>NW_026596034.1:15244303-15372487 GCF_907164565.1 Psammomys obesus
TATATATATATATATATATATATATATATATATATATATATATGGACGAATATTAGAGAGAAAATCACACTTGAAATAAGAGAGACAGAAACAGAGAGACACCAATATACCACTATGCTAAAGGTTGACTCCAAACTTTCCTTCAGGTATTACTGTATTAGAAGCCTCTTTATGATGCAAGGCCTCATGTGTGTCCTTTTTTCTTTGTCGATGTGACTCCAAGATAAAAATGTGGGAACCTCTCTGTTTCTCTCTTCCCTACTTAGGTTCTGAAGGAAACCACTTTGTTTTCCTACCATATACTCTGCCTCACACAGGACCAAAGCAATAGAGCTCATTAATCACAAACTGAAATTCAAAGCCATGCGATAAATGAACAATTTTCTTTACAAATCGATTATCTTAGGTATTTTGGGACCCAAAGCTTACAGCATGTATTGCAATATTCCAAATATAAATTTTATTGTCGATACTTGAAAATTTAATGATGAGATTTTTCAGCTAGAAGAGAGTGACGGGCGATTCACCGCTGAATCAGTTTCCCCACATCATACATAGAACAAACAGCATCAGTTGCTAGCCCTGCCGAAAGGGAGATGATTATGGCTGGTTGCCCACCAGGTTCATTCAGGTCTTAGTTCTGCTTAGTGTTATCTTAGAGAGTTTTCAAAACAGAAAACAACGTCTGGTTTCCATTCAGTAGTTCTCTACTCATTCTCTTTATGGAAACGGAGTTTTTTGTCTGGGTTTGTGTGTGGTACAACGACAAAGACTAGGTGTAATTGTGTGCCTATATCAAAGTTGTTCTGAATATATATATATATATATATATATATATATATATATATATTATACATATACACATATGAAAATTAGTTGAGTCTCACACATGCACGCACGCACAAACACACAGCATGAATTAATGTCAAAGCCATTTCCTCTGATTTAATCATTTAACAAGGCAGCTTCCAGTACAGATAAATTTATGTCAAGCAAGCTGTCCATATGAATTCCAATAAAATTTCTTGGAAAATATGGTAACACAACATAACAAATTATCCATGAGACTTTGTAGAAATTAGTAAAAATCCAGTGTATAGCAACATGGAATATGGTATCAAGGGTTTAAATATGCTTCTGACAAAAGATTTTAAAAAATCATTTTAAAGACATCTCTATCAATATAGAAAAAAATGTTACACACTACTCAGAAAAAGTTAACTGTGTAATATAGTTATGACAATTATAACAAACATGATAAAAACAATCATTTTGTTAGGTTTTATGATTAAATAAGTTTTGTGAAATTTTGCTAATAAAATATGATGTCCACATACGGATTTTGTTTATGTTTTGATATTATTTATCTATCATAATATTCTTTATGTAGTTGTGAAGAATTTTTGATAAAATATTACAAAATGTATTTATAATATTCAGCTATGCAGGAAAAAACATGGCATTCTACTTATGGCAGAAAACACTGATATTCTTTGACTATTGTAAATGTAATCAATAGTGTACATCTAGTACTACAGAAATTATCTATTTTTTATGATCTTTTTTATTTGAGAATTTGAAATTTATTTTATTTTTTAAATTATTTTTATTAATTACAGATTATTCACTTTGTATCCCACCTGTAGCTCCCTCCCTCCTCCCTTCAGAGGGCCACCCTCTCTCCTTCTTTCCCACCCACTCTTTCCCAGTCCACTGATAAGGGAGGGCCTCCTCCCCTTCCATCTGATCCTAGTCTATCAGGTCTTATCAGGAGTCGCTGCATTGTCTTCCTCTGTTTCCTGGTAAGGCTGCTCCATGCTCAGGGGGAGGTGATCAAAGAGCAGGCCAATCAGTTCCTGTCAGAGACAGTTCCTGTCCCCATTACATGGAACCCACTTGGACACTGAACTGCCATAGGCTACATCTCTGCAGAGGTTCCAGACCATCTCCATGAGTGATCCTTGGCTGGAGTATCACTCTCAAAAAAGACCCCTGTGCCCAGACTTTTTGGACCTCTTGTTCTCCTTGTAGAGCTCCTGTCCTCCCCAGGTCTTACTATTTCCCATTTTTTTCATAAGATTCTCTGCACTCTGCCCAAAGTTTGGCTATGAGTCTCAGCATCTGCTTCAATACCCTGAAGGTTAGAGTCTTTCAGAAGCCCTCTGTGGTAGGCTCCTGTCCTGTTCCCTGTTTTCTTCCTCCTCCAATGTCCACCCTCTTTGCCTTTCTGAGTGGAGCTTGAGCATCTTAGCCAGAGTCCTCCTTCCTCATTAGCTTCCTTAGGTGTACAATTGTAGTATGTTTATCCTATATTATATGTCTAATATCCATTTATGAGTGAGTATATACCCTATGTGTCTTTCTGCTTCTGGGACACCTCACTCAGGATTATCTTTTCCAGTTCCCACCATTTACCTGCAAATTTCATGATTTCCTTGTTTTTTATCACTGAGTAATATTCCATTGTGTAGATGTACCAGAATTTCTGTATCCATTCCTCCACTGAGGGGTATCTGGGTTGTTTCCAGGTTCTGACTTTTACGAATAAAGCTGCTACAAACGTGGTTGAGCAGATGTTCTTGCTGTGTACTTGAGCATATTTTGGATATATGCCTAGGAGTGATATAGCTGCATCTTGAGGCAGCACTGTTCCTAATTTTCTGAGAAAGTGCCAGATTACTTTCCAAAGTGGTTGTACAAGTTTACATTCCCACCAGCAGTGGAGGAGGGGTCCCCTTTCTCCACATCTTCTCCAGCATGTGTTGTCACTTGAAGTTTTCATATTAGTCGTTCTGATGGGTGTAAGGTGAAATCTCAGGGTCGTTTTGATTTGCATTTCCCTGATAACTAAGGACGTCGAACATTTCTTTTTCTTTTTTTTTTTTTTTTTTGTTTTTTATTTATTTTTTTATTTTTTTAAATCCCCGGCCCGATGGTTTTTTTTTTTTTTTGTATTTTTTTTTTTTTACATTTCTTTAAGTGTTTCTCTGCCATTTTATATTCCTCTATTGATAATTCTCTGTTTAGCTCTGTACCTCGTTTTTTAATTGGATTACTTGATTTGTTGCTGTTCAACTTGGAACTCTTTGGCACAGGAGAAAACTTTTTGAACAGAACACCAACAGTGCAGACTCTAAGAGCAACAATCAATAAATGGGACCTCATGAAACTGAAAAGCTTTTGTAAAGCAAAGGACACTGTCATAACAAAATGACAGCCTACAGACTGCAAAAGGATCTTCACCAACCCTATACCTGACAGAGGGCTAATATCCAGTATATATAAAGAACTCAAGAAGTTAAACAAATTATTTCTTATGCACCAAGCAAGGACCATGCATGGAGAGGACCTAAGCCCCATGCTCAGATGTAGCCCATATGCAGCTCAGTCTCCTTGTGGGTTTCCAAGTAAGGGGAACAGGGACTGTCTCTCTGACATGGACTCTGTTACCTACTCCTTGTTTATTTCCTCTGGCTGTGTGTTCTTGCCAGACCACTGAGGAAGAGGATTCAGGCAGAACTGACGAGATGTGGTAGGTGGAGGTCAGTTTGTAGGTGAGAAGAGCTCCCCATATTTGAGGACTAGGGGAAGGGCTTAGCAAGGAAGAATGAGAGAGGGTGGGACAGGGAGGAGGCAAGGGAGGGGTCTATGATCAGGATATAAAGTGAATAAATTTTAGAGAAATAAATTTTAAAAAGATATTTAAAAAATAGTGTGCATCTATATCTCTAATAATTAAGACAATAATATAATCTAAACAAGGGTATTATAGATCATCATCAAATCTGAAGAAATATGTATTGAATCATTGAATGCCATATAAACAGACCTCCTTATGGATTATCAAGAAATTATCAGAACCACATTAAATGATTGACAGCCCTTGTGAGATTCTACAATGAAGAAGTGTTTAAGCAAATTAAAACTAGCCAGACTTGGTGGAACAAAGAAAGAAAGAAAGAAACACACCAAAACTACCTATAATCCCAGTCACTGAGGTAGAGACTGGAAGATTATATAACTCTGAAGTTGTCCTGAGTTAATATCATGATCTCAAAAAACAAGCAAACAAACAAACACAAACCAAACATAGCTATTGGTCAAGCTAGTGATAGTCTACCAGTGTGAGCTTGGCCCTAGGGTCAATGTCCATTGCCTTCGAATAATCAGTTGAGGAAAGGGTTGTACATTGCCAAAGTCCTTTGAGGCAGCCTCAATGCTGTGAAAAGATGTATTTCTTCCCTTATTTGTAATCAGCCTTTGCAATTAGAAGAAAATATAATCCTTATTCATCATTCAGCAGCTTTATAGTTGTGTTTTTGATCCCTGTAATTATCATTACTTAGGGAGAGTTTCGTACTAAAACAAGAGCAGGGCACCCATGTGATCCTAGAGTCTGAGTTAAAGCAGGCTTTATAAATTTTTCCTTATCCCTCATGTTATAAAGCACACTTGTGCTTTACAAATGTCAGATAAATAGGCTCTGTGACTCAGAGTTAGTGTTGTTGCAGATATAGTTAAGGTACAAATGTCAGTTTTACAATTGTGGTGCATTCCTAATGCTTGTGTTTCCCAGACACCCTTATGTACATAGCACATCATTAGCTTGTGGTGATGAGAGCCACGCTTAGGAAAGACTTAACAGAATGCTTTGTACAGAAGTAGGCCTTCAAGTACCACAGAAAGGTTTTAAATGGGGTTTGAAGTTGCCCAATTACAGCCTTTCAAATGAATCAAAGTCAAAATCTCATAGTCTTATTCTGAGGACAGGGTCTGAGGCTCTTTGGTGGGAAAGAGGGAGGAACAAAGAGCCACTATTCTCAAGACAGATTATTAAATGAGAAGCCACACTTGTGCATCGCGGCATCCACACAAACAAGCTCAGCTCATCTCTTGTCTTGGTGTAGTTCATTTTATTATTTTTATTTTTCAAGTCAATACAGAAAACACACAAAAGGCTTTTTTTTTCAAGGAAGTTGAAAGAATGCCCTGTGCCTTTTGGTTGTTTCTGGCCTTTGTTCAGTGGACAATCAATGAAAGAGTGATTTTTTTTTAAGTTTTTTTTTTTTTTTTGTTCCTGAATGTTAAACTTTCTCTAAATTAACTACTAAAAATTTGAAACTCAGAAAATATGTCCAAGGAAAACCACTTCTGTTTTTGTGAATTTAATTATAGATCACAAGTATCTGTTCCAATTGTTTAAAAAGTACAGGCAAGCTCTAGCAGGCAAGAAATGGGCAGCTTGTTTCTCTTGTCTTCCATGTGGTAACTGGCTCATGAATGAAAGGAAACCCACACAGATTGGTGAGTGTACTTTTTCAGGCCATGTCTCTGCAAATACATCTCTCCTTTCCTCCTTCCAAGCTCCCTATGGCCTTGCTTGTCTCCTAGTGAATTTCTCAGGCTTACTTGACTATATGAAAAAAGCTCGTTTCCTAGATTCAGGAGAAAGGAGAATAAATATTATGCCTTCATTCATCCAGATTTATTTTTCTTAAAAGCATGCCTCACCTCACTGTGTCTTGTGGTCTTCTTCCTCAATTTCATATTTTAACACAATAACATGACACTTTAATTTGCTTACTTTAATTTTTTTTGAGGAGCATTTGTGTTTTTAATATGCTCTTTTGGTAAAGTTACATAAGATACAATATCATAATTTAAATATTATAACCATTCACTTTAGTGGTATCTTATGTGTATTCAATGCTCTGTAGTAATCGTGCCATCCATCTTCAGGTATATTTCATCTTATAGGACTAAAATTCTGTATCTACTAAAACCTATCAATCACTCTCTACCTCCAGCCTTTGACAATCAAAATTCTTTTTTCTACATCTGTAAACTTGACTACATTAAGTACTTGGTATATATGGAAACACAATGTTCTCTTTTGGGTACTGGTTTACCACAATTAGTATATTGGCCCTAGGTCCAATTTTAAATATCTTAAATATTTCATTTTTAAATTTAACAATGCAAAATGTTGTGTCTACTGTGGAAAACAGTACAGAATTATTAAAAAAGAAAAGAAAGTTAGCATATGGGACAGAAATTTCACTTTGATGTAGAATTGAAAGAACTGAAACAGAGGCTCAATATTTGTATACCAAACTCTACTGGTCATAATCTATAAACCATAAAGCAACCGTAGTATGCACAGACAAATGAATGGTTACGTACAGTGTAGATTTTTAGGAAAAACTGGAGTACATTTTTTTCTCATTATTTTGAATGTTCAATACTTATTTTATCCACAGTGAAATCTCAGGTTCATGAAGTTGAATACAGGAGACCATCTACTTATTAGGCATCAGAGCTTGGATAGGTACCTGATGATATTTTGATATGCACTAAAGATGTCAATCAGAGCCCAATTCTTTCTTTTTACTAAGCTGCAAGCTACATTTTAAATTTTCATATCACAAACACCCATAACAGTATGTCAGGATCCTAGCTATAGAATACAAATGAAGTGAAATAGAAAGATTTACATTCACTAAGTATGAAGAGAAAATAGGATGGCTTACATACATTTATGCCTGAGTAAAGTAAATATAAACATGATAAGGCTGCATTACTCAATTTGATAGAGCTTAAATGAAAATCTTCTTTCACCTAACAATGAATGAAGTCATTTGAAAGGCTGTTATCCTTTCTTTGTTCTTGAGTGACTCTTGTGCTCTACTTAGGAAAAATGTAACAAGGTACAGTCAAGTCAGTAAAAGAGTTTGGATTGTGTATGACATAGGCTGAACTAAATTGCTCTCTCATTCTGTGTATTTTTACATTAGAGTGTTACTCTGATATTTTCTTTACATGACAATTGAAATTATTTTCAAAGATTATATGAATAGTGAAATAGAAATCAATGATATGTGAAGGTATATGGTATAACTCATGGCTTAAAATGTAAAAATCATGTTATATAATACAGTTACTATGCATATCAAATATTTGAGTCTCTTAAAAATTTCAATTTTGTACTATCTTTTTCAATAAATATCTTCTTTTGCAGTTTGAGAAACATGTTTTAAATACCTGGCGGCCTGTTGCAGTAAATATCACATAAGTCTTATTAAGTTAGCACTTTTTAGAAAAACTAGAAGTCAATATCATTTTTTAATTTAATTTTATTATATTATGTGTGTGTATCTGTATGTGAATGTGTGGACACAGCAAACCAGTAGAGGATGTCAGAGCCCTGTAGCTGCAGTTACAGGCAGATATAAAATACCTGACCTGGAGACAAGGAACTGAGCATGACATGGTCTTTATTTATTTACTTTTAAGATTATAAGATAATTATATCATTTCTTTCTTCTCTTCTCCTTCTAAATGGTCACATATCCCCTTGATCTCCTTTAGTTGTCTTATTGCTCTGGCTAGGACTTCAAGTACTATGTTGAAGAGAAATGGAGAGAGTAGGCAGCCTTGTCTTGTCACTGATTTCAGTGGGATTGATTTAAGTTTCTCTCTGTTTATTTTGATGTTGGCTATGTGCTTGTTGTATATCATCTTTACTATGTTTAGGTATGTGCCTTGTATCCCTGACCTCTCCAAAACTCTAAACATGAATGCGTGTTAGATTTTGTCAAATGCTTTTTCAGCCTCTAAGGAGATGATCATGTGGTTTTTCTCCTTCAGTTTGTTTATATGGTGGATTACATTGATGGATTTCCATATATTGAACCACCCTTGCATGTCTGGGATGAAGCCTACTTGGTCATGGTGGATGATATCTTTGATGTGTTCTTGGATTTGGTTTGCAAGTATTTTATTGAGTATTTTTGCATCAATGTGCATAAGAGAGAAGTGTGTACTAGATCTATAAGATAGGGCAAACATATTAAAATCTGTACATCTAAAGAAGATAAACAAGAAAGAGGACAGGAGCTCCACAAGGACCAAGTATATCAGGGCACAGGGGTCTTTTATGAGACTGTTTCTCCAATCAAGTATGGATATAACCTAGAACCCCTTCTCAGATGTGGCCCATGGTAGCTCAGTATTCAAGTGGGTGTCCTACTAAGGGGAACAGGACTATATCTGACATGAACTCAATGGCTGGCTCTTTGACACTCCCCCCTCCGAGGGAAGAGCAGCCTTGCTAGGCCACAGAGGAGGACATTGCAACCAGTCCAGTGTCAATGGATACACCTCTAACACAATCCTCACATTAAGGATAGGTAAATTCCAGCAGTACAGGTTCAGTTTTCCAAAAATCTGTCTTTCAGGGACTGGTAAACAAACCTTTATAAAAGAAAAAAAATATAACTCCTGATATGAAAATACAGGCAGCTTTGGAAAGTTAGCTGTCTGACCAATACCGTACATCTGCTTAGACACACAACTGTATACTAAACTCAGTACCAGCCCACGTGTAATTAGTACAGATTCTCTACAGTAGTTGATGCACACAAATGGTTTGCATTACTCTTGAGCTTATTCATGATTTTGTTTGTTTGTTTTGTTTTGTTCCCCCTCTATTTCCCAAACTGAGCCCTCACATCTCTGAGGATCTGCAAGACCAGATATTGGTTGGCTAGATATTGCAACCAGGAAAACTCAAGTTCTGAGAGACAATGCGATTTGTTCGAGGTTACACAATTGTAAACTGACAGAAATGGGTCATGTATTTATCATGTTGTCTTCAAATCTAGTCTTTTTTCTTTCATGCTAGCAAGCAGGAGCCCCAGTTCAAGACATTATGAGCTCGTGAAAATATTTCGTGTTTTTTATTGGAAATAATTTTATTCCTGATACCAGTCTCCAAACACCTGTAGAATGGATGCAACACAACAGAACTCATTTCAGTGTTTGTCCTTTCTGCTACTTCCCATCATCCCTTCTCTAGGCAGTTGTTAATCTTTGCTGTACTGATCAGGATGCATTGTGCTGACAAGATGCTGGATCCACTTTTTAACTAGTTTTGAATGTTTCCTCCCTGACTCTATTCCAGGCACAGGGTAGATATTCATTAGAGAGTTGGTGCTGCAGTAGACTGGGCCTGTAGAATTAATTCTCACCCATTCCTCTCCTTTCCTTTTCTACTACATTTCTAGTGACTGCCTTATGAATTTACCTTTATAAATTCACCGACAAAAATTCACTTCAAGTGATGGGTAGCATGAGTTAATTTTTCTGTTGATATAACAAACTCCCGGAAGCTGAGTGCCTGATAAAAGAGATTTTTATGTTTCATATTCTGGGGGTACAAAAGTATGACATCACATGCTTGGCTCCAACGAGGGTCCTCTTGACTCCATCATGTCCCAATGGGTGGCACTTTAACAGGTTTATGGGGGCACTGGTGGAGAAAGAAAGCTGGGAAGCAAGGAGTGGGCAGTATTTGGCAGTCTTGCTCTGTTATAGCAACCTTGTCCAATAAAAAAACAAATTGGGTTTCTATAATAACTACATTAATTGCATGAGAAGAAACAGCTTTGAACTTACAATTTCAGGTTCAACTAATTCTAGCTATGGCCACATTGTAGGCTAAGATTTTAACACCTGAGGGAATTATTTAGATAGTAGCATTTCCCCAGGCATTTACCTCTGTTTCATTAGAATCTCATTACCCTCACCTACATGCTTTACATATAAGAAGTCAAATATTTTTCTGAACAGATTTATTAATAGAGATGGCAATCTTTAAAAAAAAAGTTCTACATTCTGCCCAAAGTTTGGCTATGAGGTTTCATGAACTCCACAAAGACACCAACAGAGCCAAAAATCCTGGGCCCAGGGGGCCTGCAGAGACTGATACCCCAACCAAGGATCAAGCATGGAGAGGACCTAGACCCCCTGCTCAGAGGAAGCCTATAGGCTGCTCAGTTTACAAGTGGGTTCCCTAGTAAGAGGAGCAGGGTCTGTCTCTGACAGGAACTCAGTGGCTGGCTCTTTGATCCCCCTGATGGGTGCAGCCTTGCCAGGCCACTGAGAAAGGCCATCCAGCCAGTCCTGATGAGACCTGATAGGTTAGGGTCAGATAGAAGGGTAGGAGGTCCTCCCCTATCAGGGGACTAGAGAAAGGGTATAGGGGGAGAATGGTGAGGGTGGGTGTGACTAAGAGAAGATGAGGGAAGGGTCTAAAGCCAAGATACAAAGTGAATTAATTGTAATAAATAACCAAAATTCTTAATAGGCTCACAGAAAAAAACTGTTCTGGCAAAGAATAAGGCCAAGAGTTAGAAATAAGGATAGCAAGCCACGCATGGTGGAGATCACCTTTTATTTTTTAATTTTTATTTTTTTATATTAATTACAGTTTATTTACTTTGAATCCCAGGTGCAGCCCCCTCCACATTCCCTCCCAATCCCACCCTCCCTCATCTCCTCCTTGCCTCTCTCTGATAGGGAGGTCCTCCTTCCTTTCCATCTGACCCTAGCTTATCAGGTCTCATCAGGACTGGCTAGAATATTCTCCTCTGTGGCAAAGTAAGGCTGCTCCTCCCTCGGAGGTGGAGAGAGGTCAAAGAGCCAGCCACTGAGTTTATATCAGAGACAGTTCCTGTTTCCCTTACTAGGGAACCCACTTGGATACCGAGCTGTTTGGAAATCACCTTTTATCCCAAGATTCTGACTCTGGAGGCAGAGAGATAGGTGGATCTCTATGAGTTCAAAGGCAGCCTGGTCTACAAAGCCAGTCCAGGACAGCAAGGGCTACTTCACAAAGAAACCCTGTCTAAAACAAACAAGCAAACAACAAAAAGGATAGCAATTGATAAAAAGGTTGTTTTATATATTAGAGAATGTTAACAATCAGGCACAAAATGACTATTATTTAGAGATAATTTCTTGTTGTTATTTTGCAATTTATTCACTTTGTATCCCAGTAGTAGCCACTACCTCACTTCCTCTTGGTCCCACCCTCCTTCCCACTTTCACCCCTATTTCTCTCCCCTAGTCCACTGATAGGGGAAGTCCTGCTCCCCTACTGTCTGACCCTAGCCTATCAGATCCCATCAGGACTGCTTGGATCCTCTTCCTCTGTGGGCTGTATAGGTCGCCAAACCAGGAAGAAGTGATCAAGGAGCAGGCAACCAACTTCATGTCAGAGACTGTCCATTCTCTCCTCTTACTAGGGCACCCACATGTAGACTGAGCTGTATATGGGTTACATCTGAGCAGGGGGTCTAGGTCCTATCTATGTATGGTCTTTGGTTGATGCAAAAAGACTCTTTCCTATTTCTATTACATGTACAAAAATATATTTCCCACCTAATGATAGAAATGGTAGCATGGCATAAAGATTTCTTAGACATAAGCTTTATCTCTAAATAAATATTCTCCCTCTCTCCTTTTCTCTATCTTCTATATGTGAATTATTTAATAATATGCATGTGTGTATATATACATATAATTTTTTTTAATTTTATTTTTTCTTATCAGTTACATTTTATTGACTCTGTATCCCAGCCATGTCCCGATCCCTCATTCCCTCCCAGTCCCTCCCTCCCTCCCTCATCTCCACCGTGCCCCTTGCCAAGTCCACTAATAGGGGGGACCTCCTCCACATTCATCTGATCCTGTTTTATCAGGTATCTTCAGGACTGGCTGCAAAGCTCTCCTCTGTGGCCTAACAGGACTGCTCCTCCCTTGGGGGGTGGGAAGGCCAAAGAGCCAGTCATTGAGTTCCTGTTAGAAATAGTCCTTGTTCCCCTCACTATGGGAAACCAATTGGTTACTGAGCTACCACAGGCTACATCTGAGCAGAGGTTCTAGGTTACATTCATACATGGTCCTTGGTTGCATGTCAGTCTCAGAAAAGACCCTGTGCCCAGATATATTTGGTCCTTGTGGAGCTCCTATCCTTTCCTCATCAGACTAACTCCCCTTCTTTCTTATGATTCCCTGTACTCTGCCAAAGGTTTGGACATGAGTCTTTGCTTTGAAAACACTGCTAGTTAGAGTCTTTCAAATGCACTCAGTAGATTCCTATCATATGTTCAATGCGCATCCCATCTGTCTTTCTAAACGAGGATTGATAATCTTTTTTTTTGTATTTTTTTTTCTTATCAGTTACATTTTATTAACTCTGTACCCCAGCCGTGTCCCGATCCCTCATTCCCTCCCAGTCCCTCCCTCCCTCCCTCATCTCCACCGTGCCCCTTGCCAAGTCCACTGATAGGGGGGACCTCCTCCCCATTCATCTGATCCTGTTTTATCAGGTATCTTCAGGACTGGCAGCAAAGCTCTCCTCTGTGGCCTAACAGGACTGCTCCTCCTTTGGGGGGTGGGGAGGCCAAAGAGCCAGTCATTGAGTTCCTGTTAGAAATAGTCCTTGTTCCCCTCACTATGGGAAACCAATTGGTTACTGAGCTACCACAGGCTACATCTGAGCAGAGGTTCTAGGTTACATTCATACATGGTCCTTGGTTGCATGTTAGTCTCAGAAAAGACCCTGTGCCCAGATATGTTTGGTCCTTGTGGAGGTCCTATCCTTTCCTCATCAGACTAACTCCCCTTCTTTCTTATGATTCCCTGTACTCTGTCAAAGGTTTGGTCATGAGTCTTTGCTTTGAAAACACTGCTAGTTAGAGTCTTTCCAATGCACTCAGTAGACTCCTGTCATACATTCAATGCACATCCCATCTGTCATTCTAAACGAGGATTGATCATCTTACCCCATGTCCACTCTCTTTTATAGGTGTACAGATTTCATTATGTTTATTATATCTTATAGGTCTATATAAGTGAGTATATACCGTATTTGTCTTTGTCCTTCTGGGATATTTCACTCAGGATGATCTTTTCTAGATCCCACCATTTGCCTGCAAATTTCATGATTTCCTCCTTTTTGATTGCTGAGTAGTATTTCATTGTGTAAAAATACCACAATTTCTGTACCCATTCCTCCGTTGATGGATATCTGGGTTGTTTCCAGGTTCTGGCTATTACAAATAAAGCTGCTATAAACATGGTTGAGCAAATATCCCTTTTGTGTACTTGAGCAAACTTTGGGTATATACCTAGCAGTGGTATAGCTGGGTCTTGAGGAAGCACTATTCCTAATTGTCTTAGAAAGTGCCAGATAGATTTCCAGAGTGGTTGTATCAGTTTACATTCCCACCAGCAGTGGAGGAGGGTTCCCCTTTCTCCACAACCTCTCCAGCATGTGTTGTCCCTTGAGTTTTTCATCTTGGCCATTCTGATGGGTGTAAGGTGATATCTCAGGGTCGTTTTGATTTGCATTTCCCTGATGGCTAATGAGGATGAGCATTTCTTTAAGTGTTTCTCTGCCATTCGATATCCTCTGTTGAGAATAATCTGTTTAGCTCTGTTCCCCATTTTTTTTTATTGGATTACTTGGTTTGCTGCTTTTCAGCTTCTTTAGTTCTTTGTATATACTGGATATTAGTCCTCTGTCAGATAAAGGGTTAGTGAAGATTCTTTCCCAATCTGTAGGCAAGCGTTTTGTTTTGATGACAGTGTCCTTTGCTTTACAGAAGCTTTTCAGTTTCATGAGGTCTCATTTATTGATTGTTGCTCTTAGAGCCTGTGCTGTTGCAAGGGTGGTTCAATGTACGGAAATCCGTCAATGTAATCCATCACATAAACAAACTGAAGGAGAAAAACCACATGATCATCTCCTTAGATGCTGAAAAAACATTTGACAAAGTCCAACACCCATTCATGTTTAAAGTCTTGGAGAGATCAGGAATACAAGGCACATACTTAAACATAGTAAAGGCAATATACAGCAAGCCTATAGCCAACATTAAACTCAATGGAGAGAAACTTAAATCAATCCCACTGAAATCAGGGACAAGACAAGGCTGCCCACTCTCTCCCTACCTCTTCAACATAGTACTTGAAGTCCTATCCAGAGCAATAAGACAACTAAAGGAGATCAAGGGGATACAAATCGGAAAGGAAGAGGTCAAAGTGTCACTATTCACAGACGATATGATAGTATATATGAGCGACCCTAAAAATTCAACCAGAGAACTCCTCCAGCTGATAAACACCTTCAGCAAAGTGGCAGGATACAAAATCAACTCAAAAAAATCAGAAGCCCTCCTGTATACCAAAGACAAAAGGGCCAAGAAAGAAATTAGGGAAACAACACCCTTCACAATAGCCACTAATAACATAAAGTATCTTGGGGTGACACTAACCAAGCAAGTGAAAGACCTGTTTGAGAAAAACTTCAAGTCTCTGAAGAAAGAAATTGAAGAAGATCTCAGAAGATGGAAAGATCTCCCGTGCTCATGCATTGGTAGGATTAACATTGTGAAAATGGCCATCCTGACAAAAGCAATCTACAGATTCAATGCAATTCCCATCAAAATACCAACTCAATTCTTTACAGACCTTGAAAAGAAGATTCCCAGCTTAATATGGAGAAACAAAAAACCCAGAATCTCCAAAACAATCCTGTACAACAGAGCATCTGGAGGTATCTCTATCCCTGATCTCAAGTTGTACTACAGAGCAATAGTAATAAAAACTGCATGGTATTGGCATAAAAACAGAAAGGAGGATCAATGGAACCACATAGAAGACCCAGAAATAAACCCACACACCTATGAATACTCAATTTTTGACAAAGAAGCCAAAATCATTCAATGGAAAAAAGACAGCATCTTCAACAAATGGTGCTGGTCCAACTGGATGTCCACATCCAGAAAAATGAAAATAGATCTATATTTATCACCCTGCACAAAATTAAAGTCCAAGTGGATCAAAGACCTCAACATAAAACCAGATACTCTAAATCTGTTAGAAGTAAAAGTGGGGAACAGCCTAGAACTCATTGGCACAGGAGACAACTTCCTGTTTACATATAATTTTGAGAACAATCTTCAAAGTAATATTTTATCAAAAGCTTTCTTAATATGAAAATAATAATGTGAACGAGTTATTTACTGCCACTACATCCACAGAGGATGCCTTGCTCCTCACCTATTTAAACAGATACTCAGAAAATTATTAAACACCATGCAGTAAGTATGGCAGAGAATGCTATCCCTCTTCCTCTCAAATAAACTGCACTAACATATATATTGGGAGGTTGTAAAGACTGACGATTAGTGAGATAAACAAAAACAATGCATGAAACTGAGTTGGAAAATACAAAGAGATAGGACAGGTAGATTGGGATGTGTAAAGCTGAGGAGGTTTAAAAGCTACCAGGGAGATGTTCCCTATAATAAAACTCAATATGAATGGCACCTGTGACCTGAGAATGTGCCCGAGGAGGCAGTTACAACCAGTGTTAGAACCATGAACCATTGAAACACAATCAAGAGGAAAGACAACCAGTTTTTAATAAAATAAGTGTGTGAAGGACTGCATAAGGGAAAAAAAGAAATCTTTCTTATACAAGATAAAGAAAAAAGTAGTAAAATTTGGAAATGGGTTAAATGAAGATTATTAAGAAAAAAATATGATGTTAACTAAATAATTTTAGTTTTAGAATGCCTGTACTGAATTTGTTACCAAGACGATTAAAACATGAGAAGAAAATTCTCTGTTTCAAGTTAATATAGGTTTAGGTTCGTTGGGCGGTTTGGTGCTCTTTAGCTGTGCCAGCCTGAACATCAAGCATATACGTCACGCCTCAATTTTTAAAAATTTTCTTTTCTTTTTGAGACTATAATTACAGTTTCTCCCCTTCCTTTCCACTTCCTTCCATATATCCCTCCTAGTTCTCTTCCAAATTCATGGACTCCCTTTTTCATTAAATGTTGTTATTTGCATATATGTACTTGTATATTCATGTATATATTTCTATGAGATATTCAATGAAAAAGTCTCTGTCTCCATAGGAAACTATGTCTCTTTCGTGCTACTATCATTTTGAAACATTCATTGTAAAAGCTGGAACATGAGAAGACAGGCTGGAAGATAGAGGCTAGATTATCATTGTCTATGTTTGGATTGCTGTGACAGAATCTCATGAATCAAGTTGCTAAGATACAATGATTCCACACAAATCTAGAGATATATGTCTCAGATGTGGATGTCAGAATGAATAGGTTCTGGAGAACACCCATACAAAACTGTTATTCCTTTTTTCTTTTTTCTAGTCTTATAATATTTACAGGAAAGAAAATAAAAGGAGATGGTTTTTGTATTGTTTGTTTTATTTGTTATTTTGGGGTTTTTGTTTTATTTTTTATTTTTCTAAGAAGTTGAATCCTATCATGAGAGCTTAAACTCATGAGGGCTGTGTCTCCAAATCTCATCACACTCAGGATCAAAGTGTTCACATAAACTGTCAAGAACACTTGAACACATAAGCTTTCAAGAATATCTGTTTCTAATTTTTTTTCTTAACTAAACTTAAAGATACTTATAAACACAAGTTTCTTCAGAACGTAGGGGACAGTTTGTGCAGAAGCAAGAAGATAAGAGGAAGCAGACACTAGTAAAATATTTGGATAAATTTTAGACAGTATAGGATAAAACACAGCCATTTGAATAGCCCCACTTCAGTGAACGTAGAGACGACAAAATAAACAAGTAGATAACACATCAAAACACATAATGGACAGGTGACCATAACTAAAATGTGACAAACAGTTGAATTTAGCAAGATGAGGTTACTATTGTGGCATGTTTCAATTCCTAATTTGATCTAATAAACACTTGCAATAAGATTTAACTACTTTGATATCCTGATCCTACCATATTAGCTTGAGCCTCTCTTTGTCAAGGGAGAGGATACACATTTTCTTCACTGAGACTGGTACTTTCAGTTTCACCTCAGATCATGCTAAACTTACATACAAGTCTTACATTCACACTGTAATGTAGCAAGGAAAATAAACGCAAAGATTTATGTGCCAATTTAATTTAGAATAAATTATAAGCATTTACCCAACAGTATTTTTTTCAGAAGTGAGAAATTAACCAGAGCATATTGCCTTAAAATTCAGAACAAAACAAATTTTCAGTTCTCAAGCTTTTCGAAAGTTCTTCTGCTCAATATCACAAGCAGGATATTGCCTTTCTCACAGTTATGGAATTAAAGTGGGCAAGGAGGAGGGGATGGAAGGAAGACTGAAAATGAAGGGTTGAAATACAGAGATGTATAATATTGAGCTTCAATTCCTGTTTTAATAAGCATGGAGAAGTTTTAGGCAGTACACAAACAGCTAGACCCAAAATACAGTAACAAGTGAACCTCTTCTCTGCACCTAAAAGATCTATTTTTATATGTTATTGATGGAATTCTTCAAATAGTTGGCATTATATTGACAATTATGCTCATTACAATAGGGAGAGCATTAAAACCTTTGAAAGTTGTGTGGTATATTATAGTATTTTTACTGTCTTGAAATAAACCACCCAAGCTAAATTTAATATTGACCAAGGGAATAGATGTTGTTTTATTACAAAAATTTCAGCATTTTAAGAAGAGACTCTTACTTTGACAATAATGTGCATGTCTTTGAGGAGCTTGGGTAATGAGGTGAGATAAGCTCTGTTTACTTGACATCAACAAGAATGAATTAACTTTGTCATGAGCCATCTTGTTTCCTCATCCCTGTCAAGCACATTTGAATATACAGTTCTCGGTAACAGTTTGGCTGAGTTACACAGTATCACTTTCTGAGGCTATTTTATGTTTCATGTGAACTGACCCTTGTGCTCCAATTATGGTATCCAGCTATGTGCAAACATCTTCCACATGCTTTATTTTCCCAGTTGATTATTTTTCTTTGTATCTTCCACACATCTCATTATTATTATTATTATTATTATTATTATTATTATTATTATTATTATTATTATTATATTTCTTTGAAGGAATGTTTATTAATTAGCTTGTAGAGCCTTCCCTTTCTGAAACTCTTAGATTCATCCTTCATATATTTTTTTAATTTTTATTAATTAAACTTATTCACTTTGTAGTCCCCAGTGGCTCCCTCCCCTCCCAATTCTCCCCTTCTCCACACATACCCCTCCCCAAGTCCACTGATAGGGGAGGTCTTCCTCTCCTTCCTTCTGATTCTAGTCTATCAGGTCTCATCAGGAGTAGGTGCACTATCTTCCTCTGTGGCCTGGTAAGGCTGCTCCCCCTCAGGGGGAGGTGATCAAAGAGCAGGCCAATCAGTTCATGTCAGAGACAGTCCCTGTTCCCATTACTATGGAACCCACTTGGATACTAAACTGCCATGGGCAACATCTGTACAGGGGTTCTAGTTTATCTCCATCAATGGTCCTTGGTTGGAGTATCAGTCTCAGAAAAGACCCCTGTGCCTAGAGTTTTTTGGTTCTGTTGCTCTCCTTGTGGTGCTCCTGTCCTCTCCAGGTCTTGTTATTTCCTACTTCTTTCATGAAAGAAGTAGGCCAAAGGTTGGCCATAAGTCTCAGCATCTGCTTTGATACCCTGCAGGGTAGAGCCTTTCAGAGGTCTTCTCTGGCAGGCTCCTGTACTGTTCCCTGTTTTCTCCTTCTTCTGATGTCCATCCTCTTTGCCTTTCTATATGGGGTTTGAGCATTTAGCCAGAGTCATCCTTGTTGATTAGTTTCTTTAGATGTACAGATTTTAATAGGTATATCCTATATTATATGTCTAATATCCACTTATGAGTGAGTATAAACGGTGTACCTTTCTGCTTCTGGGAAAGCTCACTCAGGGTGATCTTTTCCAATTCCCACCATTTACCTGCAAATTTCATGATTTCCTTGTTTTTTTATTGCTGAGTAACATTCCATTGTGTAGATGTACCACAATTTCTGTATTCATTCCTCAACTGAGGGGCATCTCGGTTGTTTCCAGCTTCTGTCTATTACAAATAAAGCTGCTACAAACATAATTTTTAATAATTGTACTTTAAGATATTTAATCTTAAATAGACTCCTATAATTCAGTTCTACTTACCCCAAATATTAGTGTAATCAATGCTATACATTTTATGAGAATATAAACAGACAGTAAACAGGCATTTCTAGTGGCCTAAGACTTTATTGCTGTGGTTGCATTGAATATTTTTTCCAAAAAAAAAAAAAAAACTGTGTTTGTTTCTACTAATATATCTTCCATTTGTACATTCTATGTCAATTATTTATTGTCACAAAATGTTTACATGACATTTAATTAAAGCATAAAATTTAATACTATATTTATAAGAACAAAATGTAAAATAAGAGTGCAATAAAGAATATTGCAATCATGTTCCTACTGTAGTTGAAATTGAAACTATATAAATATGGGAAAGGATTTCCATTGGATGATGCAGCTATTGTACAAGTGTAAGATCTCATCCAATTTTGATGAAAGTGAAATAACAGGACAGGAGCTTACCACAGAGGGCCTCTGAAATACCTTACTTAGCAGTGTATCAAAGCAAATTCTGAGACTCATAACCAAACCTTCAGCAGAGTGCCAGGAATCATATGAAAGAAGGGGGAGTTAGTATGACCTGGAGAGGACAGGAGCTCCACAAGGACCAAATATATCTGGGCACAGGGATTTTTTTATGAGACTGTTTCTCCAGCTAAGGACCATGTATGGATATAACTTAGAACCCCTGCTTGGATGTAGCCCATGTTAGCTCAGCATCCAAGTGGGTACCCTAGTAAGGGGAACAGGGACTATTTCTGACATGAACTCAATGGCTGGCTCTTTGATCTTTCCCCCCTCCCACCCCCCACTGAGGGAGGAGCAGCCTTGCTAGGTCACAGAGGAGAACATTGAAGCCAGTCCTGAAGACACCTGATAAGCTAGGGTCAGATGGAAGGGGAAGAGGACCTTCCTTATCAGTGGACTTGGAAAGGGACAAGGAGGAGATGAGGGAAGGAAGGTGGGGTTGGGAGGGAGAGAGGGAGCAGGCTACAGCTGGAATACAAAGTTAATAAACTGTTATTAATATTTTAAAAGTAAAATAAAAATATAAAAAAAGAAAATAGATCATATATAATAACTGCAGCTCATAAAGAGGCATGAACACAACGATAGTTTATTTTCTGTGTATTAGAAGACATAAATATGCATTGGTATATTTAACTTAAATATTTTCATTATATTTTATTATTAACATTACTTCATGTGTATTTGTTTGCATGTATTGTTATATACCACTTTTAGGCCAGAAGACGGCAACAAAACCCCTGGCACTGCCAATTATGTTACTGCCAATTATGATCTACCATGTGGGTGCCAGTATTTGAACCCAGGTCTTCTAGAAGAGCAAACAGTGCTCTTAACCGCAGAGCCATCTCTTTAACTCCTTGAATACTTATTTTCATCTCTAGCTTGACCATGATTTTTGCTTTCCTAAACATATTAGTCAGGATAGTTTCTCCCAAGAAGCAAAAGAAACACTGTAGAAGTAAACTTATAAATGAAAATTCAGTGAAGGGATATCCGCAAAAGTATGGATGGATCTTAAAAACATAAAAATGCATAATGAAAAACCTAGCTTTGATGTCAGCAAAATATATAGTTTACCTCTCTGTTTAAAGCCATAGAAGTTAATATGGTGTAACAAAAACCAGGCAAAACCCTGCAAACTCTCTCTTCTCTCTTTCTCTCATTTGCTGGTGATAAATCAAAGGGTTTTTTTTGTTTGTTTGTTTTTGTTTTGTTTTGTTTTGTTTTTCCATGCTAGCAAGCGATCTACCATGGAGAATCTAGAATTTTGAAGGAAAAGCTGTTTAATTGGAGCAATGACAAGAGAAAGAGGCATACAGCCTTTACCAAATTATAGCAATCTAAGGAGAAAGTAATACCATTAGTTTTCTTTGGCTTAATTATCTAGGATTATTTGCCTTCAGTTGGTCCAAATGCAGCTCATATAGAATTAAATGACAGGCATCACCCCCAGTAGCCTCCATAGCTAAGTAGAAAAAGAAAAGAAAATAGGTGCTTATGACAAAATAATTAATTCACTGAACAAATAGGAATGCTTGCTCAGACAGGTTTCCACCAATCTGTCAATCACTTGTCTTCCCATTGAGTTTGCAAAGGGAACTGTAAAATGACCAGTGTGACCGTTTTTATATGCTATAGCCAACATTAAGTGGACCCTTTCTGTGATGCCGTTTTTATTGCAGGTGTATTAAGAGCCTAATTCATGGCTTAGATGAAATAGGTCAATATGAAGCCTGAGCTACCTTTTTACTTGTGTTTTTTTCTCTGGAAATGTTGAGGGCTGAACTCAAGGGTTCATGTTAGGCTAAAGCTTTACCACCAAATCGTGTTCTTACTCCTGCCGATGTTTTATGGGGCTTCTGATGCCATCATCAGAGGGGTAGTAAGTGTTTGAACTGGTGACATGTCTGGCTTAGGAAATTGCATTTTGCTTATTTGTTAGCTTCTGAAGTCACTGCAAGAAAGATCTGCTAGATTGGTTTTGGTGACTCCTAGCCTGTACAGCATTAGAACTATACTTAGACAGAAGAAGCAGTACTACCAGGACCTCAGCTCTGCATCCTTCAGGAGGATAGTTAAGTTAATTAGTTCTCAAGACAACACTATGTCTTCTGCTGTTCACCACTTCTCTCATTCCCCCTCTGCAATTCTATGCTAATATATTTCTCTGCACTCAGAAAATAGCTGTGAAAGTAAATTATATACTCTTACCATGCTGTAGATTTATAATGCTGTCCTAGAAGAAAACAACTCATGTAAAACTCTGAGAATTAAGCAGTCCTCTGCTATTTCCCTCTATATATTTTATTCTCTTTTGTGTAATATCATCTTGTCCATCTGAATATATATGTTCTCAAGCATTAAAAATTACTAACGTATTTTCACGCCTTAGATTTGCAGAGAATTAACAAGTTTGAGAAAATATGTTGAGCAAAAAGCATAGTATGTGAAAGAGGTTTTAGTGGTCACAGACTGTTGGACCTGAAAGACTTAGAAATTTCTTGTCCAAATCCAGTGTTTGGAAATGAGGTCTCTGAGCTCCCTGAAGAATTAAAATTGCCTGATGGTAGCACAAAATTTTGTATAGAAAAATACATTCTTGCTCTAACAGGTTTCTCTGGCAGGATTTCAAAGTCAACCCTTTCTATTATAGTTTCTCGTCCAGATCCACATTTCAGGGTCCTAACTGATAACCAAGGTCCTACAATAAGCTTTATTTGCCAACAGGTTACTTTCCTGTAATGTAGAGATGTGAAATCAGACCATTGCACTTAATATTATTCTAAGCATCTCCTTCTAAATCACATTTTCTTTAGAAGTATTTGTATCTTTGTTTTTAAGTATCTACAACAGGCAAGCAGGGTACTGGCAAGAATGGCCAAATATGCTGAAATCTGTTGAAAAAAAATAGAAATAGAAAAGTATATGTTCGTAAACACACACACAAAAATTGCCACCACCATAACCATAAAGAAGCTCAGCTTCTTGCTCCCACCATTTTTCGCTACACTGACTGCTTGCTTCAGTGCCTTTCAATGAGTCATATGTTTAAACGAAATTTCTTAAAATATGAGCTCATTTTATTTATATCACTTTAGACATTACTCAGTGAGGAAAGTTATGATACAGTTATCTCATAGTACCCTAAACCTCAGTCAGATTAGCCCCCTTTGTTCTGTCACAAAATAAAATCATTCAAAATAGTCATGACTGCTTTCCAGTTCTAAAGATTAGATCAGGGAGCTCTGACTCCCTTTTGTTCCTCCCACATTGTGTTCAGAACTAAAGAAACATGTGTTTACAAATTGCTCTTTTGTATTTTCTGCTTATCTAAACCCCTTAGATGGGAATTTGAGCAAATTGAGTCAGAAAAAAAGGAGCTGACTTTGAAGTAAGCAAACATCATAGGCATGAACGGGGCTGCCTGTAGACTTGGGAATCATCAATGTTGGTTCTGGATCCAGTGTGTGTGTGGGTTTTTGTATTCTTAGGACTTGGGAGACTGAGAAATCATTAATAAACTACATTATCACTCTTTTCGCTTATGGAGTAAGGTTCTGTCTCATGTTATCTGGGTTGCTCGTGTCACGTTAGTTGTAACTGTTCATTTTTAAAACCACAGAACACATGTACACATGCTCAGATGTATAGGCAATCAGATTTCAGACAAGGATGACAAGAAGCTTTATCTCAATCAGTGAAAGAGCATTCTTGTTGAAACATAATGTACAGCCATCTTGAATAAAATGTTATGAATACCCACATGGAATATAGGGGACCTGCATACACACAAACACAGTTATACACACCAGCATGAACTCAATGTCCTTAGTCATCCAAGAAATGCAAATCAAAATGAACCTGAGATTCCACCTCCCACCCATCAGAATGGCTAAGATAAAAAAAAGTAAAGGGATGATACATGCTGGAAAGGTTGTGGAGAAAGGGAAACCCTCCTCCATTGCTGTTGCAAATGCAACCTTATACAACCACTTTGGAAATCAATCTGGCACTTTCTCAGACAATTAGGAATAGGGTTTCCTCAAGATCAAGCTATATCACTCCTAGGCATATATCCAAAATATGCTCAAGTATGCAACAAGGACATTTGCTCAACCATGTTTGTAGTAGCTTTATTTATAATAGCCAGAACCTGGAAACAACCCAGATGTCCCTCAACTGAGGAATGGATACAAAAACTGTGGTACATTTACACAATGGAATACTATTCAGCAATTAAAAACAAGAAAATCATGAAATTTGCAGCAAATGGTGGGATCTAGAAAAGATCATCCTGAGTGAGGTATCCCAGAAGCAGAAAGACACACACGGTATGTACTTACTTATAAGTGGATACTAACCTATAATATAGGATAAACATATTAAAATCTGTGCACCTAAAGAAGCTAAACAAGAAGAGGATCCAGGGTAAAATGATCAGTCCTCACTTAGAAAGACAAATGGAATGGACATTGAAAGTAGGAATCAGTAAGAAACAGGACAAGAGCCTACCTTAGAGGGCCTCTGAAAGACTCTACCTAGCAGTGTATCAAAGCAGATGCTGAGACTCATAACCAAACAATGGGAAGAGTGCATGGAATCATATGAAAAAAGGGGGAATTATTAAGACCTGGAGAGGACTGGAGCTCTCTGGACCAAATATATCTGGGCACATGAGTCTTCTCTGAGACTGATTCTCCAACCAAAGACCATGCATGACCCCTGCTTAGATGTAGCCCTTGGCAGGTCAGCATCCAAGTGGATATTCCCTAATAAGGGGAACAGGGACTGTCTCTGACATGAAGTCAGTGGTAGGCTCTTTGACCTCCACCCTGCCCCAAAGGAGGAGCAGCCTTGCTAGGCCATAGAGGAGGACATTGCAGCCAGTCCTGATGAGACCTGATAAACTAGGCTCAAATGGAAGGGAAAGAGGACCTCCCTATCAGTGGATTTAGAGAGGGACAGGGAGGAGATGAGAGAGGGAGGATGGGACTGGGAGAGATAGAAGGATGGGGCTACAGCTAGGATAAAAAGTAAATAACCTATAATTAATATAAAAAAATAATAAAAATTAAAATTTTTTCAAGAAAGAAAAGAAAAGAAATAGTGTTACCTCAAGATCCAGCTATACCACTCAAGGACATAAATCTGAAAAATGCTAAACCATACATCAAGGACTTTGCTCAACTATGTTCATAGCAGCATTATTCATAATAGCCAGAATCTGGACACAACCCAAATGTCCCTCAACTGAAGAATGGATGCAGAAATTGTTGTACATTTACAAAATGGAATACTACTCAGCAATTAAAAATAAGGAAATCATTAAATTTGCAGGCAAATGGTAGGAACTAAAAAAGATCATCCTGAGTGAGGTATCCCAGAAGCAGACAGACTCATATGGTATATACTCACATATGGTATATTAGCCATATAAAATAGGATAAATATGCTAAAATCTACAGTCCTAAAGAAGCTATTCAATAAAGAGGACCCTAGGGAAGATGTTCAAGCCTAATTCAGAAGGGCAAAAAGGATAGACATCAGAAGTAAGAGAAGACAGGGAACAGGACAGGATCCTTCTACAGGTTACCTCTGAAAGACTCTACCCATCAAGGTATAGAAGTAGATGCTGAGATTCATAGCCAAACTTTGGACAGAGTCCAGGAAACCTTATGGAAGAAGAGGGAGATAGAAAGACCTAGTGAGGACAGGAACTTCACAAAGAGACCAAAAGAGTCAGAAAACCTGGGCCCAGGGGGGAGGTGGGGTCTGCAGAGACTAATACTCCAACCAATGACCACACATGGAGAGGACTTAGACCCCTGCTCAGTTTCCAAGTGGTTTCTTTTTTTTTTTTTTTTAGATTTTTTTTTTTTTTTTTTTTTTTAAATTTTTATTTTAAAAAAAAAAATTTTTTTTAACTAATTTTTTTTTTTTTTTTTTTTTGCATTCTTTTTTTTTCCTTTTTTTTAATTTTATTTTTCTTTTTAGTTACATTTTGTTAACTCTGTGTCCCAGCTGTATCCCGCTCCCTCATTCCCTCCCCAACCCCACACTCCCTCCCTGGTGTCCTCCCTGCCCCTTTCCAAGTCCACTTGGCTGCAAAGTCCTCCTCTGTGGCCTAACAGACTGCTCCTCCCCTGGGGGGGGGGGGGTCAAACAGCCTGCCCTTGAGATCCTGTTAGAAATAGTCCTTGTTCCCCTTACTTTGGAAAACTACTTGGTTACTGAGCTACCACGGGCCACATCTGAGCAGAGGTTCTAGGTTATATCCATAGATGGTCCTTGGTTGAGTGTCAGTCTCAGAAAAGACCCTGTGCCCGGATATATTTGGTCCTTGTAGAGCTCCTATCCTTTCCATATCATACTAACTTCCCTTCTTTCATATGATTCCCTGCACTCTGCCGAGGGTTTGGTTATGAGTCTTAGTGTCTGCTTTGAAACACTGCTAGGTAGAGTCTTTCAGATGCCTTTTGTGGTAGACTCCTGTCATAAGTTCAATGCACATCCCATTTGTCTTCTAAATGAGGATTAATCACCTTCGCCTGTGTCCACTTTCTTGATTATCTTCTTTAGGTGTGTAGATTTCATTATGTTTATCATATCTTGTAGGTCTATATAAGCGAGTATATACCATGTTTGTCTTTCTCCTTCTGGGATACTTCACTCAGATTGATCTTTTCTAGATCCTACCACTTGCCTGCAAATTTCATGATCTCCTCCTTTTTGATTGCTGAGCAGGGCAACAGTAATAAAAACTGCATGGTATTGGCATAGAAACAGAAAGGAGGATCAATGGAACCGCATAGAAGACCCAGAAATAAACCCACACACCTATGAATACTCAATATTTGACAAAGAAGCCAAATCCATTCAATGGAAAAAAGACAGCATCTTCAACAAATGGTGCTGGACCAACTGGATGTCTACATGCAGAAAAATGAAAATAGATCCATATTTATCACCTTGCACAAAACTAAAGTCCAAGTGGATCAAGGACCTCAACATAAAACCAGATACTCTAAATCAGTTGGAAAAAAAAGTGGGGAACAGCCTAGAACTCATTGGCACAGGAGACAACTTCCTGAACAGAACACCAACAGCACAGGCTCTAAGAGCAACAATCAATAAATGGGACCTCATGAAACTGAAAAGCTTCTGTAAAGCAAAAGACACTGTCATCAAAACAAATAGACAGCCTACAGATTGGGAAAGAATCTTCCCCAACCCTTTATCTGACAGAGGGCTAATATCCAGTATATATAAAGAACTAAAGAAGCAGAAAAGCAACAAACCAAGTAATCCAATTAAAAAATGGGGAACAGAGCTAAACAGAGAATTCTCGAAAGAGGAACATCGAATGGCAGAGAAACACTTAAAGAAATGCTCAACCTCATTAGCCATTAGGGAAATGCAAATCAAAACGACCCTGAGATATCACCTTACACCCATCAGAATGGCCAAGATGAAAAACTCAAGTGATAGCACATGCTGGAGAGGTTGTGGAGAAAAGGGAACCCTCCTCCATTGCTGGTGGGAATGTAAACTGGTTCAACCACTCTGGAAATCAATCTGGCGCTTTCTCAGACAACTAGGAGTAGTGCTACCTCAAGACCCAGCCATACCACTCCTAGGTATATACCCAAAATTTGCTCAAGTACACAACAAGGACATTTGTTCAACCATGTTCGTAGCAGCTTTATTTGTAATAGCCAGAACTTGGAAACAACCCAGATGTCTATCAACGGAGGAATGGATACAGAAATTGTGGTATTTTTACACAATGGAATACTACTCAGCAATACTACTGAAGTGGTTTAGGAGTTGAAATTTAAATGACAAGTGGGAACTAACCTTGGAAGAAATTACAACCCTGGAGGCACCAACAAACTTCTCCTAATTCAGGAACAAAGACAAAGTGGGTGGTTTTGGAAAGCCTGAGGGAAAAACAGCAGGAGTTAGTGTGGAGAAAGTTTTCAGAGAATAGTTTATGCATGATCTGGTGGGTGATAATACAGGACTCCAAGATCACTTGGGACTACTTGTGACTCATAACTGTACTTTTTTGTCGGAATGTTCACTTTTGATCATCTCAGAGATGAAACTTCACTTTCAGAATTTTGAAATATGTACTTATGGTTCTGGCTGTATTTATATAGTTAGTAGTTTTTTGGCTGTGTTAGTATGTTGGCTGAATGAATATTTTTAGATGCACTAGGTGTGTGTATGTTTCCAGCTCAATAGTAATTACCAAACCAACTTCTAAATGACAGACATAAACTCTGAACTTCTTTTTTTATGGCTTTTTTACAATTTTCTTTTATTTATTGATTGATTGATTGTTTACTACACTTTATTCATTTTTGTATCCTGGCTGTAGCCCACTCCCTAATCTCCTCCCAGCCCCACCCTTCTTCCCTCTTCTCCTGCTATCTCATCTCCTCCCCTAGTCCACTGATAAGGAAGGTCCTTCTCTTACTGATTGACTCTAGCCTATCAGGTTTCCTCAGGACTGGCTGCTTTGTCTTCCTCTGTGGCCTGGCAAAGCTTCACACCCCAGGGGGAAATGATCGAAGAATTGGCCACTGAGTTCATGTCAGAGACAGCCCCTGCTCCCCTTAAGAGAGAACCCACTTGGAGACTGAGCTGCCATGGAATATATCTGTTTTTATATTATTAATTAAAATGAAGATAGTACCAATTCTTTTAAAACTACTGTTTCTAAAATTTTATTTATTTTTTATTAATTACAGTTTATTCACTTCGTTTCCCAGCTAGGCCCCCTCCCTTGTCCCTTCATAATCCCACTCTCCCTCCCTCATCTCCTCCCATACTCCTCCCCAAGTACACTGATAGGGAAGGTCCTCCTCCCCTTCTCTCTCATCCTAGTCTACCAGGTCTCATCAGGACTGGCTGCATTGTCTCCCTCTGTGGCATGCTATGCTGCTCCCCACTCAGGGGGAAATGATCAAAGATACAGCCACTGAGTTCATGTCAGACACAGTACCTGTTCCTATTACTAGGGTACCCAACTTGGACATTGAGCTGCTATGGGCTACATCTGTGCAGGGGTTCTGGGTTATCTCCATGCATGGTCCTTGGTTGGAGTATTAGTCTCAGAAAAGACCTCTGTGCCCAGATTTTTTTTTTTTTTTGGTTCTGTTGCTCTCCTTGTGGAGCTACTGTCCCCTCCAGGTCTTACTAACTCTCCCTTCTTTCAGAAGATTCCCTATATTCTGCCCAAGTTGGGCTGTGAGTCTCAGCATCTGCTTTGATACCCTGCTAGCTAGAGGTTTTTTTCAGAGGTCCCCTGTGGTTGGCTCCTGTCCTGTTTCCTTTTTTCTTCCTCTTCTTATATCTGTCCCTTTTGCCTTTTTGAATGAGATTGATCTTACCCAGTGACCCCCTTTTTGCTTAGCTTTGTTAGGTGTAAAGATGTTAGTATGGTTATCCTATATTATATGTCTAATAACCACTTATAAGTGAGTATATACCATGTGTTTCTTTTTGCTTCTGGGATATCTCACTCAGAATAATCTTTTCTAGATCTTACCATTTACCTGCAAATTTTGTGATTTCCTTGTTTTTAATTCTGAGTATATTCCATTGTGTAGATGTACCACAATTTCTGAATCCGTTCCTCAGTTGAGGGACATCTGGGTTGGTTCCAGGTTCTGGCTATTACAAATAAAGCTGCTACAAACTTGTTTAAGCAAATGTCCTTGTTGTGTACTTGAGCATATTTTGGATATATGCCTAAGAGTGGTATAGCTGGATCTTGAGGTAACACTATTCCTAATTGTCTGAGAAAGTGCCAGATTGATTTCCAAAGTGGTTGTTATAAAAAGTAATAATTGCTTTTTCTTTTGTCTGCTCCTGGGACTCTTTTCCTGCTGGATTTTCTTGTCTAGCCTAGATATAAGGGCCTTTGTCCTGTCTTATTTTATTTGTTTTGTCAATTTTGCTTGCTGTCACTTGTCTGTTTCTAGGAGAGAAGTTAGATGGTGGGGAGCTGGGAGGAGCCCAGAGGGTATGAACTATGGTAGAGATGTGTTCTTTAAGAGAGATACACTCTTCAAGTTTCATTAGTGATTTAATTCCCTAAAAAGTAAAATAAAATTCTGCCTATACAATTGGCAGAAATTTTCCACTTATTTAAAGTATATTGAATTATTCATAACAAAATACATAGTCCGTAATACTTTTGAAGAATTATTTTGGATAATGTTAAGAGCTTTACAAGGCTTAATTGGGTTTAGATGGTTATTCAAAATTTAAAGACCTTACAATGACCTATCTACATTTTCTCCTTCCATTAATCATAGTAACATTGTGAGGAATATTCTTATACGTAGATTTTTTTTGATAATATGATATTCCAAATTTTAAGAGAAACAGATATGCTGAATATCTTGTAAAACATAAGAAAAAGAATATTTTTTTAAAATAGGGAGAGTAAAATGGTAAGAACTGAATAATATCTGTATGAGATAATTGTGTTTTAGGAACTTTTCGCATAGTCATGTATTAATTATGTTTGTCAACAGAGTACCTCCTATTTTCACATTAACCCACAGGTCTATTCTCAAATTTCAATATCACTTACATATTCTTTCCATATCTTTCTCAGCTCCTAGTACACACTATTCTATGTATGTGTTGACTATTCTACATATAAGAGAATTGGAATATTCTTGTCATACTTGGCCTGACTTATTTCATTTCACATTCTCCAGTTTAACTCTTAATAGTACACACTGGATTCAGTGCCTAGGTATAGAAATCCATGTATTTTTTATCAGTGAGTTGAAATCTGGGGTCAGAGTATTAAACTACACACAATAAGATCATTTCACAGTTATATTAGTCAGCATTTTCCAGAGGGGGGGAAAAAAAAAGACAATAGAATAAAGAATATAAAGAGGGGAGCAGCCTTACCAGGCCACAGAGGAAGACAATGCAGCTAGTGCTGATGAGACCTGATGGGCTAGGGTCAGATGGAATGGGAGGAGGACCTCCCCTATCCATGGACTTGGGGAGGGGCATGGGAGGATATGAGAGAGAGAGGATGGGACTGGAAGGGAATGAGGGATAGGACTTCAGCTGAGATACAAAGTGAATAAAGAGTAATTAATAATAATAATAATATAAAGGAATATCCCAAGGGCCAGAACAAAGTGATCTCTGGGAAAGACAGCTACACCTTATGCCAATAGATCTGTTTTTGACACTTACTATTATTTTTGATGAGAGTAGTTGGCATGAGAGAGGGTACCTGTCCTTGGACTTCAAAATATCTATGAGTTTTAGGCCACCAGGGTTCTGTTTCTAGAAAACAGAATCAGTAGATGATAAAAGACTGAAAAAATATTTCCACAATTTTATTTATCATTTAGTTTAATTCATTAATTTATTATTATTATTGTAATTTTACTTGTTTTTTGTTTTGTTTTTTTTTATATTTATTTAATTTAGGTATGATCTGTTTTTTGTAGTCGTAGTTTGGCCCGGCCTGAAAGGATCGATTTCCCCACATGGGAGTATTGTAGGATTTTGGTACTATGACTGTTTGCCTTATTTCTTTTTATAGTCCATCAAAAATGAACTTTAGAAACTCTTATTTAGAGATTCACTTCTGCTTAAATCTTGAATGATTAAACTACCCAAGCCCTCAATATTTCAAATGCCACTTCCTCTTCTAATAAATCTGAAAAAGCCCAACACTGCATGTGAATTAGATATTTTTTTGTTTGTTATTTTGTGGATTGGGATTCAATACTGATATTAGAATATCAGAATAGTTCACAAAGGGTTCACACTTGGTTTTCCATTAGTAAACTCAACATCATTTTATAGATGCAAAAACTGAGCTTTTAGATAGGCTAAAAGTATATTCTCTCATTTCTTTTTTCACTCACTGAATATCTCCTTCATGTGAAGAAACTGCCTTATCATTTTATAGGTGTTATTGCTTGAAATGAGTATAGCAAAAAAAATGTGTGTTGGATTTTTTTATATAGTACCAAGAAGCCACACCATAATTGGATACTAAAACAAGTATTTAGTAATGAGAAACCTATGTGGCAAGCTTCTCAGTAGAGAACAGCAGTGTTGTTGGACTTTACGAAGACTTGACTTAAAAGTGTGACTGCAAAGCATCATTCAGTCTTCCACACAAATAGGTAGCTAGGAAGTAAGAAAAGCAAACAGATGTTAAAAAAAACTCTGTTCAGATATATCCCTTTTCCCCAGAGCTCAGACCTAGAAGAACTGCAAAAATTGACTTGGAGAAATCACAGACCCTCTTCAAGATAGAATGTGTTACTTCTATCTTGTTGGATACAAACTTGACTGTGGTTTGGAAACTAATGTATAGAACCTGACACCTTAGGGGCCCTTTAGAAATGCATTTCCATTTGTGCTTCTAGAGAGTAAGATGGCAAAAATAAAACAAAAACGTTCCTAGTGGTACATTCTGTATTGTTGGCCAGCTGGAACCATCGCAACCAGATAGTTAACCAACAAGTGTATTGGTCTTTAGAATTATATGTACTGAAATATAGTTATGGCAAAACGGAAGGTCATCCACCACTATCCTGACCCAACTTGTCCTATAACACAAGGAATTCTTTTTTTTTGCTTTGTCAACAGCAATTTTTATTATTATTATTGTTATTAATTACACTTTATTCATTTTGTATCCCCCCATAAGCCCCTCCCTCCTCCCCTCCCGATCTCACCCTACCACCCCTTTCTTCATGCATGCTCCTTCCCACGTCCACTGATAGGGGAGGTCCTCCTCTCCTTCCTTCTGATCTTAGTCTATCAGATCACATCAGGAATTGCTGCATTGTCTTCTTCTGTGGCCTGGTAAGGCTGCTCCCCCCTCAGGGGGAGGTGATCAAAGAACAGGCCAATCAGTTTATGTCAGAGGCAGTCCCTCTTCCCATTAGTATGTAACCCATTTGGACACTAAACTGCCATGGGCTACATCTGTGCAGGGGTTCTAGGTTATCTCCATGAATAGTCCTTGGTTGGAGTATGAGTCTTTGAGAAGTTCCCTAACACAAGGAACTCTTATAGAAGATTTCTTTATGAGTGTGCTTTAACCCCAATTTATATAGGGACTACAATAGTGCTTGATTCGGGATTTTGAGTAAGACCTAATTAGTTCTTTAAAAACTTGAAGTATAAATTTTTTAATTTTTTTAAATTTGTAATTTGTCTCCTTGTTTATACTCTCTGTATGATGTTAAGTTTCCAGTCTTCACATAAATTTTAGAGGCAATTTTCTTTACCAAATTATTTATATTGTTTGATAAATTCATATATGTATAAAATTAATTTAAATAAAATACACCCCTTTGCTTTTCTTCATTTTTCCTATGATCTTCATTTTAACCATGTGCTTACACTTGATGTATATTCTCTCTTAAAAATACATTTGAGCATCTAGAGTATGTTTTTTTTTCCTAAACTAAGTTTCATTTTATACTTTACTGTTTTTGTTTTTGTATGTTTTTGAATACTAGTTTAAAATCATAGTGAAGCTACCATGCTCCAGTCGATGGTCCCCTACACAGGCAGCATTATATACAATGCATATAAAGCAGTAAAAGTGGACTCAATAAGTTTTCTAAAAAGTACACAAAATCGGGAAGGAAAAGTGGGGGAGGCGACATAAGAGAGAAATTAGTCCATAAGGAATGGGAAGTAGCTTTGACCAACCAAATTATATGTATATATACATGTGGTCAAATTATATGCATATATATGTATATGTATATGCACATAATACATATACATATATATGTATGTATATATGTATATGTATATATATGTACATGTATATATATATCATTCTTAAGTTGATTTTAAAAATTAAAAAATAATGATAATAAAATAAATGGAAAGAAAAACTAAAAATTAAGGTTCCTTTTTAAAGTTTGATATAGTTGTTGTCAATGATTAGCATATATGAGATAAGAACGGAGAAATATCTCCCCCTTGTTTCATATGATTCCCTACACTCTGCCGAAGGTTTGGTTATTAGTCTTAATATCTGCTTTGATATACTGCTAGGTAGAGTCTTTCAGAGGCCCTCTATGGTAGGCTCCTGTCCTGTTACTTGTTTTCTCCTATATCCAATGAATATCCCATTTGTCTTTCTAAGTGAGGATTGATCATCTTACCCCGGGTCTTCTTTCTTGTTTATCTTCTTTAGGTGCATAGATTTCATTATGTTTATCATATCTTATAGGTCTATATAAGTGAGTATATACTGTGTGTGTCTTTCTCCTTCTGGAATATCTCACTTAGGATGATCTTTTCTAGATCCCACCATTTGCCTACAAATCTCATGATTTCCTCGTTTTTGATTGCTGAGTAGTATTCCATTGTGTAAAAGTACCACAATTTCTGTATCCATTTCTCCATTTATGGACATCTGGGTTGTTTCCAGGAGCTCCACAAGGACCAAATATATCTGAGCACAGGGGTCTTTTCTGAGACTGATACTCCAATCAATGACCATGTATTGATATAACCTAGAACCTCTGCTCAGATGTAGCCCATGGTAGCTCAGTAAGGAATTGGTTTACCTAGTAAGGGGAACAGGGACTATTTCTGACAGGAACTCAATGGCAGGCTCTTTGACCTCCCCACCCCCAAGGGAGGAGCAGTCCTGCTAGGCCATAGAGAAGGACTTTGCAGCCAGTCCTGAAGATACCTGATAAAACAGGGTCAGATGAAAGGGGAGAAGGTCCTTCCTTATCAGTGGACTTGGAAAAGGGCAGGGCGGCGATGAAGGAGGGAGGGAGGGAGGGTGGAACTGGGAGGCAATGAGGGAGTGGGATACAGCTGGGATACAGTTAATAAAATGTAACTAATAATAATAATAAAAAAAGAATGGAAAAGTAGGACAGTGATCTATGATGGAGGGCATGGGGCCAACTTTCATTGTCTTGTTCTCTTCCTGGTTCTGGGGAAACAAGTCTGAGTTATTTCTCTAAGAACTAGTGTTCTAGGAATGGACAGGTGATAAATTATTGGATCTGTCTGTTCTTTTATATTATTTTTGTCATGGTTTGGACACACCACCATGAGAGTGTTGACATGATAACCTCTCTTTGCTATAGAAGATAGGGCCTGCCATAGGAGAAATGCACAGGATAGTTCTATCCCAAGGAGGTATTATACTTAACACACATACATGAAAAGGAATGTAACTTGTGTATAAATATTGGGTGTGAATGGCACATACAGATCTATAAGGGAACAAGTAATTGAGTTTCATGTGGAAGGTGGTGAATTTTGAGGAGTAAAAAAATGGCAGTTTAGACCATTGGCTTGATGCAGCTGGTGGGGATATTTGTCAAGCAGGATGCTACAGAATATTGAAGCAATGATTTGTTGGACAGATATATTTTTGAACTTCAGTTTTATTGAAGAAACTATATGATAATATTAATACAACATTTTCACGTAAACTTGAAAATATGGCATGTTGCTTGACCCTCTGTAGGCTTTCAGTATTTACAGATGGTATAAAAGAAATGAGGCAGACTAACAAGGCAGCTGAGAATATTCTGGCTAAGCAAGAAGGGAGAAGGCAGCTAGAAGGAAACACTCAGAATATATCAGTGTTACAGAGATAATATGACAAAGACATTTAAAGGACAAAGTGGAAGTCATTGGCCTTTAAATTACTACATTACTTCTTTATACACTGGTAAGTATATAGTGGGAAGTGACTACTGAAACACAAATATGTTGAAATTTCTGTATGATGTTGGAAAAATCAATTTTTTTCTTCCTATTTTTTTTTAATTTTCAATTTATTCACTTGGTATCCCAGTTGTAGCTCCCTCCCTCATTTTCTCCTAGTTCCACTCTTCCTGCCTCTTCCTCCCTTATCCCTCTCTCCTAGTCCACTGATTGAGGAAGTCCTCCTCCCCTACTGTCTGACCCTAGCCTATCAGGTCTCATCAGGACTGCCTGGATCCTCTTCTCCTGTGGGCTGGTTAGGCCACCCCGTCAGAGAAAATGATCAAGGAGTAGGCAACAGAGTTCATGCCAGGGACCGTCTCTTCTTCTCTTACTAGGGAACCCAGATGTAGTCTGAGCTTTCTATGGGCTACATCTGAGCAGGGGTCTATGTCCTATCTATGTATGGTTTTTGGTTGATGCATCAGTCTCTGCAGTACACCCTGGGCCCTGCTTTGATATTGTTGTTTTAATTTTGCTTTGTGTGGCTCCTGTTCCCTCCGACTCATTCTATACTTTTATGCTTTTATACCCCCTTCTTTCAAAAGACTCCCTGTACTCTGTCCAAAGTCTGGCTGTTTTGAACCCTTGCTGGTTTGAGTCTTTGAGAGGACATCTATGGTAGGCTCAGTCTTGTTTCCTCTCTTCTACCTCTTCTATATACTGTTTTTCCTTTTTAATGAGAATTAAACATCTTCCTTAAGGTCCTCCTTGTTGTTTAGCTTCTTTAGGTCTGTAGATTTTGGTATGTTTATCCTATATAATATGGCTAATATCTACTTATAAGTGAGTATATACTGTGCATGTCTCTCTGCTTCTGGGTTACCTCACTCAGGATGATCATTTCTAGTTCCATCCATTTGCCTGAAAATTTCATGATTTCCTTGTTTTTAATAGCTGGGTAGTATTCCCATCCCAGACATGCAGGGGTAGTTCAATATACTGAAATCCATTAATATAATCCACCATATAAACAAACAGAAAGGAAAAAACAAAACAAAACATGATCATCTCCTTAAATGCAGAAAAAGCATTTGACAAAATCCAACATCCATTCATATTTAAAGTTTTGGAGATATCAGGGATACAAGGCACATAACTAAACATAGTAAAGGCAATATACAGCAACATCAAACTAAACAAAGAGAAACTTAAATCAACCCTACTGAAATCAATGACAAGGCAAGGCTGCCCACTCTTTCCATATCTCTGCACCACAGTACTTGAAGTCCTAGCTAGAGCAATAAGACAACTAAAGGAGATCAAGGGGATACAAATCAGAAAGAAAAAATATCAGTTTTATATAATTAGTTTAATTTTATTGATGAGATTGTTTCCATTGAGAAAATTCTCAGTTATGTAAATTAATAGGTTTATTTGGACATACACACATATACATGTATACACAAATTCACACACATATACACATATACATGCACATACATACAACATGATGTGTGTATGTGTGTGTGGACAGCCCCATAAGGACATCATTTCAGATTTGAAGGAGTGCAATGCATATGAGTATGTGTTGGGGACAAACTCAGAAGACCATTTTCTTTCTTACAGCTGTTACTCCTTTACTAGTATGAGAATTGAAATTTATTGTCTCATAAAATTACATAAGCAGTTACAAAAGATTATAAGATCTTGAATATTTTAGACTCAAAACAGTGTAAGAATACAAGGGAAAGATACTTGGACAAGGATCCTACAGATAAGATGAGAATAACGGGTTGCCATTTCATAAACCATAAAGTATAGTTGCACTTTCTCCTTGTGTTAAGATACCTTCAAGAACCTGGAATTTCATTGCTATGGAAATATTTCCTTTAATGTAAAAAAGATTTCAGACCACAATCCAGTCCTTATATCATTCTAACCCATGAAAGCTCAGTAAACACTTTACACTGAAAGTAGAAATAGTCTCCTAAGATTATTCCAGTTTCAATTATATTTTTATTTTATATGCATGAGTATTGCACTTGAATCTTTTACATGCTTAATACTGGGGAAGGCCAGGCCAGGAGGTAGCTTCAGTTACCCAAGGACTGCACTACGGATTTTTGTGAGATGCCATGTGGGTACCGACATTTGAACCCACTTCCTCTCCTAGTGCCAGCAGCAGTTTTAATTGCTATTTCAGAGATATAATTACAAGAGAAGGGATAAAAATAAAACATAAACAAAAACAAAACTTTTAAATTTCTTACTTTTTATTATGAGAAAATAAATGCAAGTCACAAAGCCAAACTGTTGTGGATATAAACATGTTTGATCCCAGCTGTAGGATATGGGACTGATTCAGATTGTCCAGAGCAACAAATTATTTGCCTACTGCAGGCTCCGAGAGGCATCCTTTGCCAGCTACAGATTGTTTAAATCTAAGGTCTCTGGAGATGAAATAAATGCCTGGGCCCCGAGAGAGGGGGCTGCTGGTACTCCCCTCTTTGGTTCCTGATTGCTGTTGTTGCAGTGAGATAAGAAGTTGGAGATCTCCCAAAAAGAGGATTGGACTGGTTCCAAGGAACTAGGGGACCCTACCCAGCAGGGAGTAGCTAAAGAGAACTCCGTCCCTTCTCCCTGCTAATGTTCTTAGCTCCTACTCTCCTACCTTGTGCTGTGGTGTTGCCAAGGACTCGGGTTGAGTAGGAAGAAAGAGGTTGGAAACCCAAATTAAATAGTTTTAAAAGGGCACAACACCAAACCAGAATTATAAATCTCAAAAACAAAAACAACAAACCTGAGACATGAAGAAGGAATTGACAAGGGATAGGAGAGATAAGAGAGGTTAGAAAAGAACAATTGTATGCAGGAATATACTTGTTAAAGATTGTCTGTCTGTCTGTCTGTCTGTTTGTTTGTTTGTTTGTTTGTTTGTTTGTTTTAAAGAAAGTACCTGGAACTAAATTCTTTGTCTATTATTAATAATGTAAGCCTTCACAAGGAGCCTTGAAACTTTCCTTTCTACTCTTAATAGTAAATACATGATGAGGAGAGGAGGAAAGAAAAGGAGGGAAGAAAAAAAGCAGAAAAAGTAAGCAAGAAAGAGATGGAGGAGAGAAGTCAGAAGTCAGAGTGATGAGTTCTGCCACAAGTTAGATAGCTCACAGACCTGTGAGAGAATTAAAAATTTGAGTTTTTTTGACGGTCTTGCTGTTGGTCATGCATTTTCATCATTGTTTCTTAGAAGAATCATTAGACTGTTAGCAACATGAAAACTAAGGAGTTTTGAATGATTTTTTCTTTTTATTTTTCTTCTACTTATTATTATTATTGTTGTCATTTTATTACAGTTAATTCAATTTGTATCCTGGCTCTGGCCCTCTTCTTTGTCTCCTCCCAATCTCACCCTCCCACCTTCTTCTTCCCCTATGCCCCTCCCCTAGTCCACTGATAGAGGAGGTACTCCTCCTTTCTATCTGACCCTAGCCTACCAGGTCTCATTAGGAGTGGTTGCCTTGTCTTCCTCTGTGGCCTGGCAAGGACACACTCCTACAAAGGAGATGATGAGAGAGCTTGCCAAGGAGTTCATGCTAGAGACAGCCCCTGCCCCTCTTAGTAGAGTACCCACTTGGAGACTGAGTCTATGGGCTACATCTGAGCCAAGATTTTAGGTCCTCTCCATGCATTGTCCTTGGTTGGGGTATCATTCTTTTCAGGGCCCCCAGGGCTCAGTTTTCTTTTGTTGCTGCTGTTGTTTGTTTGGATTTCTTTATTTATTTATTTGGATCTATTGGTCTCCTTTTAGAGCTCCTGTCCCCTCCAGGTCTTTCTATCTCCCACTTCTTTCATAAAATTCCATGCATTCTGCCCAAAGTTTGGCTATTAGTCTCAGTATCTGCTTCAATACCTCTATCAATAGAGTCTTTCAGAGGCCATCTGTGGTAGGCTCCTGTCCTGTTCCTTGTCCTCTCCTGCTTTTGATGTCTATTGCATCTGACCTTCAGAAGGAGAACTGAGCATCTTCTCTAGGGTTTTCCTTTTTGTTTAGCTTCTTTAAGAGTATAGATTTTAGTATGTTTATCCTGTATTATATGTCTAATAACCACTTATGAGTGAGTGTATGTCTATCTTTCTGTTTCTGGGTTACCTCACTCAAGGTGATCCTTTCTAGTTCCCACTATTTACCTGCAAATTTCATGATTTCCTTGTTTTTAATAACTAAGTAGTATTTCATTGTGTAGAGGAACCACAATTTCTGTATCTATTCCTCTGCTGAGGAACATCTAGATTGTTTCCAGGCTCTGGCTATTACAAATAGAGCTGCTATGAACATTGTTGTGCAAATGTCCTTGTTGCCTTTATTTCTTTGCTTATAATTGCTGTACGTCTGAAACCCAACTTAAATAGGAGCAGTCCTGTTAGGCCACAGAGGAGGACTTTGCAGCCAGCCCTGAAGATTCCTGATAAAACAGGATCAAATGAAGGGGGAGGAGGTCCTTCCCTATCAGTGGACTTGGAAAGGGGCAGGGAGGAGACCAGGGAGGGAGTGTGAGGTTGAGGAGGGAATGAGGGAGCGGGATACAGCTGGGACACATAGTTAACAAAATGTAACTAAAAATAAAAATAAAATTTAAAAAAATTTAAATCTTATAAAAAGGAGGTTTGTAAATTAATACATTAAGAGAGATTTTTAAAGAAGGACATTATTTATGGTTGCGAGCCTAGCCTTTAACTCTTGAGTCATGTCTCCAGCCCAAAACTTGAGTTAAGACAGGCCCCAGCAAGATATGAACTCGCAATCCCTAGTTTACAAGACCAGTGCTGTAACCCCAAAGCTATAGGGCCATGCAAAGGATCATTCATGGAGATGGCCTAGAACCCTGCACAGATGTAGCCCAGGCTGCTCAGTTTCCAGTTGGGCTCCCTAGTAAGAAGAGCAGGGGCTGTCTCTGACATGATCTCAGAGGCTGGCTCTGTGATCACCTCCCTTTGAGGGGGAGCAGCTCTACCAGGCCACAGAGGAAGACAATACAGCCAATCCTGATGAGACCTGATAGGCTAGGGTCAGATGAAAGGGGAGGAGGATCTCCCCTATCAGTGGACTAGGGGAGGGGATGGGAGGAGATGAGGGAGGAAGGGTAGAATTGGGAGGGGAAGAAGGAGGGGGCTACAGCTAAGATATAAAATGAATAAATTGTAATTAATAAAACATAATTTTAAAAAGGAAATTATTACTAATAGGAGATAAAATAAGATTAACATTATTGCTGACCACAAAATATTGTGGCTATTAGCCTTCCATCGTAGCTCTTTTGTGATGCTTCAAGTATGTTTGTGATGGATAGTATTTATAGATAACATATGTATATATATATATATATATATATATATATATATATATATGAGAGATAACTATATATATAATTACATATGTATATATAGTTATCTCTCTCATATAGTTTTCTGAAATGACACTTGTAGAGGATGCTGTCTAAATGAGTGAAAAAATGGGAAATGGACAATTCTAGAAAGAAACGTGTAAAATGCCACTTTCATTTTAATCAGTTGCTATTTTGACAGAGCTCAGGGAGTCTTATGGTAAAAGAGGAGTATGCAGGACCTAGAGTCAGGTAGCCCCATAAGGAGACCAACAAAGCCAGAAAAAGCTGGGCTCAGTGGGGGAATGCAGAGGCTGATGCATCAACTAATGACCATGCAAAGAGAGTACACAGACCCACTGCCCAGATATAGACCACAGATAACTCAGTCTCCATATGTGGGTTGCCTAGCAAGGGTAGAAGAGACAACCTCTGACATGAATTCAGTTGCCTTCTCTTTGATCACCTCCCTTTGGTGGAGTGGCCTTACTAGCCCATAGAGGAAGAGGATCCAGGCAGTCCTGATAGGACCTGATAGGCCATGGCCAGAAAGTAGGGAAGCAGGACTTTCCCTATCAGTGGACTAGGAAAGAAGAATAGAGGAGGAAGAGAAAGGAAGGTGCGAATAGGAGGAAATGAAGGAGGGAGCTACAACTGGGATACAAAGTGAATAAATTGTAAAATAATAATAATAATATACCAAAAATAAAGCAAATAAAAGACACTAATGTAAAATTAAAATAAAACTCTACACTGAAGATTTTATGATATCAAAACTTATTTTAGGCTTCAATGATTAGAAAATCTCCAATTTACAGTTGAGTACAAGTAGGAAGAACTCACAAGGTAAATGAAAAGCTCTTTACCACTCTTTAAACTTTTCAATTAGCAGAGATTGGTCAAAGTACAGAGAATAAGACACTTTGGTATGCTCATCCCTAAATGACATAGCAATAGCACAATTTCTCCCCTGAAAGCTCAGGAACCACTGAGGAACAGAATGAAAAAGATTGTAAGAGGCAGAAGTAGTGGAAGATTGCTATGAAACACTGATTCCTGGATATTATAGAACCAAGGCGCATGTGGACTCAGGGTTGCCAGGACCTGCACAAAATCAAGCCAGTTTGAGTCCTACCCCTACCTGAGGAGTGTTGGCAGTTGAAGACTGCTAGGAAAGAAAAAGTCAACTTTCTTTAATGATGAGACCCCTGATAACCTCTCATGTTCCTGTAGATGGCCTTACATCCAGGTAGATATAAACTTAAGTAAATGGGCTCTGTGGTTTACAAAAGTGCACAAGTAAAGTTGAGAGAGAAAAGTGTAAGAGAGTATGGGACCACATGGAGCAGAGAGTAAAAGGTGGCTTTGAAGATGCTGTCTTTTTTCCACTGAATGGTTTTGGCATCTTTGCCAAAAATCAGGTGTCCATAAATATGTGGATTTATGTCAGGGTCTTCTATTCGAACGTCCTTAGTCATAAGGGAAATGCAAATCAAAACCACCCTGAGATTTCACCTTACACCCATCAGAATGGCTAAGATCAAAAACTCAAGAGACAACACATGCTGGAGAGGTTGTGGAGAAAGGGGAACCCTCCTTCACTGCTGGTGGGAATGTAATCTTGTACAACCACTCTGGAAAGAATCTGGGGCTTCCTCAGACTACTAGGAATAGCACTTTTTCAAGATCCAGCCATACCACTCCTAGGCATATACACAAAAGAGGCTCAAGTACACAAGAAGGACATTTGCTCAACCATGTTTGTAGCAGCCTTTTTTTGTAATAGCCAGAAGCTGGAAACAGCCCAGATGCCCCTCAGTAGAGGAACGGATACAGAAATTATGGTACATCTACACAATGGACTATTACTCAGCAATGAAAACAAAGAAATCATGAAATTTTCAGGTAAATGGTGGGATCTGGAAAAGATCATCCTAAGTGAGCTATTCCAGAAGCAGAAAGGTGCACACGGTATATACTCACTCATATAGATATATAATATAGGATAAACCTGCTAAAATCTGTACAACTAAAGAAACTAATCAAGAGGGAGGACTCTTGTTAAAATGCTCAATTCCTATCCCAAAAGGCAAAGTGGCTGGACATCAGAAGAAGAAGAGGGAACAAGTCAGGAGCCTGACACAGAGGACATCTGACAGGCTCTTTCCTGCAGACCATCAATGCGAATGCTGAGACTTATGGGCAACCGTTGGGCAGAGTGCAGGGAATCTTATAAAAGAAGTGGGAAACAGTAAGATCTGGAGAGGACAGGAACTCCATAAGGAGAGCAACAGAACCAAAAATTCTGAGCACAGGGGTCGTTCCTGAGACTGATACTCCAACCAAGGACTATGCATGGAGATAACCTAAGACCCCTACACAGATGTAGCCCATGGCAGTTCAGTATCCAAGTGGGTTCCATTGTAATAGGAACAGGGACTATCTCTGACATGAACTGATTGGCCTGCTCTTTAATTGCCTCCCCCTGAGGGGGGAAGCAGCATTACCAAGCCACAGAAGGAGACAATGCAGCCACTCCTGATGAGACCTAATTGACTAGGATCAGAAGGAAGGAAAAGAAGACCTCCCCATCAGTGGACTTGGGGAGGGGCATGCATGCAGAGGGTGGAGGAAGGGGGTTATTGGGACAGAAGAACCATAGGGGGGATACAAAGTGAATAAAGTGTAATTAATAAAGAATTTTTAAAAAGGTGGCTTTGATAAAAACACTTTATCTGCAGGCATGAAATCTCAAAAAATAAAATTAAAAACTAAATGTATTAAAATGTTCCAATTAATATTCAACTTGAATTTTTTTTTCTAATTTTAATTTGAGGGCTGGAGATATGTCTGAGATTGAGAACACTTATTGTTTTCCCAGAGGACCTGGGTTTAACTCCCAGTACTCACATGGCAATTCAGGTACCAGAGTGTGTGCTTGTGTGCATGCATGAGAGAGAGAGAGACAGAGACAGGGAGAGAGACACACAGAGAGAGACAGAGAGAGAGAGTGCTTATGTGCGTGGTGTGTGTGCATATGTAAATGCCACAGCACACACGTGAATATCAAAGGACAGCTTTGAGAAATGGTTCTTTCCTTCTACTGCTGGTTTCCATGAGTTGACCTCAAGTCCTCCTGCTTCTGCCTCAAGCTCATTTACCTGAAGATCCCATTACCTGACCCATGAATCTTGACTTTTGAACTGCTCCCTGACCTCTTCTTGTCTTTCTTCTTTAAGAACTGGATGGCCCCACTGTCTCTTTACTAGCTTATTGTTTGTTTGAAGCTGATCAGCAAGGCAGGGCTTTCCTAATAAGTTCAGAATAGTTTTCCTCATGATGGGACTCTGTTTCTAATTGGGTCATATATCTAATTGATGCCCTGTCAGGCAAGGCCTGAGTGAAATCTCACAGACAACCCCTCAAAATTCAAGACAAGAATATGGATTTAAAATCCCCTAAGAGAAGACCTGGAAGAAAAGGAGGGAATCCACACACATACACTACCAAGGCCCTACCTGGAAAAGAGCCTAAATTAGGCTCCCTTAAGATGACATTAGGACTCTTTAAGTTGTGAAGTGTATGGGGAATATTAAGATGGAGGTCTAATCTTAAACCCAATTTAGGGAACATTAGCCTGCTTCCCTTGAGCCCTTGTCTCCAAATGTGAAGCAAAGAATTTTCTTCTAATGAAGGCAAAGGCTTCAAGCAGAGGTCATTTCAAAACTGCAGGAGGACAGAAGGTTCCTATTCTGTCTCTACCAGGAATCTTTTGCTTGCCCTGCTGTTCCCAGAACTGCTTGACAGCCATCTGCATGGGACCCTAAAGGACCCTGCAGTTCAAATTACAGGAGGGAATGGAAATCTCATTACCAAATGCTTCTATGGCTTTTCAAGATTTGGAAAATGCCAGTGTATTTTCTGTTTTTCACAATGCAGATGTTCTCTTCTCTGAGGTTATAGAGAGGAGAAAGACAGTTTTACACAGAGTTATAGAGTTCAGGACTTTTGCCTTCTCTTTACTGTCTGAGAAAATGGAGGACACATGTGTGATTAATTGGATAAGGAGGAAGAATGTGGCTTAATAATATCTAAGGTATGTATTTACCAGATTCAAAATGGTAATAATGACACTTACTTTAAAAAGTACAGTGGCTGCCATGAAAACTGGATAATTTAATAAGTTGATGTCTTATGGCCATACACATACAGATACAGAAGTAGATATAGATAGCTCTTTCTGTCTCTTTGCGCCATGAATAGAAATACCTTGTAAAACTGGGGAAAGGAAAGGCACTTTGAAAAACTTCTGTGCCTGTGCGTTTTTTAGGTTGTGGAACAAAGAGGAGGGGAGGTCAAGCAAGAGCAGGAAAGAGATAGGTAGATGGGGAGGAATGGGAGATGTTAGAGCAGTAAGGGTGCCTGAAATGCATTTTGAATTCCTAAGTTAGTGATAATTTCCATCATACTTTAATTTTCCTTTAATATCCCTGGACCTCTAGAAGAATATTAGCCTCTTGTAAGCTGCATTTCACAAAGATGCTGTAAATTAATTTTGCCTTATTATAAATAATATGCATGCCAGGAGGGAATTTATTTAATTTATTTTCTTTAACTGTAGTTGGTCTACCATTTAAAAATCACAATTCCTCTATGGTTCTATGGGCCAGAAAATACAGTTCTCACAGATACCTCTTCAACTCTTGGTCTTAGATGCACTAATGGTTCAAATTCATTTATGGGCATCGAAAATATAGCTTCTAACCATGAATTTATTTTCTCTTGCATATTCAAAGGGAAAGATATTTACCAAGCCTTTATTCATACAACTCCCTCTCAATTATCCATATAAGTCCCAACCATTTATAGAAAATTTACAATATCCCAAGCAGCATGCAGAAAATTTACAGTTATCTTTTATATAAGTATAGCACAGGGAAGTAGCTGTCTTGAGTCCTAACTCATGAGGGAACAGGAAACCAGTGGTGAGGAATTTATATAATGTTAGTAATATTAAATGCTAGACTATATTCTGGTTGACCAATCCCACCTCTTCATGCAAATTTGCCTTCTCTTACAGGAAAGTTTGGTTTTGGGTTCTAAAGTCTAATATATTACCCTATAGATTTCATATTCCTACATTAAATATAATTCATGGTTTTTGGAAATTGGAATGTCATAATTTCCTAAAAGAATCACCAAACTAAACTTTTACTTAATTCATTTCTGGGTATACATGAGTATACATTTTGCATAATTCATTTCTGGCTATACAATGAGTAATTAGTACCAAAATTTTTCCTTGCAGCAGAAAACTCATATAACTACCCATTAATTCTCATTATAATTAATATAACATTTCAGAGCTACTATTAATGCATGTAATTATATACTATGGATAACTATAAACTCTATCATTATATTAATAAAATATAAAACATTCCTGAAGCACCTGGGAACTGTGTCGTCACTGAACTACCAGGCTATGACATTTTGCCGACTGTTGGAGATGCATGATACACCTTTAATATATTTGATACCCAGTTTTGTACAAAGTGCAGTTGACTTTTATAAAATAAATTTGTCATCATTCGTGCTAGGAATAGAAATATGTCAGATAGCAATTTATTCTAAAATGATAAGGGCAAAAAAAAAAGAATAGAATCAAAATAGGACAATTCTAGACCAATTGCAAAATGGGAGGCTGACAGTAGTTTCTTCCTTGGACAAGTTGATAAAGGGGCTGAAGAACTCATTTGAAAAAAGTGCTTGCTGGGAAAGCATAATAACCCGAGTTCTGATCTCTAGGACCAATGTAAAAAGCCTGATATGGCAGTTAATCTATAATCCCTGTGCTGGGAAGACAGAGACAGGAGGATCCCTGGGCAGCTCTGGCCAGCCAGATCTGTCAGAGATCACTTCCTTTCTGCTTGCACTTGTGCAGAGAAATCCTCCATGACTACATTATCTGAACTCTCTTCAGCCTTTTCCCTCACAATCTTGCTTTATTTTGCTGTTTTGTGCTATCCTTTCTGTCTATGTATCTGCTTAACTCACATAAAAAAAAAAAAAAGTTGAGGGCCAGAGTGAGATGCTAACTAAGGTATCTACAGCCTTCAGCACAGTGGAAAAGATACACAAAGGGTTTTTAACAAATGTTCTTATGTTAACTTTTAGTAAAATAGGCAAACAGGTTATTAGTTATTTCTTTTGATTGCAAATGAAATGAAGCCACCATGTCAACCATAAGGTAATTTGTTATGCTTTCTCTGGGCGACATCCTCTTTCCATGCCTCCCACATCACAAGTTGATCCTACTGTTTATTTTCATTGCTTGCCCAAACATCTGGGTATCTCCACTTACTGATTTTGTTTTTCATTAGACACATTTCAATATCTCTATCAATTATATAAACAAATACAAAAATGTCCACATTATTGCTCTGGCCCTATATGCACATATTAGTTCTCTTAAGAAATTGCCTGTGATAACTTCTCTTTCACTCTCTCTTAAGGCCCCACTCTGTGTCATTAAATTGATTTTGTTCATTATACTCAATTCGATCGAATCTCCACTCCTCAGTGGTCACTCACAGAGGATAAATTTAGGCGGCACTTGCAATACATATACATGTATCTATTTATTTCCTTAACTATCTCTGTTCATTTCACCAAGTAGATTACCATCGTTCTCTGTATGGGCACATCCTGCTCCATACCTTCTCCTGAGCTTCTTTCTAGACTTCTGCATTCATTCTCTCCCTCTGCTCTCTTGTCTTCTCTTCTGCTTGAGCCCTTTCTTAGCAAAGTGCCTGGATATCTTACCTATCATGTCCTTTCACTTATTGAGTACCATGCACAAACTACTAATACCTAGGATACCACCTCCAGAATAAAACTTTCTTGTTTTCCTGCTTCTAGACTTGTCTTTTATTCATCTCTTCTATATTAACACTGGAATAAAGGTTGTTTTCCAAAAAAAAAAAAAAAAAAAACCAAAAAACAATAATCAAAGTAAGTGTTAATCTCAGCAATCTAATGTGTCTTGTTCCACTAGCAATCTCTCTACTTATTTCTTATTAAAATGCTCTTTTCCAAGCCTAATTTACACCAGCCCTCTTCCATTTGGCTTTCAAATTAGTTGAGTTATTTTCCTGCTGGGAGGCATACTATCCCATGTTACAGCCTTGATTCTTGTTTCTGTACTGACCTGGTTAACTTTTTCTTGTCCTTTAAATGTTACCTTAAATGGCATTTTTTTATACTTCAGAATTTCCCAGCTAACTTAATGAAGTAAGCTTTCCTTATTATTTCCTCTTACAGGTCTTCAAAAATATTTCTTCATACCACTTCAGTGTTCCCTACTTATTATATCCTCTCTGTATGATTTTAGAAATAAGTCCTCCTGCTGGTGATGCCTTTAAGAAGATATCTTCTATGTGTGTGAACTAATAAGGAACTGCTCCATGCCATGGCACATGGGTGTTCGATAGCCAGGTTAGTTCTCAGCTTTCACCTTATCCTCTTTGTCTGAGGACCTTGTGAAAATGTATTTATATTGCCTATGACACTGACCAAGACACCTTCCTCAACAAGCAATTTGAGGTGATTTTTGCATGCTTAATTAGAGTACTGTTGGCTACCACCCCTCTGTTAAATCTGAGAAGGCAAGAGGTATGCCATTTTCATCTCCAATTGTATACCCAGAACTCAGTATAACCTCCAGCAGATGGGGGCACCTCATACACACGGCTGAGTAAATATATACCAGGTGTACTTTGAAAGACTAAGATTTTTCCTTTTGGACTTTTTATGGTAGGCAGGTATACGAAGGTTTTCAACTCCAGGTGGCAAGGAAGAGAACAATTTCCCAGGCCTCTTGGCTGAAATTTTCTCCCATGAATGAGAATTGAATAGTCTGTTATCTCCTAGTATCATTAACTGACAGAGGCACATGCCTCTTTCTTCTTGCCAGGTGTGTTGAGAAAAGCCTATTTCTTCCCAATAGTTACAAAGAAACAGACTCACAGATAAGCCCGGGGTCACAGTCAGTTTTCAGGCATGTTGCAGGCATAAGAGACATTGACTCATTAACAAATGATTTTAGATTGAATTTTCGAGTTATAAAGAATTTCTCTAAATGTGTGTAAAATATGAAAAGTAAGCAGGATCATATTAGAAATCATGCTTTCATATAAAGCTAACTTTATATATGGCTCTGTGCATAATAGAAGCCAAACAGAAATGCTATGATTTCTCAACTTGTTCACAGGTTATAGACAAAAGCCTGCTTTTTCTGAATGTTTGCAAAAAGCAATTAAGATATCTATGAGTCCAAAAGTATATTTCAATACTGTTTAGAAATAAAGATATAAGTCAATGACATGATAAAGATAGTCTTGGAATCATACAAAAACAATACTGAATAAGAGCAAGGGCCATAGCTGGGGTTGGTGGTGCACGCCTTTCATCCCATCACTCAGGGAGGCAGAGGCAGGCAGAATGCTGTTGCCTGGTCTACAAAGTGAGTTGGAGACAGCCAAGATTATACAGAGAAGCAAGCAAACAAACAATCAAAAAGTCCATCATATTTGTCACTCTTCCTATCAACTTTAGCTGACAACAATTCACCCACTGGTTATATTTTTTAACTTTCCAGTTAGTTGAGGATGGAAGTTTTACATAATCACCTCATATTCTGAGTATTGGCTTCTTAATCCACGCAGTTATTAAACAGGACGTGTTTATTTACATTTGAAAAAAAAAAACATATGAGAATACAACCCCGTAATACCAAATCTGGCCACAGTTCAATAATTTGCTGTAATTCCTTTGGTACTGCTGGCTTCTTTCTAAATAGTTAAACTGTTACTGGATAGTTGATAGGAGTGAATACAATCCCTTTTCTTTACCATAGTCCTGCATTCCATACTGAGAACAAGTTTTTAGATTTTTTTTTTTCCTTTGTCTAGCAATTGTTTGTCCTCATTCTTGAGACAGGAATAAGACTACTTGAGCTTTGTTCTGGTGTTGCATTTGAAATACCTAAACTTAAACATTCACTTGTGTTCCTTGTTTGAGATACGATATCTTTCTTTTCATGATTTCATTGTCCCACACCCCTGTATCTTTACTTAACTGCCAACAGCAGTGAGTTGGGGGTGCATTACTCTGTTATGCAATATAGAAATGTCCGTCAGCAGAAACCACAACTTAGACATGTTAGTTACCCAGCTAGCAAAGATTCAGAAACAAAAGACTGTACTCTTATATCCATGGAGTTATAAGAAGAGAAGTCAGTGATTTCATTTGAAAGGTTGGGGTGTATAAATTTGAAATAGAAGGAAAAATCAAATGGGAATCTAATATCAAAGCATAACATGAGAGAACACTGAATTATGAACAAATCCACCAGACAAGGAGGGTCATGTAGGACCTAATCAGAAAGTGTAGATCTGAAGAGTAACACTGGGAATGCACTAAGTTGACAATGGCCTGGATTAGGTTCTACAGAGGCTAGGAGAAAACACATCTTCTTTAAGCACAGCAGTTTTATAAACATCTATGGTCACATGCGAAGAGGCAGAACCTCTTGTGGATCATTTAACTTTATATTCTTTTTGGTATTTTCCATTTAATTGAGTAATTTACAAAGTTTGATATTAGTGTTAGGAGGATGATTAATTCAGTTATCTTATTTGTATATTCTGTCCAAAAGAATACAATTAACGTCACTCACCAAAAATCTCAAAGATTTCTTCAACGTTTTCCCAAAAATATATTAATTTTTTTTATCGTAACTTGTTAGAAACTTCCTTCTGACTGCATGAGTTTACACTCTCAGCGTAGATAAGAGAACACAAGTCTTTTTTTTTTTTTTTTTTTTTTTTTTTTTTTTTTTGAGTGTGATTACCAAACTATCATCACAATGGAAGGCTGGTGCATTTGTGCTCTGCCTTCATCAAGACCAGGACAATTTCAAGTGTAAATGTAGAAATGGACCTAGCTTTAGCTTGAGAACAATTGACTGTGAAAAGGCTGGCAGTCCATCCTTTCAAACACTAACATTAAAGGGACACCCCTAAAAGTAGATAATACAATAACAGAGAAATGCAACTTTCTGTCACACACACACAGAGACAGACACATATACAGAGACACACATATACAAACAAACATGTACACATCCAAACACACATACAAACAAACAAGTATACACACAAACACACATATAAACAAACATGCACATACACAAACACATGATAAAATTGATAAAGACTTCCTGAAGGTTTTCAGTTCAGTATAATATTTTGTAGAACAACCTACAAAATGCTTGCATTACTGTTCATGTCTTGATATACTGGAGAGAATGATACAGAGCAAATTTCAGTTTTATTTGTGGGGAAATTATTTTGGCATTTCCATTACACAGTCGGATAATCATCTGCTTTTGTGTTTATGTCAGAGTCCTTGACTAATATTTAAAAATCCTGTTTTGTTATTTTTTTTTTCAAACCACTTCAAATCTTTTTCTCCTCCAACATTTGAATCTTCTGTGGCTAATCCCTTTAATTATAAACATGACAGTCTATGTTATGCAAGTTTTACTAGAACTGTTACTTAAATCCCAGTGGTTTGTATGTGGTCTTTATACCCTACATGGTTATATCATCTGACATCAGTGCCTTTTGATACGGTCATGGTTTTTTATCTTCATGGGATGTATATCTCTCCATTTATTACATTGCATGTCAAGTTTGTGATATATTTCACTGTCATTCCTACATATCATGGAAATATGAACAATGTAGATGTTAAGTAAATATATTACAATATTCTCTTCTGACCCCCTTCATGAGGCAAAAAGTAAATTTGATCTATTATGTCCCTCCATTTCTTAAAAACTGTCCGTCTCCTGATCTAACAGTTACTCACATTTCAATGTTGTCACACAGAATGCTCCCAATTAAAATGTTGTAACTGGTTACTCAGTGTACAACAGTCATAATTTATTAAATGTGATGAATCCTAGAATGATCTAAATAAAAGTATTTGTATTCCAGTGGCATGTTTGTTATTTCAATATGGATTGCTACCTTTAGGCAGGCCTGGGGCTGCCTGCTTTTTGACAGAGATATATCGGAAGCCACAAACCTTTGTTTCAGGGCACTTGTCTAAATATTAAGGGTTCCTAGTAGCCTAGTGTGTTCTTTCAACATAGTCCAAGTTCTGTCGATAACGCATTAGCACGTACACTACACACGTCTATTTCATGCTCCCTCTTCTCCAACTAACTCACGTCCAAGGAATGTGGTATCCAAATTTTGGTTTGTGCTCATTTATGTATTAGACCTCAAGGAAAATTATTAGCTCATATGTTATCATTAGGAAGCAAAAATAAGTGTTCTTAGTTATGTACCCCAAGGACAGGTATATTTGCTTAGATATATTTTCATTAATTCATCTAATTGCTTAATTATTTAGTAATAATTTATTTGATTAAAGTAATGACATTATTAAAATATATTAATGCAACATTGTGTAATCCACACTGATTTATTAATTATCTTATAATTTTATTAAAATTTAAAAGATAATGATTATAATTTAATTTCTTATTTTAATTATTTGAACCTAGAATATTTTTAAAATAGATGCACATTTGCTTTCATGCATTTATGTTATTTCTCCTTAATAACATTAAATTGACATAATTAAATACCACTCCTTTAGTAAGAACAGTGTCTTCCACACCTCACAAAAAAAGCAAGCAAAATAGATAATACAGATTATGTTCCTCATGGAGCATGGTATCATTGCTCTGTGATAAGAGAAACAGTGCATGAAGATTTTCACTTTTAATATTGTCATCAAAAGTTGACTTTGCTCACATTTTTACATATGTCTCATAGTTTTAATATAGATGGGTAATCTTTTGCAATTTTGCATAGGGTAACTCAAACTGAGTTAAATTCAACTCATGAACCGAAGGTGGCTTCACCGTCTGCAACAGGAATTCTACAGCTTCATCTTGTTATTTGTTGGTTTCCTAGACTTAAAGTTTCCTACTTATTGGTAGTCATTTGGTTTAGTATAAGAGAAGATCTAAAGCACCACCACCCCACCTCCTTCTGTGCTTGCTTTTACAAAACATGACAACTCAAAAATTTCCCAGTGAAATCTACTTCAAATGTTTAGACTCTTATCCATTTTCTATGTTTACAATATCTTTCTATTGTCTTTATTTTGTGTATTTCCTTTTCCCCACACCATTGATTTTGTCTGTGTGTCTGTTTGAGTTAGAGACTTATTTTATCAGAATCATCTGGAACACTGGAATATTCTCTCAGCACAGGCTGTTCTCTAACTAAGGAGCTGAAAATTCTATCACATGGAGATTTTACATGGTGTGAACTTCATTTCGATTGCTGTTGACTAAACATCCATTCTCAGGTCTCAGGAACCAGGCTCTATTCTGTGACATGCACATTTGTAGAGTTTAAGACTTGGCTGGGAAGCGGTGCTGCACACTTTTAGAGAGGCAGAGACAGGGAGATCTCTGAGTCTAAGGTGGGCCTGTTCTACAGAGTGAGTTCCAGAACAGTAAAGACTCATCTCAACACAGGTTAGGGCAGTGCACTGTGTATGAATTAGTAGGTTGTGATATTCTTTCCCTCTGTTTTCAGAACTCTTCTCGCCTCTCAACAGTAAAGACAAGTCTGATGTTCCATCATGTATTGGCCTCTGTACTAATTTATCTAATCGTAGCCCATTTCTTTGTGAAGCAATGGAAATACGTTAAGCACGTCAGGTTTTTCCTGTCACAGACACTGTATCTTGAACAACTTTTGTAGAAAAGACATCTCTTATTAGGAAGGAATTTTCCAAGTTTATTTGAACAATCATTATTGATAGGCTGACAGTGAACACAGACCATGAAGTTACACACTGAAGAGTCAAACCTGACAAATGAGTCACACCTCTCAAACTTTAGACGTCAAATTAAAGAAAACCTTTTAAAAAAGTATCCAAGAGTCATATTCAAGGGGAAGCATATCAGAGAAACAGGGAGTTATCCCAGCCAGTGATTCATAATTGCTGAGTTCAAGCTTAGACAGTAACTGTTAAAATATTGCTCATATCCACGTGAACCCAGAGACCTTTGAACAGACACAGAAGAATGAAAGAACTAGCCTATGCCTTTAGTGACCTCTCCTTTCCTTTTGAAGTCCTGGTTGCTTTGTTCATTGAAGTCACTGTTGTCCACAGTCTTTTTCTTCAGGCAGTATTCTCTGGTATTCCTCTTAGCAAACCTCTTCTGTAATCTGTGAATAATAATAGAGAAATCTATTACCTACTTGTAGAGCTAAATGGAGATTAAACCTGTATTCAAGGTGTAAATCAGATTGTGCCAGGTTAACCCAGGTAGGAAGGAGAGTCCCACAGGTACCCATGCCACCAAGAAATTTCTTCCTTTTATCATTAGGAAGAGATCATACATAACAAGCACAGACAACTTCACCATCCCAGAAACAGCCCAGAAGACTAGCGTTCATCTCTGTCTCTCACACTCATCACATCTGTAAATTAGTGTTGGTAAACCCCTTAGTAAATTCCTGAAAATCTTTTTTTTTTTTTAATTTGGCCCACAGCACATGCTGTAATTTAGGCAACCACAAAGTGTTTTCTGAACATTTGATTTGTATTCATCATACATTTTTCAAATGTGTCACTGATACTTTTATGTAAGTTATTCTCTGATTTTATGGAAAATCTGTGGTTTCTCATTGCTTAAATTCCTTCTTTAAAAGCAAAACTCTCATGAAGTCTTCTTGTTTTGCAGTTCCTTCCTTTCATAGAACAATAGGTAACTTACTTTTTCTTACCATTTGAGCTTTATAATATACTTAGGGATAAGACTACTTAAGGTAAATTAGGAACTCTGTTCAAACAGCTTCATGTAAACCCAGATTTAGGTACTATTTAATGACAAAGAATGATCCAGCAATTAGTTTAAATGTGCCCAATTTGCCTCACTTTACACAGGGAAGTTTGAAAATACTATTATATTTCTTTCTGGTTTTTTTTTTTTCCATAACTCCTACATAGCTTAATTCTAACTCTGGTAGGTGTTCAATAGTAGACACATTTCTTGTAGAAGCAGTGGGATTTTTAAATTCACGTGCTCTGTAATTTTGGAAGTGCATCCAAAATAATAGTGCTGCATATTGTGAAAATTAAGGACATATTCTGATCAATAACTGTGTGGCAACTACACAGAGAGTGATAAAAAATAAATATCTTCTTTAATGATAGACAATGAAGACATCATAATTATCATAAACAAAAACAGCAATGATAGTAAACAGTTTATTCACTTTTTGGCCATCTGAGCAACAATGCAAAGGACTTTGTTTAGAGAAGAAAACTGTGTTGGAATCAAAGAAACGTAAACATAGAGAAAATTATTTCCTACAAAATATATTCTACAATTATTATCTTCACAAAAATACAATGATACAAAAGCATCCAAATTCAGCCTCTTGGTAAGATGCATTTAATTCTAATCCCAGGCTTTATGAAACGTTACTATGTTCATAAATGAAAACTCATATTTAAAACCCTTTACTCTTAGAGAGATTGCTTTCAACTTCAAGGTTAGAGTCAAAAACAAAAACAAAAACAAAGAACCATCATTTCAAGTTTTTGTAGTGTGTAAGACTGTGAAATGAAACCTTATTATTATTGAAATTAGAACATGTTAGTAGAAATTATCCCAAATAACTTAAGTCTGTGTGTATGCATGTGTGTGTGTGTGTGTGTGTGTTCATGTATATCTATGTGTACATACCTGTATATACGGACATCCATATGAATGTGTGTGCATTTTTTTCTGTGTTGATGTTCATGTTTAAATTGTGCATTCATGCAGCTTTTATAGTGCTGCCCACTGTTACCTTATCTCTTTGACTGACAGTGACGGGATTTCAAGCACGCTCAACCTTTCCAACAGTGCTAGTGATGGGATTTTTTGAAATCTTATTACTGGTTGCACTGCCTTGATCTCAGATGGAACTTTCAATCAAAAAGGCAATCAGAAGGTTATACATTCGTGAGATTCCCTGCAAAGCCAACGATCGCATAATACAACATGTTGCAAAGGACTACTCGCCTCCAGTCCTTATGTGGCTATAAAAAGTAATTGGCTACTTAGCTCTCAGCACCCGTTTTCCTTCTCCAAAATACAGATAGCTCAGCCCTCTGTGGAGTCTCAGTGTGGAGTCAGCTGCTCCTAGGAGATTTCTAAGTCTCATGCAGAGACTTGTCTTACTTTAAGCATATGATTAAGCAAACTCTCAAAAGACACTTTGTCTCTTTCTGAGGATTCTCGCCTCACTGGGGATACTGATGAATTCAAGTTTACTTTTATGTTATATACACACATACACACTTAGCAATTTTTTTTTATTTTTTTCATATGAAACATTTTTACTGTAAAGTTTGTGTCGTAGACAGCACAATTTGGTGTGGAGGAAGGTAACAGATGAATATAATTTATAGTATACTTCAACCATCTTATCATAAACCAGTTTAAATGTGTTGGCTGCACTAGTAGTGCGGATTTCATCAAGGAAAGCTTGCTAATATTTGATAATATGTCCGTGGGGGATTAATTTGATATTGTTTAATCAAAGTAGAAGCTGGGTTGATCCGATGTGGCGTCCATCCACTTGGGGTTATCTCAATCCTTCAGTCAAAATTCTTACAGGAAAAGTATGCAGAGGGAGGCTAAGTTTGTTTCGCCTAACACTTGGCACATAATTCTTGGGCAAACATTAAAAGGGACTGGCTCTTGGGAATGTAAAGACCATGGACACAATAATGGCTATAGAATGAGGCAAAATTAAATTTGATAAGTAACCACATGTGTATGTGTAAAGATTCATTTGATGTGTCAGTAGTGTTGCTAGAACCAAATAAATGCACAAGTATAAAATTATAATGAAGCTAAAATGCATTACTTGAAAATTTGAGAGGAGAGTCCTTAAATCTCAGTAAAACACTTTGGATTGGCATTGTCTATTTTAGATGGGGGAGGTCTAGTAAGTTTATTGCTGAAGTAAATGTGATAGTCTGATGATATGTGTATTATGTTCTTGAATATAATTTAAATTCATGGACCCTAAAAGCATATTTCACACAGAAATTTAATATCCATACATATCCATACATAGCACCACTTTATTCATCATATCAAAACTTTAGATTGACTTTGATACACTAAATGCTTAGATGGTAGTGGAAAGAAAGGTTATTATGGAGCACATGTTTCCATGATGTCTTCCTAGACAAGGTAAAAACTAAGGGTAGATTTGGAAAACTGTTTCTAAATACCTAAATGCCTTCTGCCCATAAACACTAGCATATGAATATTATTCTATTAACTGTCAACACTGACAATGTTGACTTTATATTCCTATGAAAGAATAGTGTGATATATCTGTTACATATGTCTCTGTACAGCACTTTCCTACAAAGTAAGGAGATAAGATTAAAGAGAAAGTGGAAAATAAACAGAAAGTCCACATTAGTTTACTGTGTGCAAGGAGGATTTGGATTTTTGCTGTTATTATAACAATATTCACAGTTTTTAATGATGTTTGCTACACTGCTGTAGACTCTCCCTTTGACTTGATGAGAAGTGCTCAGTGGCCACTGAGGTAAGCATAAAAAGGAGGACTGTGATCATACAGCAGAGAACAATGAGGATGTGGTGCTACTAGAGATGTATTAAATTTCTATTTGAATATTTAGTAACTTTGGTTATGCCATGGAGGAGGCAGCTTCCAGAAACTGTTGCCTTCCTCTCCCAGCCAAATCCAAGTTTTCCTTATGGAGCTCCAAGCCAGGGGCTGAAGTAGCAGGTCACAAGGGCCCACAGATCTTGTCCTAATGTATCCTCTAAGGATCTAGAAAAGAACAGTTTTCACATGCAGTGCAGTCTAGGTTCTTTCTCCACATTCTGTTCTTTAATACCTTTATTTGCCCATTTTGGACTGTGCTTTCTCCAGTAGGATTTTCCTACCCAGAATTGCCTTTTCTTTTCTTTCGTTCTTTCTTTTTTTTCTAATTTCTGCTCCAGCCTCTGCATTCAGGAGCCCCAAAGACAACACTTGACTGTCTTTTAGGTATGGCACTTATTTTTATTATCTGATGTTTTCTTGCTATGGGATCAATATCAATCCATTTCTCATCTATGGTTCTTTATTATAATAAAGACTCTTAAAACTAAAAGTAGCCCACAGTGTGATTTGATTGCACAGTCTAGAATTTCAGTTAGTATCAATAGTTTTGGTAAGAAAACTTCATGTAGCTGAAAAAAATGATGACAACAAAGGTATTTATAAAAATATATTTCACAAAGTAGGAAACAATACAGGAGATTCTCTGAATACAACACATGGAGTAAATAAACAATATTGCATTAAAGCAAAGTAGAAAAGTAAAATGATCTGCATGTAATACTTGAGTTTTATCATACATTTTCTAATCCTACATGGCAGCTTTGCATTACAAATTAAATATGCTCACATCTTCTAGATCTGTTCTTTTTGTATTCTAAGACGTTCTGCGCATCACCATGACCAGGGACAGAAGTGTCAAAAACATAAGCAGTAAAATTATATACAAATCAGTTTCTGCTCTAAATTAGTTGGGAGAGGGCAACTTGAAGCATGTTTATCAAGTGGGGCATTATGTAGGTATCTAAAAGTCTAGATTTTAAATATTCACAGGAATTAATATACTTTCAGATGTTTGTGCTTGTTTTAAAAACACCAAATACTAGGATTATGAAGAAAATAGAAAACAGTCCAAAAGTTTCTCTGGGAAATGCTGTTCCTGTAATCACCAGTCACAATAACACTTTCTATTCTAAAGAGACTATTCCCTCTCCCCTTGATAATATTGCCTGCCATACTTATCTCATCAAAATGTACATGTATTAAACATTCATTATATAGATATTAATATAAAACAATCTAAAGGATTATTAATGGATATAATTTAGTTTCCCCCCATATAATCCCTTAATCTATAGGTTACCAACCTTAATAAATAAAAGCATTATTGGACATCAATAAAATATTTATTTTGAGGATTAAACAAATAAATTCACACGCTATCAATAAAACCATCTGTCTCTGATGTGGTCCACTGCGGAATACAGTTTATCTCTGTGTCCTTGTGGAAGAAGATGAAGTGGAGGGAACCAGGAATCCTGCTTCTAGACACAGCCTGTTTGAATGGCATCTCTCTCCTCCCACCTTTGAGTTGGCACTCCCCACCCTGGAATGGATTACGAACATGTGAATATTTTAAGGCTCGACACAATATTTAAGGATGCTATTCAGTCTCTGGTAAGTGGGGCCAACAATTACGTACAATGTGTGGTCACCGTACCATATAATCTAGGAGGCCTCCCCAAACTCGAAAAAGTCATAACGTACAGCAGACCAAAGTATTGCTTTATCATTTGTGACGGGATCCTTATTGGTGAAGGGGAAAAAAACCATTTGCTCTCATAAAAATCCTTGCAGAAGACACATATCAGCAGCAGAATCCTTGCAGGTCCATTTTTTTTTCTAATAAAGCACCTTTTAATTTTGTTTTTGTTTTTTCCTCTTAAACAATTCTCTAAGGATAAGCTAGGATCCCAATCTGACTGTGGCCGTCAGGTAAATATCAAATATCCAAAGACTTCTAGACACTCCACATACTTAATTCACACTCCACAAGATTTATCACCTCCTAACAAATACTTTTTATTTTTATTTTTATTTTTTTTTGGTTCAACATTAAAATGTGGTTGAGCTTATAGATGATTGGTGCTAAACTTGCCTCTAAAACAAAGAGCCACATTTGTTGTATCTAAGGGGAGTAACCCTAGAATATTACAGAATGCTCAGTTCCATTGATCATTTATTTCTATAATCCACTGTCAAGTTTCTTTGTCACTTTCACCAACAGAGTAGAGTTCGCCCAGTCTCTTAAAGCGGGGACCCCAGTCACTGAGGTAGTCAAAATTCTGGTCTGAGTCTGATGTGGTGGACTCCAAGGAGCTGAGGGAGCCAGCCACAGACCCTCGGCCTTCATAGCCGTAAATCTGAATGGAGTCATATGGTGGGGCCGTGGGGTCATTATCTGCCTCATGCAGCCTTACATTTATAAATTCATCGACATCAACACCATTTGGAACTGGAGCAAGCCCTTGCCTTGGCATAAACTGCAAATCTGGTTTAATATCCTTACGGGGTAAAAATCCATTAATTCCATCTGGGTTTTGCAAAGTTGCGATGTCAAAAGCCTCTGTGTCCTCCTCCCCGCCTCCTTCGTCATCGTAGCGAATGATGTTTTCTCGAACGTCTTCGTCATCTTTGATAATTAAAGGCTCATTTTTGTGCCGCCTCAGGGTAACGAACAGAACCACAATGACTGTAAGAAAAACATCAGATCAGGATTAGTCAACAAGCATATCCTGCCACAATCGAAGCAGAAAAAGGTGATAGAGAAGAAGAGAATTTTAAAAAGTACACATTTATGACCCTTGGAATCTTGAGTGTAGTGCTTTAGAGCCATGCTTCTCAACCTTCCTAACACTGCCACCCTTTAATACTGAAGGGGCTACATCTGTGCAGCAGTTCTAGGTTATCTCCCTGCATGGTCCTTGGTTGCAGTATCGGTCTCAGAAAAGAACCCTGAGCCCAATTTTTTTGGTTCTGTTGCTCAGTGTCCAAGTGGGTACCCTAGTAAGGGGAACTGGGACTGTTTCTGACATGAACTCAGTGACTTGCTCTTTGATCACCTCTTCCTGAGTGGAGAGCAGCCTTACCAGTCCACAGAGGAAGAAAATGTAGCCAGTCCTGATGAGACCTGATAGACTAGGGTCAGAGGGAAGGAGAGGAGGGTCTTCCCTATCAGTGGACTTGAAGAGGGGCATGGGAGGAGATGAGGGAGGGTGGGTGGGATTGGAAGATATGAGGGAGGGGGCTCTAGCTGGGATACAATGTTAATAAACTGTAATTAATATAAAAAAGAAAAAAAAAAGACCAAGAAGTTTAATAAGATCAGGAGGTGTCAGAGGAAGAAAAACAAAACCAAAACCCAAAAACCAAACAATAACAACAAAAAACCGAAGTAGAAAGGTGGTAATTAAATAATCATCTCAAAATTTACAAAAAAAAAAAAAAAAAAAATCATTGCATCAGAAAAAAAAAAAACAACAAAAAACAAAAAACAAAAAAAAAAAAAAACTGAAGGGGCTCTAACAGGCCAGAGCATGGCAGACATTGCCTGCAGGTTTTGCCCTTTTACCCTTTTCCCTCTTCCATGCTAACAATCCTAATGCTATAACCCCAGGGTCTATTTTCTTATTTGGCCACTGACTCATTCTTGAGACAAAACATCGACATCCAACAAATCAAACTCATTATTTGGCTACCATGTCCCATCAGGATTTACTTACTCACCCTAGCACATGTTAATTTTTTTTTTTCCTTAAAAACCCACAGCTACGGAACGCCATCGGTTACTCTCTCGCTTGCGCTTGCTTTAGGCTGCTACTGACTTTGCAGCTCGCTGCCCTGGACCTCTCACCTTTGTGCTAAAAATTTGGTGTCTGGGTATCTCCTGTACCGATTTCAGCGGGGCTGACCTTCCTTGTAAAGGCAGTTCCTTATGTTGTGGTGAACTCCCAACCATTAGTTTTGTTGCTGCTCCATAGCTGTAATTTTGGTACTGTAATGAATCTTCATGTGCATATCTGTGTGCTCCAGTGGTCTTAGGAGAGTCCTTACAAGGGTTGTTCATCCCCCCAAAGCGGTTGTACATAGGGGTTGAGAACCGTTGCTTTGGAGTGCTGGCCATGCTGACACCCAGACTTTCAAAAAATTTAATAGCAAATTAGGCTAAACACTTACATGAACGCTAAACACTATTTTTTTTAACGTATCTCCCTAAACCACATTTGTCTAATGAAGACTTAGTTGCTGTGATATAAAATGCATATAAACTGGAATCGTCACTAATGTGAGGCCTAAAACAATAGAAAATGGCATCCACGGTAGTGTTAATACATTAAGTATATTGTCGGGATTATCCAATATCCTTGATTTCTGTCTGTGTTTCTTCCATCTAATACGTGTGGTATTTGAAGAATTCTCTTTGTGCTGCTGTTGCTAGCACTGATTAATCCTCGGCCATTGTGAATGCTTTTAAGCACTCAATCACTAAACTATGATCACAGTACATGTTATAATACTTAAGGTATTCTCCAATTAAGTGACAGATTGCCTTCACACAATATAAAAATCATTATGCAAGTAAAACCTTGTACTGAATGGCGAGTGGCATTCCTCCACCTATAAAGGTTGTCCCAATGTAGGTCAAGAGAAAGGACTATTACCCACGTAGTTTACAATCCAAATGAATCATAAACCGAGACAATCTTAAAGGCATCTCATTTTTCAAGATAAAGATAATGCGTAAGTACTCTCTTTGATATTTTCTTAGAAATAAAATTGCTTCTTATGTGCTTTCGGGTCACATGGTCTGGAACCCCAGATTCTTCTCTTTCCTCAAATGTTGAACTAGCTTCACTGCATTCAGGCTTATTCTTCTTTTCAAAAGAGAATTTTTAATGGAAAAGTAATGAAATTTAAGTCTTAATTTGCATTTTTATTGCAATTTTACCTCAGTATCAACTAAGATATCTATAAAATAACATGCTTTTTAAGAAGAGCATATTTTTATCTGCTTACTTATTTTCTTTATATATCAGTAAGCTGTAATATCTGATGATGTGATCAGCTGGTCCAAGTATTATTTATATTCAATAGTAATGTGGATAAAGACAAATTATCGCTTTTACTAAATTTGTTCCCTATATGTGATTTGTTTGACAAGTGTTGGGATGACTGTAGAGAGGTTCTCTCCCAACCCCAATTCCATTTTACTTTTCACATTTTTTTTTTGTATTTTCTCAGGTGATGGGTTTGAAAAAGGCACCCCAATCCTCTCAACATGGACAGAGTTTCACAACCCTTTCTCACTTTATCTTTTCTTGGTAACTTCTGACTCAGAGAGTTCTTCTTTCTTCAAAGAATGTTGATTACATTCCAGGATAGAGTTTGCTATCCTATTTATAGGCACTTATGCTAATAGGATATGACGGTGATACTCACCTAGCAGCAAAATGATGCATGCTAAAATGGCAATTAAGGCGCCCATACTGAGTCCAATAGGAAGGACATAAGCTTCAACATTGCACGACTGGACCACACCATCATTGCTACAGCCACAGACTCGGATGGTCAGGGTACTGGTACTGCTCAGAGGGGGGTTCCCACTGTCACTGATCACTATAGGTAGAAGGTAGACTTCTTGCTTCTGCCGGTTGAATCCATTATGTTTTGCAAGAATGCTCAGGGAATTATCTAGAAAAATGGAAAAGTCAGTTATTTGCATCATTTCAAAATATATACCCAAATAATACTTGTTATTGTAGTCCACAGGTCTTTGTAAACCTTAAGCTACTTCTAACTACAAAGGGCTAATCACAGCTTCTTCTCCATTTCCTCTTCCCATATTTATCAATTGATTTGAACCAGTATATCCACAGCAAAAATGGGTTTATATGAATGGAAGCCAGAAGTGAAATTCTGAGGGTCTATATTTCCTTGTAAATGCAAAACGGATTTTATAAAAATAATCTTCAAGGGTCTTTTTAAAAAGGCACATGTTATATCATCTTCCAAAAATCATGTGTAAGTTTATAATGTAATCATAGGAGTTAACTAGATAGAGTATTACCATATTGAGAAGGTCTATTTGAGAAGCTCTGTGTTGAAAGACAGACTGGATGGAAATATGGACATGCAAAGCTAAATTTATTGACTACTATGTTTCTTAAACAGCAGTCAGAATTCCCTGAAGTATTTATCTCAAGATAACTGAAGTCATATTGCTGTCAATTGGAGAAGATAGATCATAAATTTTAAATTTACATCAGAGTCTATTATGTATAGTTATTATATAGGCAAGAAGATATGATATAGAGGCAGGAATTGCATTTTGCATTAGTTGTACAGAAATCAGAATTTGTTACACAAAGCCAGCCATTTAAATAAGATGGTGATGCTGTGACTTCAGTGTGAAGTGAAATCTGTCCAGAAGTATCTGGTCTCACATTGTTCCTATAGTCCTTATTATTTCACCCTACTAAGAACACTTTAGTCATTCACCATCCTCAGGAGAATGACAGTCATATTATATACATTTTAATCTGTCTTTCATTTTAACTAATAGAAGAGACATTAATATTCAAAATGGGAACCTCAATTGTCTCACAATAGTGTTTCAGCGGAAAAAAAAAGCAGTTACTGTGTTGATATTATTTGAAAAAAAATAACTTTCAATTGGGAAAAAATTCAATATTAACAAACTTACAGACATCAGAATACTGGGCTAGATCATTATTGTCACTAAATGATGTCATCTGTGATTTCAAAGCTGTCCAATTTCTGGTCATCAGTGTCCTACTGATTTCCAAACATTCAAATAAATGGACAAATATTCTATTCAAATGACTTCATTATGTTCAATCCTGCCATATAATAACCTCTATTTTGTAAAAAAAAATTGGAAATCATTTTTTTCAAAGTACGTGCATAATTATATGTAATTTTACTTTGTTTAAGATATAAGCAGGCCAATAATGTTTTACTAGTAAGTAGTAAAACAGAAAAGGCACTCTGAGTTAATTTTTTTTTCTAAATTTCTTTTGGTTATGCCTCATTATATAGCAATTTGCACGGCAAAAGAAGGTTTCCTAATAGAGTTAAGCAGTGATATACCAAATGATCTAGTAATAGTTTTTCTATGACCTAGAAGGAAATACCAGTCAGCTAAATCCAGGGCAACATTATCTCAACATAGATGCAGAATCCATGGTTCTGTTATAACTTTAGAAAGTGCATGACAAGTCTGAGTACAGTCAATTAGCACACAGAATATTTTCTGGATGGCTTCGTGTTCTTTAGCCCAAACATAAGATATGAATGCTTTTTTTCATGATACAAATGTAATAAAATTGTAATGAGGGTTTTTCTCTTTGATGGCTGACATTATTTACATGAGAAAGTTTTATTGTGTTTTCTCTCTTCCTTCCCACCTTCCCTCTCTCCCTAAGACAGGGCTTCTCTGTGTAGCCTTGGCTGTCCTGGATCTCCCTCTATATACCAGGCTGGCCTCAAACTCACAGAAATCCCCCTGCCTCTGCATTTAAGGCTTGTGCCACCACCACCAGGCATGTTCCCCCCTCTTCTATTATAGTATTTTATTTTAATTTTTATTAATTATAGTTTATTCTGTTTGTATCCCAGCTGTAGCTCTCTCCTTCTTCCCCTTCCAATCCCACCTTCCCTCCTTCTTTTCCACCCATGCCTCTCCCCCAGTCCACTGATAGGGAAGGTCCTCTTCTCCTTCTTTCTGATCCTAGTCTGTCAGGTCTCATCAGGAGTGTCTGCATTGTCTTCCTCTGTAGACTGGTAAGGCTGCATCCCCCTAAGGGGAAGGTGATCAAAGAGCAGGCCAATCAGTTTGTCAGAGACAGCCTCTGTTTCCATTACTAGGGAACTCACTTAGACACTGAGCCACCATGGGTTACATCTGTGCAGGGGTTCTAGTTTATCTCCATGCATGGTCCTTGGTTGGAGTATCAGTCTCAGAAAACACCCCTGTGTCCAGATGTTTTGGTCATGTTGCTCTCCTTGAGGTGCTCCTGTCCCCTCTAGGTCTTTCTATCTCCCCCTTCTTTCATAAGATTCCTTGCACTCTGTCCAAAGTTTAGCCATAAGTCTCAGAATCTGCTTTGATACACTGCTGGGTAGAGTCTTTCAGAGGCCCTCTGTGGTAGGCTCCTGTCCTGTTCCCTGTTTTCACCCTCTTCTGATGTCCATCCTCTTTGTCTTTCTGAATGAGGATTGAGCATCTTACCCAGGGTCCTCCTTTTTGACTATCTTCTTTAGGTTATTAGCTTCTTTAGGTGTACAGATTTTAGTATGTTTATCCTATATTATATGTCTAATATCCACTTACGAGTGAGTATATACCCTGGGTGTCTTTCTGCTTCTGGGATACCTCACTTAGGATGATCTTTTCTAGGTCCCACCATTTGCCTGTAAATATCATGATTTCCTTTTTTTAATTGCTGACTAGTATTCCATTGTGTCAATGTACCACAATTTCTGTGTTCTTTCCTCAACTGAGGGGCATCTGGGCTGTTTCTAGCTTCTGGCTATTACAAATAAAGCTGTTACAAAAATGGTTGTGCAAATTTCCTTGTTGCATACTTGAGCATTTTTTAGATATATGCCTAGGAGTGGTATAGCTGGATATTGCCTGAGACTGTGTTTTCTCTCTTTAAAGTAGTCTACAGTAATAATTTAGAAGTTGCAGAAAGAAGGTTACTTGTTGAAGAAAAAAAGTCATGACTCTGTAAGGCATTGGAAAGCCTAATATTACATTTCTACTTGCATTTCTGTAACAATTCTAGATTTTGCATTTGTGTTGTTCTTTCTATATGCATGAAATTCTTGTATAAAGGAAGTACATGAGTCATTCTCCTTGAGTCTTACCTGCCAGCCACAGGCAACATCAATTCACTCTTTTATGAAAACCATTTTTATTTGTGTTTAAAAGTTTTATTAGGTCTCACCAGGACTGGCAATGTCCTCTTCTGTGGCTTAGGGTCAGATGGAAGGGGAGGAAGACCTTCCATATCAGTAGACTTAGAGAGGGGCAGGAAGGAGAAGAGGGAGGGAGTGTGGCATTGGGAGGGAATGAGGGAGGATCTATAGCTGGGATACAAAGTAAATAAACTGTAATTAATATAAAAAGTAAAACTAACAATTTTAAAAAAGAAAAAGTTTTATTGATTTACTTAAGTTTATTTTTAGGTAACTAAATAAATCATTATTACAGAATCTATTAGAATTCTAAAATTTTCATGTGAGTTTCCTAACAACTGGAGCAGGGCTGTCTCTGACCCTGTTGCCTGCCTGTGGATCCTATTGCCCTAACTGGCTGCTGGGGTAGCCTCAATAATAAAAGATGTACTCAGGGAGGCTGCAACACGATTTGCCAAGGCAGGTTGATATTCATGGGAGACTTCTCCTTTTCTGAGGAGAAAAGGGTGGCATTGGGGGAGGGGGGGAGAGGTGAGAGGTAGGTACTGGAAAGGGAAGCTCTGATCTGTGATCAGGTTGTAAAGTTAATTAATTAATTATTAAGTAAGTAAGTATAAAAGAATAGTTTCATGCACTTAGAGCTAATGTACCTGTCCATGCAGAGTTTATATTTAAAAGTAAATATTTCAAAATGTTCTTGTATTTTTTCTTATAAATATGTTTGAGTTTTTATTGCATTAAAATTTTAATGATTGGTGTTTAGCACATATGTACATTTTTAAACTAAAGGTTATATTGGGCAGGGTTATCCTTCCGGCTTACGTTATCATATCAAATTGACTTTTTCCACACTGATAATTAATTTCCCCCAGGTTAATTATAGTCTAAGTTCTTCTTTGCTCAATGATACTGAATATTCTTTCTCAAAATAAGCACACTAGGCTCATATCATTTCAGGAATCTGCATTTTATTTCAAATGTCTTATTTTTTCAATCTTTCATTACTGGCATCTTTTCTAAACATGAAAATAACATAATAGATATTTCTCTGAACTTTTTATTCTATCATGTGCTTCTGTATGAAAGTATGCTATTATTTTCCTTTTGATGTTCTCTGACAAATATAGATGCAAATTGCCAGTATTAATGAGAATTCTTTAATAACTTAAAATTTATGAAAACTGCAATATATTCTATATAATATAGAAGAATTTGGCAAACCTTGATAACTTTACTGTAAGTTGTTTTTATAAAATCTTAATTTATTTCTGTTATTATATGTGAATTAACTAATTTAGATTTAAATAACACTGCATCTTTTGTTTTATTTTTTCTATTGTATACATATTGTTGCTAAACTAAACATTTATAAATTTATTTACATTGTAAAATCATATTGTCAATAATCTTGCTGTTAAATAAAATGTAACTATTTTGCCAATAGCTTTTATTGTCATTAATCTTAAACATTTTCTTTTTAGCTTTAAAAATATTTATTTCACAAGAGAATTCTATTCAGTATGCAGCAAGAAAAGCTCCTGGCAATGGTCCTGAAAATTATAAAAGTATACAACATTGGTAGCCTTAGGGTATTGTTCTGGAAAAAAAAATTAGTGAATGAAGAAATATGTATTCCAAATTAAATAAATAAATAAATATAATAGTCAAAATACTAGAAAAAAATGAGAAAATCTTGAAATAAATGGAACCCATATCACATCCAAAGAGTGGAATTTAATACAAATAATGAACTATGAAACCTGTCAACCAGCAATAATATCCAGCAATCCAATAATGCAAAATCTGATGTGTGCCTGTGCATACCTATGCATGAGTGTGTGTGTGTGTCAGAGAGAGACAGAGAGACAGATACTGGGCTATTACCACATATAACAAAACTGAATTTATATCAGTATTTACTGAAAGAAATTTTCTACATACTAAAAGCAAACAATTGCAAATGGTAATTCACCTGTATGTTAAAGACAAAGAATATCTGCGAAGATTATGTAATTTTAAAAGACAATTTAAGTGCATAATTTGTCCTTTTATGTCTTAACTGTTTTGAAAGCAATTATATCAAACAACATAAACTTAACGTGTTGTTGAATATATGACTTGAAAAAGTACAAAAATATTGTAGAATACTCCAATATTCCAATTTCAATATTATATAAAGCAAAGAAGAAACCTGAACAATGATAAGATATCAAACCTTTCACACCAGAAGCCCACAGATCTTCCACTGAATAATTGAAGAATAAACATTTTACTCCAGTGCACTAGAAACATTCGGAACTTGAAATTGTATAAAACACAAACTAAATGGGAGATGACAGAAATGATGTACCAAATGTTTTTCAACACTTCAAAATATGTTCTCCAGAAAATAAAATCAGAAAATCAGTGAGAGAAAGCAATTAGGATATAAATAATATGTGGAAGTAATCTAGTACAGACCTCAATATCCAATTGGTCAAGGAAAATGTATTAACTATTTAGAAAGTATTATGAGACAGCAATATATGCATATAATTATGTATGTATTTATGAGTGAATATTTAACAAAGAAAATTGAATAGGGTACAACATAAAGGACGGAAGTAAACCCAAACACAATTTGACCATATTAAGAAATCATAAACATTTCAAAGCAACCATAATTTTTCTCTCTGTGACATCAAGAAAAGAGCAAACTAACCATAGTGTGATAAGAAGAATGAAAGATCTTTAAGAAATAGAGAGCAAGTTAATGATATCAATACTAGAACACCAAATCTGGTCATGTTTTGGCAATTTCTGCCTAGTCCTATGTTCTCTAAAGGTCAAGATTTCATTTATTTTCAAGTATTATTCCCTCAAACTAAATTACATTTATCTTATATGAGTCAGTTTCCAGAAGTATTATGAGTACAAGAAGTTACAGCTGGCCACTTTGCCTTGTTCTGGTTTTATTTATTTATTTTTAATTCTCAAATAATAAATTTAATTTTCTTTTACAAATTGTATTTTTTAATTTTTATTTATTTTTTCTGTTTTTTAATTTTATTTATTAATTACACTTTATTCACTTTGTATCCCCCCATAAGCTCCTCCCTCCTACCCTCCCGATCCCACTCTCCCTCCCCCTTCTTCATGCATGCCCCTCCCCATGTCCACTGATAAGGGAGGTCCTCCTCTCCTTCTTTCTGATCTTAGTCTATCAGATCTCATCAGGAGTGACTGCATTGTCATCTTCTGTGGCCTGGTAAGTCTGCTCCCCCTCAGGGGGAGGTGATCAAACAGCAGGCCAATCAGATTATGTCAGAGGCAGTCTCTCTTTCCATTAGTATGTAACCCACTTGGACACTAAACTGCCATGGGCTACATCTGTGCAAGGGTTCTAGGTTATCTCCATGCATGGTAGTTGGTGGGAGTATGAGTCTCTGGGAAGACCCCTGTGTTCAAATTTCTGGTTCTGTTACTCTCCTTGTGGAGTTCCTGTCCTCTCCAGATCTTACTATTTCCCACTTCTTACATAAGATTCCATGCACACTGCCCAACAGTTGGCCATATGTCTCAGTATCTGCTTTGATAGTCTGCAGGGCAGAGCCTTTGAGAGGCCCTCTATGGCAGGTTCCTAACTGTTTCCTGTTTTCTTCTTCTTCTGATGTCCTTCCTCTTTGCCTTTCGGGATGGAGATTGAGCATTTTAGTCAGGGTCCTCTCTCTTGATTAGTTTCTTTAGATGTACAGATTTTAGTAGGTTTATCCTATATTACATGTCTATTATTGTTCTGGTTTTAAATGAAAAGACTTCTGATTTGAAGTACACAGGAAAATGGCTGATGGCATTTATTGGAAGATAGATTCGTTGTTATGTATTTGCAATTTTAGTTCTCTTTACTTTCTCTTACAGTGTCTGTCATTTTTCTAATTATTTAAGGGTGATGATATAAAACAATACCCATCCACTGTAAAGTTAGCTTTAATTTTACTATAGAATTGCTAAAATTTTGGTTCTTTACCTTGGATTTCTTGCATTTTATTATGGTATAATTTTGTGGTTTTTTTTTTTTTTTTTTTTTGGTCTTAGCCTGTCATCCTGATTTGACTTCTGCTGCTTCTTACTGAAATTTTTGGCATTTATCTAGTCTTTTTGAGCAGGGCAATGTTAGAATATATTGTGATACTGATGTTCTAGGAGTTAGAGATGTGTTGTAGACTAGAAAATACATAGGACAGAAAATAAAACAACTGAAATTAATATGCTCATATCAAATGAAATTGAATGTGTTTATTCAAAAGATAGACATATTTTGGAAGGATCTACTTATGATATGGAACTTTCTTTTTAATTAATTAATTAATTAATTAATTAATTATAATTAATTCCCTTTTACTCTGTCTGTAGCACTCTCCCTTATCTCCTCCCAGTTCCACCCACCCTCACTCTTCTCCCACTATGGCCCTTCCTTAGTACTTTGATAGGGGAGGACTAAGGAAAGAGAAAAGGACTCCCCTCTTTCTCTCCTACCCTAGCCTATCAGGTCTCAACAGGGCCATATGCCTCATCTTCCTCTGTGGCCTGGTAAGGCTGTACCCCACAGGGGGAGGTGACCAAAGAGCCAGCCACTGAGTTCTCATGTCAGAGGCAGCCCCTGCTGAGTTTACTAGGGAACCCACATGGAAACTGAGCCTCTGGGCTTCTGAGCAGGGGCTGTCCTTTCCATGTCTGATCCTTGGTTAGAATATCTAACTCTGTAGGTCACCCTGGGCCCAGGTTTTTTGGCTCTGTTGGTTTTGTTGTGGAGATCCTGTCCACTCCAGGTCTTTCTATCCCTCCTTCTTCCATATGGTTCCCTACATTATGGCATTTTCTATGAGGAGCTAATGACTAGCTGGAGTGGCAACTGTGTTTGCTAATGCAGGTGATCTGTGTGCACTACCTGGCCATCTGATACTCTCAGTTAGTGAAGTAGTCAGTTTTTACATTGTACATCATTTTTCCCAATAATGGATTTTTAGTTGTCTTATTCTCTTTCAGTCCTTTATTTATAAACATTACACAAAGGAGGGATAATTTACTTTTAATCTTTCTTCTATTATATTTCTTTCTTCTATTTCTTCCATTATATTTATTTATGATTAATGAAGAAACTAGTCTAAAAGATATTTAACATGGTCAACACCACCAATCATGTTTCAAATAACCTTAATATTAAAATAGAAGTATTCAGTTCCTCCTACTTTAGCTGAGAAAGGAAGTATATCATAAAGAAATAATAATGACAATGTAAACAATAGTTTTTACATACAAAGACTTTCTTGGCTTTGGACGGCATGTTCCAGTAAAGTCTTTGTATAAATAGCCTTTCAAATTCTGGCAAAAAAATCAAGAAAATTATTTTTAATCTCTATTCATAACTTTCTATTCTATGATTTCTCATACTATCAGTCGTATTAGTTAACATATTTTATTTGCAATGACTTTAGCTTTAACAAACTGAACATCTGTCTCATTACCTAACATATATATTTTAATAATAAAGAAATAAATATCTTGTAGGAATATCAGTTAGTCTATCCATGAAAAAAAATTCTGTTACTTAATACAAATAAAATCTGTGAGCATATGATTCTGGGGCTATCATATTAATAAAAATGGATGTTGTTGTCTCTTAAAATATATGGAGGTGTATGTATAGATATGCATGTATGTCTCTCTCTTGGTGTATACATATCTTGACATAAATATAGGTATAGATCAAAAGAAACTGAACATTTAGTATTCTCCTTCTGTTACAGGTTAGAGATTTCTTTTTCTGTACATTGAGTGTAGAGCCTAACGTTTGCTTAGTCACCATTTCTCCGTGCCATGTGTGATCCTCCTTTTTCTACCCTTACATATTTTGCTCCAAGTTCCCTTCTTTATCAGAAATTTTATGATACTATTTTGACAGATATTTTCTCTACCTCCCCATACAAATAGTTTAAATTGTGAATAATATGTTTTATCTTTTGTCTACACTTGAATGTTATTTCTTTTAGAACAATTTTCCTTAAATGTCTCTAGAAAATTTAGTTTCTGGATGTTAAAAAATAGGTTTGCGTTTTCATCAGAACACTATTATTAAAAATGATACAGTAATGGGGATTTGATAGACGCTGGAGATATGAAAATAAACTGAAACTTCCAAGCAACAAATAACCAATTTAAATGCATAATGAGTGTTCAGCAAATATTTGTTAGATAAATAAATGACTAAGTAATCATAAGTTATATTCAAATTCATTTTTCCTCATACGGCTTGAAAACGGAAGATATATGTGGCTCAAAATAAATCAAAGACAGAGTTCAATTTCAAACTAGAGGAAAGCATATATAGCCTATGGTTGTATATGGAAATTTAAGAAACCGATAGCTTCCAAATCTTTCTTTTGGAATGCTTCATATCATAGAAAATGAGGAATAAATTGAGAATGTACAGGCGCAAGCAGGAAGACACAGTGAAGAAACAGCATAATTACGGGAAAACCCATCAGGTAAATAGGTGTGCCATGGAATTCCCTTTTTATCTTTGTAAAAATGGATACATTTTTATATATTCAGTGAGTAGTCTAATCTTGGACCAGATTAAATTTTCACATGATTATTGATAGTATTTCATCACCCAGAATTGGGAAATAAAGTATATTTTTTACAGGAGTTTATATCCTCATTTCTTTGTTTCTTAGTAATAGCTGCGTTTGTTGTGGAGTTGCTGGATTTTCTCTCTTCAGAATGGGGCACTGAAACTGACACACTGTTGCTATATGTGGAGATATAGACACTAATGATGCCAAAACATTTGAGGACTTGATCATCTAGATTAGTTAACTGGAAAGAAGATGTGCTGAAGAGCTCTCATTCTCTATTCCCTGCTCTCTGTATTCACACAGAATAACTATCATGGGAACATCTAGGAGGCAGCCCCCTATTGGCCAAGAGAAGAGGCCAGGATGAAACTGGTTTCACCAGCATCTATAATTTGGGCTTCATGTGTCTAAGAAATAAATTTCTGTTATCCTAAACATCAATATACAGAATGTTTATCTAGTAGTATAGACAGGTTAAGATGCTGTTGTAATCACACATACATTCTATGATTTAAAAAGAAAAGGGAGGCTCCTGTCCTGTTACTTGTTTTCTCCTACAGCCAATGTCCATCACATTTTCTTTCTAAGTGAGGATTGATCATCTTATCCCTGGTCTTCTTTCTTGTTTATCTTCTTTAGGTGTATAGATTTCATTACGTTTATCATATCAAGTCTAAATAAGTGAGTATATACCATGTGTGTCTTTCTCCTTCTAGGATACCTCACTCATAATGATCTTTTCTAGATCCCATAACTTGCCTGCAAATTTCATGACTTCGTTGTTTTTAATTGCTGAATATTATTCCATTGTGTAAAAAATACCATAATTTCTGTATCCATTCCTCCATTGATGGACATCTGGGTTGTTTCCAGGTTCTGGCTATTACAAATAATGCTGCTACAAACATGGTTGAGGAAATGTCCTTGTTGTGTATTTGAGCAACTTTTGGATATATGCCTAGCAGTGGTATAGCTGGGTCTTGAGGAAGCGCTATTCCTAATTGTCTGAGAAAGCGCCAGATTGATTTCCAAAGTGGTTGTACCAGTTTACATTCCTACCAGCAATGGAGGAAGGTTACCCTTTCTCCACAACCTCTCCAGCATGTGTTGTCATTTGAGTTTTAGGGTCTCTGAAAGACTCTACCTAGCAGTGTATCAAAATAGATACTGAGACTCATAACCAAACCTTCAGCAAAGTGCAGGGGATCTTATGAAAGAAGAGGAGTTAATATGACCTGGAGAGGATAGAAGATCCTCAAGGACCAAATATTTCTGGGCACAGGGATCTTATATGAGATTATTTCTCCAACCAAGGACCATGTATGGATATAACCTGGAATCTCTGCTTGGATATAGCCCATGTTAGCTTGGCAACCAAGTGGGTACCCTAGTAAGGGAAACAGGGACTATTTTTTGCATGAACTTAATGGCAGGCTCTTAGAACTCCCTACCCCCCAAGGGAGGAGCAGCCCTGTTAGGCCAGAGAGGAGGACTTTGCAGACAGTCCTGAAGATACCTGATAAACCAGGGTCAGATGAAAGGGGATGGGGGTCCTCCCCTATCAGTGGACTTGGAAAGGGGCAGGAAGGAGATGAAGGAGGGAGGGTGGGATTGGGAGAGAATGAGGGCGTGGGATACAGCTGGGATATAGAGTTAATAAAAAGTAACTAATAATAAAAATTAAAAAAAAAACAAAGTGAATAAATTGTAATAAATAGTAAAAAAAAAAAGAGAAATCTGATTTAAAGTGATAATCCAAGTGTATGTGTATCTAGGAGATTTTTTTCAATATTATATTCTGCTTTGATTTTTGTCAAAATATTGTACACTGTCTAACATTTTAGATAACATGGCAACAGATGCTAATTTTTTAATGCGTTCAAAAAAGTTTATGTGGTCCTAATGCCTAAATATGACTTTGGCCTAGGTCCTATTCATTTAAATCTAAGGAGTTAATCTCCCTTCCTTTGTCATTTATATGCAAGTAAGATGAGAGAGAGAGACAGAGAGAGAGAGAGAGAGAGTTAAAGAAGGCTCTTACCAGACAACTACTTATTCCTAAATAAATAGCTGAAAAGATAAACAGTAGATATTGTGCCTTTTTGAGATATTTGACTTGAAAATTTAATTCAAAATTTCTTGGTCCAGTTAAGTGAAATATAAATAATCAAAAGGTCAACATAAAGGAAAATTAGCATTGTGTTGAGAAAGTATGGACAAGAGTTTTAATTAAGCTGTTTTTGTATTATAACTATTGTTTATTTATAAACATTTGGTGAAGCAAGAACAACTGCTAAATTTGTACACAGTAAAAACATACACATCGTGTCTAATACTTAAGGGTATGAAGCAAATGCAATGTGTTTAGTTTACACATCTCTTTGAATTCTAAACAGAGTCCATGTGGGAATATTTTCATAGTAATGAGTTCATAAAAATTAAACTTTTTTGAAACTAGTCAGCTCTTGCACATTAATTATTTACAAAGTTCCTTAAATGTATATGTGCATGTCATCTGACAGGTATCTGTGTGTTTTGAAATACTTAACTAAACCGTTGTCTTACAGTTGATATATATTTTTTTCTTTTCTTTTCTTTTAGTTTACTTAATTTGACATTTGGTGTCTATCATCTCCATAGCTACATGTTGACTCATTACCAAATATCATCATTAAATAATACCAAATAATAAAAGATACCAAATAATGAAACATCTGTCTGACTGGCTTTCAAAAGAGAACATTATATGGGATCTTTTTGGAATCTCCTAGATTAACACTAAATGTAATTAATGTTTAGCGTACAATTACACATGGAATCAATTAGCATTTTTTTAACATGGAAAAAAACACTGGAAGCTCTTTCTGCAACACAGCTCCTCCAGTACCAGGGCTCTTTAAATATCTAGCTAGTTGTCATTTGGGAATGGAGATGTACAGAGTAGGCCACGGAAACATATGCAGGTTTTGAGGATTTGTTTCTTAAAAAGTTATATTCTTCATTTCTAAAGTATTGGTAGAAAGACTTGTATATTACATGAAGATGTTCAGTGGCATAGTGTACAGCAATGACTGTGCCTGCTGTCTTTATTGTCCTGGTTTCAGTGTTGTTCACGTCCTCACTGTGGGGTGTAGTAGAACAATAGTGTAATGCCATTTTGGGTGACTTCCTGCACAATCACGGCAACACCCGAATCTACAGAATTAAGCAATGCAGTCTTACTTGGAAAAGAGTCTTCTTTGTAGGTAACTGACTTAAATTCTTGAAATACGGAGGTTATGTAGGATTACTCAGTGCTATCTAAATATTTTAACGCCTGTCTTTGGAAGAATGTGGAAGAATAAAATTTGACAGAGAGGAAAAGAAGAGACAATAAAATGCCTGAGGTAGAGATGATATGATTTGCTACAAGCCAAGGAATACCTACAGCAAGAAAAGTGTGAAGAGACAAAAAAAAAAAAAAAAAAAAAAGATGATTCTCTCATTGCCTCTGGAAGGAGCATGAGCCTACCAGACATTTGTCTTCAAATGTCTCCCTTCCCCACAAAAAGAAAATCTTTATTATTTTATTTTTCAAGTTTAAGGTATCTTTATAAAGTGAATGCAATCTGCTATTCTATCTTACATCTGTGAATAATTTACTATGACAGGTTAGGGAATCAATATGGATGTCCTCCTATTGTACATATGAAGAGGATTCTGAAAGATAAGTGACTTGTTCAAGGATTTTCACCTAAAGTCTGGGTCATATAACCAAGCTTAATGTATTTTCTGCAAAGTTTCTTTATCCCCATTTAAAAAAAAATGGTCTCAAAAAGTGATGAAGATAGTTCTAAAAAAAAAGTTTTATTAAAAATCCAAGGACAAAAATAAATGAGAAAGAACAACAAAGAAGCTTTTCTATATCTGGCCGCTATACCCAAAAATGAGGGAGAAAAGTAGTCAAGGTCTTTGGTGGATGAAAGTATGTGACTTTTAAAGTGATTACAAAGATATCCAGAACTGAAGGGATAACACGTGTTATAAGTTTTGTAAAGTGTTTGATGTCTTGAATATGAGTATAAGAAGCTGGATCCGCAGCACTAATCTGGTGTAGGACTACATTCGCTTATAACTCTAGTCACTGGGAAGAAGGAACAGGAATGTCCTGGGGGTTTCCTGGCCAGCTGTTTTTGTCAAATTGATGAGTTAACCTGTCTAAAGTTTATCTCCTTTGTAAACTCTAAAGGAATTCTTGTAAGTTACAAGAAATCCACATGAATCCACCACTCAAGTCAAATGGAATACTGGTAAGTGCTGTCAATCAGCATCCTCACTTTCTCACCTATGACCTATTTCAGAGGGTGGGATTCCTCCCCCTTTCCCTGGTTTTGTGACTCCCTTCCACCAACAAACAGATCACTACATTCCTGCACCCAACACAGGCTGATTGGTGAGTCTTCCTTTCTAAGTTTGGGTAGATACTTCCTGCAGCTCTGGCCAACCTACACACAACCCCTTAATCTAGGACCTTCTTCCTTGGGTGAGATTTTTTTTTTCTCTACCAGCACAATTTCATCTATTCCTCCCCCTCTCACATGCTGCTGAAAATCCTGTCTAGGTCAACCATGTCTATCCAGGCTATGCCCTTTATGCCCTTGGTCTCTGATGAGTGCTGACAAGCTGTTGGAACAGAGAGAGAAACGGGGGGAGGGAGGAAGAGAGAGAGAGAGCAATTGAAGAAGATACTTAGAATTCATCTCTGATCTCAACATATATATGTAAATGTAGGTTCTTGTACATACACACTCACAAACATGTAAACATATAAAAAATACAAGTAAACAACTAAGAAGCTATCCAACACAGAATGATATACACAGCTTGGCAGAGTTACATAGGAACTCAAAAGACCATGTTATAAGATAACAGTAGCTATAACTGCATTATGAGCCTGTGAGCCTTGTAGATGCCACAGAGGAACATAGGCATCACAAAATCCAGTGTCCATGTTCCAGGTGCTATGAGTGTGCTGGCTGTTCTCTTGGACATAATCAACTTTTTCTTTCTTTTATATAAATATTCCCTGAACCTTTTACAGATCCCTTAATACTCAGAAATAAGGAGATAATTTCATTCAAGAATCATTTTCCATTTTGCTTGACTGGGAATATTAAAGCTTTCATTAATATCAGCATATCTGGAAAGAGTATTTTATCAGCTGTAGAAGTTTCCTGGTAGAATTTTTGGGATCCCACATGTTTGCTATCATATCATCTGCAAATCACGATACTTTAACTTCGTCCTCTCCGATTTGAATCCCCTTGACAGCCTTTAATTGTCTTATTGCTCTAGCAAAGACTCCAATAACTATGTTGAAGAGATATGGAGAAACTAGGCAGCTTTGCTTTGTCCCTGATTTTAGTGGGATTGATTTAAGTTTCTCTGTTTAGTTTGATGTTAGCTATGGGTTTGTTGTATATTGACTATACTATATTTAGGTAAGTGCCTTATATCCCCTATCTCTCCAAGATTTTAAACATGAAAGAGTATTAGATTTTATCAAATGCTTTTTCAGGATCTAAGAAGATGCTCATGTGGTTTTTGTTCATAACAGCTTTATTTGTAATAGCCAGAATCTGGAAACAACCTAGATGTTCCTCAGCATTGGAATGGATACAGAAATTGTGGTAACTCTCTATACAATGGAATATTACTCAGATATTAAAAACAAGAAAATTTGCCTGAAAATTGCAGGCAAATTGTGGGAACTATAAGAGATCATCCTGTGTGAGATAACTGAGAAACAGAAAAACAGGCATGGTATAATTCACTTATAAGCAGATATTTGCCGTATAATATAGGATAGCCATCTACAGACCTAAAGAAGCTAAACACTAAGGAGGACCCTATGGAGGATGCTTAAATATCATTCAGAATGGCAAACTGGATAGGGAGCAGAAGCGGTGGAAGAGAAGAAACAGGATGGGAGCTTACTATAGAGGGTCCTCTGAAAGGATTCACCCAACAAGATACTGAAGTAGATGCTGAGACTCAGGGCCAAACTTTGGGAAGAATACAGGGAGTCTTATGGATAAAGAGAGGGGTGGGAATAGAGGGACATGGAGGGGATAGGATTCCCAAAAGCAGACCAACAAAACTAAAATATCTGAGCCCAGGGGGTCCTGCAGAGACTGATGTACCCAACTGAGGACCATGCATGAGGAGGACCTAGAACCCCTGCTCTGATGTGGCCAATTGACAGCTCAGTCTACATGTCTGAATGAGGGGATCAGAGGCTGCCTCTATCATGAACTCAGTTGACTGCTCTTTGATCACTCGCTCCTGATGAGGTGGCCTCGCTAGTCCACAGAGGAAGAGGATCCAAACAGTCCTGATGAGATTTAACAAGCTATGGGAAGATGGCAATAATGGAGAACTTCCCTCTTTCAGTGGATTAGGAGAAGGAGAAAAGGGGGAAGAGGGAGGGAGAATGGTACTGGGGGAAATTGACAGAGCGGGCTTCAATCAGGATATAATTTCTGAAAAAAAATTAAAATTAAAGTTAAAAAGGGGAAAAAGAATATTTTAACTACTCAGATTTCTAAAAATGAATAAACGCTTATTTCAGGCTACAAATTTCTTAGAGAAGATGGAAACAATATTCAGGTCTTTCTTTACTGAACTCTTGTGAAGGTTTCATAAAATAGCTTAAAAGTGTTAAATGCCAAGGCATTAGAAATCTACCATTAGCATATATATTTATTCTACTTTATGTGTTGACTAAACACATGAAGATAGTAAGAATTTACAAATCATAGATGGATTTGCTATGCACTGGAGCTGACTTCTTGTGTTCACTCACACAGATGATGCTAATGTGTGTGTGTGTGTGTGTGTGTGTGTGTGACCATAGTAAGATTTACTTTCATTTTTTCTTCTTTTTAGAATATTTATTTATTTATTACAGTTTATCCACTTTGTATCCCAGCTGTAGCCCCCTCCCTCTGCTCTTCCCAATCCCACTCTCCCTCCCTCATCTCCTCCCATGCCCCTCCCCAAGTCCACTGATAGGGAGATCCTCCTCCCCCACCCTCAGACCTTAGCCTATCAGGTCTCATCAGGACTGCCTGCATTGTTTTCTTCTGTGTATTGGTAAGGTTGTTCCTCCCTCAGTGGGAGGTGATCAAAGAGCAGGCCACTGAGTTCATGGCAGAGATAGTCCCTGTTCCCATTACTAGGAACCCATTTGGCGACTGAGCTGCCACAGTGCATGGGTTCAAGGTTATCTCCATGCATGGTCCTTGGTTGGAGTATCAGTCTCAGAAAAGACCCCTGTGTCCAGATTTACTTTCAAATAGCCAAAATAATTGTGTCTCTATTTTTCTGAAGCACACATTGTGCCCAAGAGGTTGAATATTTATGCCTTAAAGGTGAATATAGAATACAAGAGGAAAGAATCACCTGAGCTGAATTTCTATCTAAATAACTTGCATTCATTTGAAACGTCCCAACTATCCATGAAATCATCACTTTGTTTGGGCTTATCATCCATTCTCCCATAAAACATATAGATTTTTTTTGTACATATGAATATATGACATAAAATCCATCTTTGCCTTTACTAAGCAAGAACCATAAATGGTACTAATCTCCTTTTCCTAGCCAAATTCCACATTAACTTTTTAAGTCCACAATGATACAGTCAATTAATTTTGTTCTCAGCAATTAAACATCAAGTGCCTTCTAGAGCTCACTAACAAAGGAAAGCCTCCCTCAGAACCTTATCCAACATGGTGGTGTAATACAGTGGAATAGGCACTGTCTTTTGCACTGACTGTGAGTTCCTTTGAACTGTTTTTACTACTCATAAACCTAGCTTAATATGTTTTTCTAAAGTATCTCTGTAGATTAACTATATCCTTGTTAAACAAATAGGTGGATGTTGTGGAAGTTAAAATATGATTAAGAGTCTTTAAAGGCTCTGTCCCAGAAAATAAATACAAGGCTGCTATTGGCCAACCATCATATGTTTGCTCTTCTACTCTCTTCTGGTCACCCATGTCCTTCCACATGGCTCCAGTGACCATGACCCACCATTCCATTCTGAGCTTACTTTAAATCCTCAGCTAAGTTTGAGAAGGAAACTTAAGTGGAGAGGCCTTTGTGATGGGCTTAGAACAAATCGTGGTTTTTGTCACAGTGGTAGAACATAGAGAAGCATTTCCCCTCTTATCCTATCATCTCCCACTTTAAAATTCTATGGTCTTTTTGTGATCTGCATTGCTATTACCACTAGACTATCTTTTTTCAACTTCAATTGTGTATCTCTTTCATTTATATGTGTAAACTGTCCATTAGAATATTCAATATCGTACATTCAACTTTTAAATATTGAAACTAATAGCATCAGTCTCTATGATTCCCAGTCACCAAACATCTCTTTAGTGCAGTCTTAGTGACTGTGATTTAAAGATCTCTACAATTGTACCCAGGAACATCAAAACTTCAGTATGTGAAAACTATACCATCTCTCAATAATCAGCTGAAAATGAAAAATCCTCTGGGAAATAGTCAATTGAGAAGTCACCCAAGGATTTTGAAGTGTATAATTCAGAAATATAGCAGATATTTGATGTTATGTATGTGTAAAGAATACAATATAGTGTTGATTAACTTATCCAATAAATACACAAGAGACATTAGGCAACAAAAGTGATTCAGTATGGAACAGGCCCATGTGACAAGCAATGCCTAGAGAGGTCTAAAAGACCTCATTTTAAACATGTGCAATGCAATAAAGGCAGCCCTCATTGCTGAGCTTGCATTTATCACTGCATTAAATTTTAAATGAAGTGAAACACACATCCAAGCATCATGGTATATCAATTTATAAACTTATTTCAAAATGCTAGTAACATAGACTATGAACTATACGGTCCATAGTGGCATTTTGAATCCCAAGCTATGCAATTTTCATTTGTGCATTTATAGATATTCACACAATAAAATTAAAAGAAAACATCCATTTGCTATGCTAATGTATATATAAATACTCCAATATTAAAAATGTGCATTCTTAAATTATATCCTAAAATAGATGAATAAAGATTTCTAAGGATGGTGTCTGGACTTCTACATTTGAAATAATTTTGGGGGGTATAAAAGTTTAGGAAGCATGGGAGACTGCTTCCCTTAGGTGTTAGCAGTAGTTAATGGCTTTGCCCAAGCTGTCAGAGGCTTCCCTGGGAAAGCTATTATGCTCTGGATTGTATAATCCAGCACGAGTAGCAGCTGATAGAGTCTTCCTGAATAATTCCTTCTTTCCGGGGTTAGTGGTAAAATAGCTGCTAGTAAAAGAGGGAAATGATGCAAAAAAAAAAAAAATGTGGCATCCTACAGGGAGCTGAAGTCCAGTGTTTGTCCTTGAATTATTTTAAAATTTAATATGTTATATTAAAACAGCTTGGCTAAACATATATCTCTGGGCAGAAGTCTTAATATACAGTGAAAGTGAGGGGATGGAAGGCCTCTATGTAGATAAAATTATCATTCAAGCAGTGGTTACATTATCATTCCTCCCAGGCTGCTGAGACCGGCACGTGCTCTTGTATCTTAAGATTCATAGTCTTTCTAGCGTTGGAAATAGTGCTTTTTTTGATCATTCAAAAATGACTTTACATTAAAGGTCAAACTGATTGGCTTTTCCTTATATTCACCCACATACTAACAGGATAAAATACAGATGGAGAAAGCAGAAATGAAATGATTGGAGAAAGAAAAAGCACCTGTGTAGGTCACCCTTACGATTGAGGCAGAAATCATACCAGACTCATTCAAATGTTTTTTTTTTTAATTGAAAAAGTAATCTGATAAATGCACTATTGTTATACACTATAGAAAAATCTGAATACATTTTGAAGTCATGCATGATTTCATTTTAATACTTTTTTAAAATAAAGAGGTTTTTTTTTTTTTTTTTTTTTTTTTTTTTTTTTTGTCTGAGTCTTTTAAAATATTCTCAGATGATATTTGATTTCCCAAGCTTGCTGCTCCTAGTTGACAATGGATGTGGGCTACTTCCCTAGCACTGTGTAATTCTATAAAGTTCCTTAACACAAATTCTTTACAGGTTTTCATTATGGGGAGATCTACATAACACACTCAGGAGAGCTTAGGGAATAAGTTCCTATTTCAGCCTGTCTAATTTCTAAACACCCATGTGAGGTTTTACCAGTTTGGGATATATATTTTTGAAGTCTTCTGCATACAATACTATGCTATTCTCAGGATCTAGAAACATTTGGGTTGTGTTTTTATCCCAATTTCATGACTAGCATCATTGAATTTTAAAATGATTTACGTAAAGACAACTTTTAACTATTTCTGGTAAGAATATAAATTATTGGAGCCGCTATAGAAGACAGCATAGTGGTTCTACAAAATAAAAATACTGTGACCATATGATCCAAGTACACTGCTCCTGACTATATACAGAGGTACTTTTTGTTTTGTTTTCTTTCGCTTTATGAGACAGGGTTTTTTTCACCCCTTTTTCTTTAATTGTATAAGCTTGGCTTTCCTGAAATTTGCCCTGTAGACCAAGCAGGCCAGGAAATCACAGAGAACTGCCTGCTTCTGTCTCACAAATTTTGGAATTAACAGCCTGTGCCACCACTACTCAGTGATCTGAAATGATTTAAGCGAAAACTGTTCAGTTGTAGCCCATGGCAGCTCAGTATCCAAGTGGGTCCCCTAGTAAGGGGTACAGGGGCCATCTCTGACAAGAACTCAGTGGCTGGCTCTTTGACCACAACCTGAGGAAAGCAGCCTTGCCAGGCCACAGAGGAGGACAATGCAGCCACTATTGATGAGACCTAATAAGCTAGGGTCAGATGGAAGGGGAGGAGGACCTCCCCTATCGGTGGACTTTGGGAGGGGAAGGGGAGGAGTCGAGAGAGGGAGGGTGGGATTGGGAGGGAATGAGGGAGGGGCAACAGCTGTGTGTGTCTGTTTGTGTGTCTGTGTGTGTGTGTGTGTGTATGCGCTAGCATGCTTGTGAGTGTACTTTATGTTTTATTTTATTTGGCTATTTTTCATCTTATTAATTTTAATCTTTTACTTTTTCTATTTTGATTTCTTTTTTGGAGTTTTGTATTTTTTTATGTAGAGGGAAATAATAAAGTGAAATAATATTGTTAGGTTAACAGGGACAGAAAGGATCTTGCAGTAGTTAGGACATGGGAAAGAATATAATGAGAGTGGATCATGTACAAAACCTTTAAAATAATTTTTATACTAAAATGCATTAAAACCTCAAATGTAAACATATACAAAGAAGGTCACTGAAAGTATGGTTTTCAGAATGGAGAAGAAAATTTATTCACTCTAAAACTGATAGGGATTAATACTAGGAACATATAAAGCATTGAAATAAATTAAATGCCAAAACCCACAGTTTAGTCAACAAATAGACAAATAAAATGTAAAATAGTTCTCAATTAACAAGGCTGCACCTGAACAGTAAAGATGTAATGGACATACTGACATAAGAAAGAAACACTTCACTGGGTCTCGACTCTAGACAAGAACTAGAGTAATTAAGGAATGTTGAGAATAAGAGAAATGGACTTCTTCAGGGAATATCTCACAAATTATCTCAGAGATAACCAAATGATTATCTCTGAAATAATACATACTGGTAACATTATATAATTGAGCAGGTTTCACTTGTATACTTTAGAAAAATATGTCTATATCAATATATAAAGAAGAATTGGTCATTAATTTGAGAGAGAGCAAGGTTGGGAGTGGTCATGGAAAAGATTAAGGTGGAAAAAGGCAAAGAATAAAATCATGTAATTATATAATCTTTTAAAAAGAATTACAAATAGTCAATCTACATATAAAAAATGTCCCACATTTCTAGTCATCAGAAAAATGTAAATAAATCTGCACTAGATAGGGATGGTGGGATTGGGAGGAGTTGAAGAGGGGGCCACAGACGAGATACAAATTAAATAAATTATAATAATAATAAATGAAAAAAATAATATCATTTCAGTCAGACTTTTCAATGATGAATGATGGTAAAGAAGGAGGGCAAAAGGAAATGATTCTACATAGTTCATGAAAATGGAAAGCAGTCCAACTAACATGATAGTCGGTATAGAAGAGTCTTTTAAAACTCAAAATAAAATTACCACATAATTGAGCTCTGCTACTTCAAGAAATATGGCTAGCAGTATCTAAGTAAGCATGTTACATTACAACCATATCTATGTACCCAAAATTATCATGGGACTTTTCAGAGTCTCTATATCATGGAATCACCCTCAATATTGGACCCATGAATGTTTAGGTAACATTGGAATATATGAACACAATAAAATTTTATTTGATGGTAAAATATGAAATTGTGGATCACCGTATGTATATGAATACATGTGCATAGTCTTGCCTATGTCGTCAATGTTTCAATCAAAAAGTTATACACTCAAAGAAATTTATCATGTAAAATCATCCTCATAATTGTAACTGAAAAATACATCAAGAAAATACTAGTCATAAGAATTTTAGGTTGGTTATATTACTATCAAACAAAAGAGATTTTAGAAAAATTAATATTATCCATAATAAAGAAGCTGGTCTCATGACAATGAAAAGGCCAGTTGAGTAAGAAGACAAGATAAAATTATATTAACCATTCCTAGTGCTGTTTCTGCAAGAAATACAGCTTGATTTTTATTTTAGTACCTAGATAAATGAGAAGAAGCAACAAATCACATTATTATGTCGATAGAAGAATTTCATATAAATCAACAACAGTAACTTGTGTTAAAATTGTAGCAAAATCTGAATAGGTTCCCTTTAATGAGATGAACTTCAACTGTGAAAACATCTTTAGGTTCATATTATCCCTGTTGAAACACTGACTCTTACTCAAATACCGGCATCTAGGAAATTGTTTATCCGTAGAAAGTTGGATATCTGTATTTAGGAAGTACATTATCTGTACTCTACTGCAGACAACTATTCAGAGTAATTAGATACTAATAAGAGCTCCAGATTAGTCATGATGGTGTACAGTGTCTTACTCCCATGGATGACACTGTATATTGAAGGATTCTTACAAAGATGTACAAAGTTAAGATCACAGCATAGAATTTCTCACAGTCTGCTGCTATGTATAATCAGGTGATCTTTTAAAAAACTGGATGATGGGAGGGGGCGGGGCAAGATGGTGGCGCCGGGAGGACTCTCATTCTGAGCAGCAGCACAGCAGGATCAGCACAGTGACCAGCATTCAGAACTCGCGGCCATAAAACACAAGTGATTGTGTTTCACAGGAGAGAGGATACCCCAGGGTGGGGGATTCAATCAGCTTTAACTCACCCGGCTAAACCGCGGAAGAGATGCAGAAGAGATCCTGGTTCCACCAGGCGCTTGGTCGCCAGCCCAGAGCTACATACCAGTGTGACCTGGTCACTGTTTCAGACTGAATTGTGGGCCCAGAACATCACAGACTGGATTTTCCAGTCGAGAGATAACCCCACGGAGCAGGAAAAGATTGGGACCGACCTTAGGTCACCCAGACATCCCCTGGAAAAGACTCAGGTTCCATGGGCGCCCCAGGAGCCAGCCCAGAGCCAGAGCTGGGGACCCAGGCGCGTGCACAGAGCCCTGCCTGCCTGCGCGCCTGATTCGCCGCCTCAGATAGAACTGTGGGCACCAGGGTACCAGGGCACCACAGACTGAGTTTCACTGTCAGGTGCAAACCCACAGGGAGGGAAACAGCTGGTCTGATCTCAGAGCACTCAGCTGACACCCCCACCCCGAAAAGGTCTGGGGAAAATTATCCAGTTTAGGCAGACCCCCAGGCTCCCAAAGACAAGAAAGACGGAGCCTCGGGTGGGCGTCTGTGCCTGTGGGTTCTATTCGCCACCCCAGACAGAAAAGCGGTCCCCAAAGCAAAGACTGGGCATCTCTGGCAGGAGGAAACCCCCAGCGGGGAGGATCATCAGGTCTAACGCTCAGGACACAGCACCAAAAGACTTTCTGGATTCACGCAGACTCTAGGCTCTAGCTTTCTAATGCAGGCAGGAGTGCTGTGCTCAGCCACCATTATTGAGTACCCCTAGGGCACTGGGACACACAGCTGCATCCTCAGACCTACAAAAGCCAGAGAGCCATTACAGCAGCCCTCAGATACTGTGCCAAGAATCAACCAGTTATCTCTAGCTAGACTGACAAAACTGTGGGAATCCCTGATCCTTCAAGAGGGCTGCACCCACAGTGTCTGGACCAGAGAAGTGCCTGCAGCTGCCATCCCAGACAGGGACACACAGCTTCTGGTCCAGAGTGAGGCACCCAGCCTCCAGACCAGAGCAGCACCCCCAGGCACCAACTCAACCTAGGTGCACATTCTCCAGGCCCAGAGCGGAACACTCAGCCTCTGGCCCAGAGACTTGCTGGGCACTACTCTCACTTTCCTGGACAGAACTGTGTGCTCCAGGGTAACAGACTGAGTTTCCCTGTTGGGAGAAAACCCCACAGCTAGAGAATCAGCAGGTTCTTCAAGAGGACTGTACCTGGAAAACTGTAACAACAGCAGCAGCTCACTAAATTTATAACGAGAAACCCAGCAGTGGGGCAGCTGTCCTGAGAACTTCTATGAGTACGAGGAGATCCCCCCCTCCCTAACAAAGACCACAGCTACTACTCAGGGCTATACACCTGAGGTGAGCAGTGGCAATTCCTGAGAAACTCTGGCCATACAGTGACCATAACCAAAAAGCAGAGGAGGACTCCTTCAGGAAAAATTATCTTCCGGCCAAGGGGATTCTCCCTACCTCAGGACTCCAGGAAGCACAGAAACTAACAGCCAACAAATAAAACAGCCCAATGGGTAGAGGTCAGCGTAAAAACTCAACCAACAAAAGTCAGAGCAATATGGCATCTCCAGAACGCAGCCATCCAGGGGCGAACAGCCCTGGACAACGCAGCATAATAGAAAATCCAGAAGATGACCTTACATCTATGCTGATGAAGAGGTTATAGAGGAAACAAATAAAATATGTAAAGAATTAGAGGAAGATAAAACCAAACAGATCATGGCTATCTGTAAAGAAATGGAGGAAGTTAAAGACAAGCAGATTATGGCCATCTGGGAAGAAATATGGGAAGATGCAGCCAAACAGTTTGCGGCCTTCAGAAAAGAAATAATTAAATCACTGAAAGAAGTAAAAGAAACAGAGTTGAAGGAACTTAAAAGAAAAACAGGAAAATACAATCAGACAGGTAAAGGAAGTAAACAAAACAACTCAAGACCTGAAGATAGAACTGGAAAAATTAAAGAAAACATAAATGGAGGAAATAATGGAGAGGAAGAATTTAGGGAAGAAAACAGGAACTACAGAGGTAAGCATAACCAACAGACTACAAGAGATGGAAGAAAGAATCTCAGGTGTAGAAGATACAATGGAAGAAATCAATGTATCTGTCAAAGAAAAAACTGGATGATGGCTCTGTTGTTCTCCTTGTGGAGTTCCTGTTCCCTCCAGGTCTTTCTATCTCCCTATTCTTCCATAAGGTTTCCTGCACTCTGCCCAGTCTTTGGCTATGAGTCTCAGTATCTCCTTCAACACTCTAGTGGGTTTCTTTCAGAGGTCCTCTGTGGAAGGCTCCTGTACTGTTCCTTGCTTTCTCTTACTCCCAATGTCTAGCTTATTTGCCCTTCTGAATGAGGATTGAACATCTTCCCTAGAGTTATCCTTGTTGTTTAGTTTCTTTAGGATTATAGATTTAATATGTTTATTGTATATTGTATGGCTGATATCCACTAATAAGTAAATATATACCATGTGTGTCTTTCTGCTTCTGGGTTACCTCACTCAGGATTATCTTTTCTAGTTCCCACCATTTGACTGTCTAGGGTCCCTGCAGAGACCAATACTCCAGCCAACGACTATGCAAGGAGACCTACACCCCCTGTTGAAAGGAAGCCTATAGACAGCTCAGACTCCAAGTGGCTTCCCTAGGAAGGGAAGCAGGGGCTGTCTCTGGCATGAACTCAGTGACAGGCTTCCTGATCACCTTTCCCTGGGGGGTGCAACCTTGCCTGGCCACAGAGAAAGTCAATGCAGCCAGTCCTGATGAGACCTGATAGGCTAGGATCAGATAGAAAGGGAGGAGGTCCTTCCTTATCAGGAAATTAGGGAAGTGGCATAGGAGGAAAAGAGGGAGGGTGGGTAGAACTGGGAGGAAACCAAGGAGGGGGCTGCAGAGGGGACACAAAGGGAATAAATTGTAATAAATAAATAAATAAAATAAAATTTTAAAAATGGATGATAGATAATCATGAGATGATGAAACATTTTATGTTGTGCTTAAGATATGGGAAACATGAGTTCACTCATTTAACAAACTTTTGGGAAAATGCAGTTCAAATGTATTTTTATATAAGGTTAACCATAGGGAAATAATGATCAGATTAGGGACATAAAGAAGGTTCAGGGCTTAAAAGTGCTTGTTGCAAAATGGCCAAAGTTTGATCCCCAGAACTCACATGATGGAGAGAAGTCAATTCCCCAATTTATTATCTGGCCTTCACAAACACTGACACACACACACACACACACACACACACACACACACTCAGCAAAATAATGGTTGTAAAACAAATGGCAAAATGTCACTTTAAACAGAATTGTGAAATGTCATTTTAAACATCTCCCAAATCACTTAATGAAAGCATCTGCCTTTGCCAAGTTTGGTAAATAAGGGCATAGCTATTTCCTCTTTGAACTCCATTATTTCCTTTTCAGTAAGTCTCTTTTGCACCTGACTCTGATCTCCTCATGATCTGGGATAAAGAGCATGGCATAATCCTACTTTGCTGACAGCTATCATTTGTCCTTGTCTCTTTTCTGAAACTACTGTTTTGGGGTTTATTTTGTTTCTTTAATCAGGAATTTTTATTTTTTCTTTAAAGGTCTCTCACACTGGCAATCTCAAACTTTAATTCACTTGTTATAAAACGTGCTTTGTCTAAGAAGTCTTTTAAATTTTTTATTAATTACAGTTTATTCACTTTGTATCCCAGCTGTATTCCCCTCCCCTACTCCTTCCCAATCACACTTTCCCTCCATCTTCTTTTCCTATGCCCCTCCCCCAGTCCAATGATAGGGTAGGTAGGGTCCTCCTCCCCTTCCATCTGACCCTAGTCTATCAGGTTTCATCAGGACTGGCTTCTTTGTCTTTCTCTGTGGACTGGTAAGGCTACTCCCCCTTCAGGTGTAGATGATCAAAGAGCTAGCCCATGAGTTCATATCAGAGATGGTCCCTGTTCCTATAATTGGGGAACCCTCTTGGACACTGAGCTTCCTTGTGCTACTTCTGTGCATGGGTTCTATGTTATCTCCATGCATGGTCCTTGTTTGGAGTTTCAGTCTCTCATACTTATGGACACCTGATTTTTGACAAAGATGCCAAAACCATACAATGGAGAAAAGACAGCATCTTCAACAAATGGTGCTGGACTAACTGGATGTCTACATGTAGAAAAAATGCAAATAGATGCATACTCATCACCCTGCACAAAACTAAAATCCAAGTGGATCAAAGACCTCAATATAAAAATGGATAAACTAAACCTGTTAGAAGAAAAATTGGAGAATAGCCTTGAACTCATTGGCACAGGAGACAACTTCCTGAACAGAACACCAACAGCACAGGCTCTAAGAGCAACAATCACTATTAATGGGACCTCATGAAACTGAAAAGCTTCTGTAAAGCAAAGGACAGTGTCATCAGAACAAAATGACAGCCTACAGACTGGGAAAGGATCTTCATCAACCCTATATCTGACAGAGGGCTAATATCTAGACTATATAAAGAACTTAAGAAGTTAAAAAGCAACAAATCAAGTAACCCAATTAAAAAATGGGGTACAGAGCTAAACAGAAAATTCTCAATAGAGGAATATTGAATGGCAGAGAAACACTTAAAGAAATGCTCAATGTCCTTAGCCATCAGGAAGAGGCAAATCAAAACAACCCTGAGATTTCAGCTTACACCCATTAGAATGGCAAAGATAAAAAATTCAAATGACAACACATGCTGGAGAGGATGTGGAGAAAGAGGAACCCTACTCCAGTGCTGGTGGGAATGTAAACTTGTACAACCACTTTGGAAATCAATCTGGCACTTTCTCAGACAAATAGGAATAGTGCTACCTCAAGACCCAGCTAAGAAGTCTTAAACTCAGAATTCAGCCATACACTATATGGGTACCTCCACCATACTAGAACTTGTTTTGGCTGCCACTCTTTATTCAGTGGATTTCTACTAGTCTAATGAGCATAGTTCTTCCTATATGAGGCAAGGGATATGTTCCCCCCCAGGCTTTATATTAAGGGCATTAATCTCTCCTTTTGCCTAACACCATGCATAACTTAGGTTGACAGTACCAGTTATAAAGTAGGAGAACAATCATTGGTAATTTTGAATACTTCGCTCTTTTAGTTCCTTTTCTCATTGCTTTGAACAAATATCTCAGAGAAACAGCTTGAGGGGAAAAAAAAAAGGATTTTATTTTGGCTCCTGGCCGAAGAGAGGGTATGTCCAGTATTTCGGGACAGCAACAGCAGCAGGAGCATGAAGCAACTGGTCACATTGTTTCTGGAGTCAGATTTCATTCCTGGTTCTGCAAAGCCAGCCAGTAGTACATGACTGGGGAGAGCCTAATTCTGGGAAGATATGCTTGTGTTTTCCGAAATGGCCATGGTCTCAAAGTCTCTTCTAAACATGTGTGCTTTCTTAAATTTAACTTTATTGTATATTTACTTGTTACAAACTCTCTTCTAAACATGTGTGCTTTCTTAAATTTAACTTTATTGTATATTTACTTGTTACAGTTTCTTCACTCTGTATCCCTGCTGCAGCCCGCGTCTTCCTCTCCTCCCAGCCCAGTGTGCTCTTAAGCAAAGATCTGTGCTGTACTCAACTTGGTTCAGAAAGGCTCCTTTTATAGTGGTTAGTGTTTTATGTGGGTACTTACAAGCGGTCAATGTGCTGAGAAGAAATAACTGTAAGTGGTCAGTTATGGATGAATTATCTGTATTAACTGTGTCCCATCCAAGGCTAGAAGAAGGAACTTAGAGAACGTAAGAGATGGCAGATGGAGAGGAAAATTGAAATGCCGACTTCTGGCATGACATGGGTGTCCCATACACTGGCTTACAGCAAGTTGGGTAACTGTCAAAAAAGCAGCAAAATACTCAATCTAGACAAAATTTTAGCACAGATTGAGGAAGGGTGTCCTGAAAGCCGCCTATATGTAGGCATGGATTCATAGCTGATTGCTGTTGAGGGATGGAATCTTCTTCAGAGATCTGCCTGCATGTGGGTTGCTCATGCCCCAGTATTTGGCCCTATATTCATGCACATATGGGCATTACTAACTGGACTCAGACAGTTATTAACAACAACAACAACAACAACAAATAACATAACAACTACAAAAACATGGAAACATGAAATTTGGGGGGAAATATAGGAGCCAGAGGGAGTTGGAGAGAAATAGCGGTGGAAGGATATAATCAAAATGCACTCTATAAATATAGTAGTCTCAGAGAACAAATAAAGTAACAATTAAAAATCCTCATTGAATTTCTGGAGAAAGAATCCCTTCAAGCTCCAGAAAACTCTATACAAAAAAAAAAAAAAAAAAATCCACACATGTCAGTAAGTAGATACTGCTGTTTAACTACTGTGTACCCTCCACCAGAATAAAGGGCTTTTCAACCTTTCTTCTTTGTCAGCGTCTAAGCGGCCAGTCTTGTGAGAAGTATGGCAGCATTTGACGATTACAAGGCGTCATTTAGATGGATGATAATTCCTGGGAATATTTTAGTGATGAGATGCTGTGAGAGTTTATTTAGGGGAAAGTTTATTTTTAATTTGAAAAAGAAAATATTTTATTAGTATAATAAAATAAATAGGATAAGACATCCATAAATAAGACATTCATAAATATGAATGACATTCGGGACATGCATATGGGATTTTTGGGGTAAAAATTCTGTATTCAATTTTTAAGCATCTATTTATAAAAATATCAATATCATCAGCAGTATGGATTCAGAAATTATTGCTATGTTCTTTTGTTACTATGTTATACCGTTGAATACTATTCTGGTTTTAAAATTATGATCATTTTCTATTTGAGTATCTGCAATTATATTCTCCAGTCTATTCCTCTCATTTTGTTTCCTTGCTTTGATTTGATATTTTTTTCCTAAAACCCACACTTAGACCTGAATAATGCTCGTTTTGCTTCTCAGTATCTTCATCATTTTTTTAACCTTTACCACATTTACTGTTTTACATACCCGGGATTGCTTCTGTTTGCTTGGTATGTTCTTTGCTGTACTCACTGTTTTAAAGTGAGAAGAGAAAGACGTCAGAGACAGTGGGTTTCTCCTCACTGAAGGGAACTATATAAAATTGAGCATCATGTCTTGGCCTTTCGTTTGGACAACAAGAGCACAGCTCATGCAACTAGCAAAAAAATATCAACGAAGATGGAAACCTCTATTCAAAAATTGAAGCCAGTTTGGATACTGAGAGAAGAGAAAATCATGATCAATGAATGCCTGACTATGAACTTGCAGTGGAAGCAGAAGAATGAGTCATTTGGTCAGGAGGTAGAGGAGTATGTTGCTATGGGAAAGAACACATTTAGTGATCCTGAGATGGGGATGCTTAAGATGGAGTTTTCAAGATTAAAGATAAACAAAGAGAAGAACATTGTCTGCTTTTGTTAGTTAGTTTGTTTGACTGACTGATTGTTTTTGCTTTGTTCTCCCATGAAATTACCATCTATGACTGTTTCTGCCTAATTTCTGAGATGGGACTAGTTAGGGTGCATTCAGTTTGTTACGTCTACAAGATTAGTGTCTGTAAGAACTTTTGGAAGCTTGAATATTTATTCTCCTTTCACATAAAATGAGAATGATTTTGTCACCGATCCTGCAGGAGGATGATGAGGATGGCATGCTTCTAAATCAAAGCACAACTTGATTTCTCCCTTCATAATGGAACTTTCCAAATTAATAACCACTGTGTTCTTTGGTATTAGAAAGAAACAAAGACAACCTGAGTGCATAGACAATTATTTAAGTAATGAACATCATTAATTCAGGATGTTTCCCTTCACTCCATTTTCATGAGAGCAATAATATATATATATATATATATATATATATATATATATATATATATATATATATATATCTCCAGATTATTTACTTTTTGTATTTCTTAGCCACGTTCTCTGACCCACAGCATTGTTTCTCTTATTGATCACCTCAACCACTTCTTTTGATTTTGCCTGTGCAAACAGGCCCAAAGGGAAATTGCAAATTACCTCCTCACTGGAAAGTTCTTATTTGAAAAGCTGCAGTCAGTTTGCATTCAAGTGTTACTTTTTAAGCCACCCTCATCTGTTTTTTTTTTTTTAAATTCTGGTATACACTCTTTAATATGGTTCAGATAATTAGCTATTCCTGCTGTGCAACCTTCTACTCACCTACCTGGGGTCTGCCACTGTCTTCCACAGGCTTTTAAGCTCTCTGCAGAAAGATCCAATTATTAATGGTACTAAAGATGTTGCAGTAAGATTGCTATCTATGCTGGAAATGCTACTTGGGTAGAGAAAAGAGAGAGATTTTTGTCTCTTGCTACCACAACAGAGCTGGAGTTTATGCTTCTTTGTATTTAGTGCAATGAATGAATTTTAAGTTAAGTTGCATTAGAAATTAGAGGGACAGAGCTGCATGTTACACACGCCTTCCCAACATATAAATGCTATAACTATGCTGAACCAAAAAGGCTTTTGACAGTATGGAGTAAAATTTTCTTAACAATAACCAGGCATTTTTGATTAGGGCAGTAACTATGGTTGGTGGGTTTCATAAAAGGTGCTATATACTAACTCCTTTCTATATGCAAATTACATAACTTCCTCTTCCTCAGGACTGAAATCTTAAACTGAATTGAAATAACATTTCTTTAATATTTTATTACCTAGTATCTACCTATTCATTTGTTTTTCTTTGTTAGTATTTGGTATTTGCTGTTTTTTTTTTTTTGGGGGGGGGGGAGGCTGGGATGGGCAGTCCTATGTGCCAAGGCACTGGTGTGGTGGTCAGATGACAACTTATAGGATCTCTGTTTGCCTTCACCATGTTGTTTTCAGAGATCAAACTGAAGTCATCAGGCTTGGCCTCAAGCATTTTTACCATCTCTCCAGCACAAAAAACAAGTTTCTTTCCTAGTTTATAATATTCATTTATTGAGCATGTGTATGTATGTGTTGGGGTTTTTCTGTGTCCATTAATGTATGTAGACACTCACAATGGAGAACATGAGACTATCAGAAGATAACAATAGTTGGTTCTCTCTGTCTCAAGATAGAATTTAGCTTAGCAAGCTCCTCCTCAAATGTACTTGCCAGCTAAGACATCTCTCAGGCCTTAGAAATCAACTTTCTTTTTTATTTAAGTTTTTATTCATATATTTACATAATTTCCACTTCTATTCCCCCTCTAATTTCTCTGTGTACCCTCTTACAACCTCCCAAGTTCATGATCCCTCTTAATAACTTTTGTTGCTTAGTCCATTTAGAACTGCTTTTATGTATGTGTTTAGGGCTGACCAAGTTTCTTAAAGGCTATGGTGATCAGGTAAACAATTGAACAGTACCCTCAGATTTTAATACATTAATTTTAGTCTTACTTATCTTTGCTTTTCCTTTAATACTTAAAAAATAAGTAATAAAGTTATAAAATATGATCACGGTGCTGGCAGGATGTTTAAGAGTGAAGGCACTTGCCAGCGAGCTTGACGTTCTGAGTCAATTCACAATATCCACGTGGAAGGAAAGAAACTATTCTTTGAAGATGTCCTCTGACTTTTACACACATGCTGTTGTTGGAAGTGTTTCATCTTCATTCTTGAGTCAAATAGTCATGAAATTTACAGAAGGTCAAATCCTATTGAATATATACTGCACATGTACAGATTTTATGAAATAGTCTCCAGTACAGTGTAATAACCATGTATTCACTTCATAGACTGAGACTATAAAGTTCAGAGATTTTACATCATTTTATGTCTTTCTATTCTTTAGTGGCAGCACTTAGAATCTGGGATTCTTGATGTTACAGTCTAGTCTGAAGAACGTAAAGAATAACATGTGGGATTTGATGACTGTCTTTGAGTTACTGTTGGTTTAAATGCCCTCCGAGAAGATCCCATACCTGTAATTTCAATAATCCTTATATAAGCCATCATATCAGTGGTATCCTGTTATCATACTGTAAAAACACTTGACAACGCAATGTTTTTGATTGTGCATCCTGAAACAAGTCTAATCAGATTTGAACCTGGCTCACCAAATATCAACTACATGGCAAGTCACTTAACCTCTATTTGTATTACATTATGCTCTTCAAACTAGAGAAAATACCAATCCAAGCCTGAGTAAATTCTAATGATTTTTTATTGAATGTGCGAATCTATAATTGAGGAACTGAATTCAGTTATTTCAAAGCTTTATCTCTTTTAACTATTGTATTAATTTGTGACATGCACTATTTATGTTCATTCCTGCCATTCAGTGACAAGGAAGTCATCAGTGATGAGGGTCCTTAGAGTGAAAACATTGAAATTAGTGATCCCTAAACTAGGATAGATTCCTTAAGTCCAAGACTCTGTTTCTTAATTCTGTGTTCTACACACTGATATTTCTTTCTTAAAGTAAATTCTAGAGCTGAATGGAATTGTATCCCTGAAGTCCCTTAACTCATGTATAGCTCAGACTTATCCTTGGAACTATTGGCTTCCAAAGGACTTTTAGTAAAGGAAAAGTTAGGATAAACATATCTATATAGCTAGTAATTGAGGAATATGAGATTCATAATAGTAATAGTCTATATGTGGATATACTTCACCTTTTTGAGCTTATTATAGCATTAAGTCATTTTAAAGACTTCCTCCTTCTTTTCATACTTTGCAATCTAAGCACTGATTTTACTCAGGGTTCTGGTTCCTTGATGAACGTTACTTTTTTTATAGATGCTGATGCACTGCTGAGGAATTGGAGGAAGGGAATTAAACTTCCTGCCTGTGTGGAGGGGAGGATATGCCCCAAGCTGTTCTTTCAGGTCTGTACATAACCATTAGTTGTTCCATATGGTTCAAATTTCTGAAGAGCTATTCCTCAGAAACGACAGAAGGAATGTAGAGATTGAAAGTCATGAGTTCCCTTTCACTTCTTCTCCACTGGGGAAGAATCTCCTGAAAAACTTCCTGTTGACTTGCAAAGAAAGTGCAACTCATTTGAAGAACGCTTTTTGTCTTTCTGTGCTTGAAGATTAGGTCTCTCTCTCTCAACATTTACATCATAAATTATTATAACAACCAAAGTGAAGATTTTTTTAATTAAGTTTTTATTTTTTTATATTAGTTACAGTTTATTTACTTTGTATTCCAGCTGTAAGCCCCTCCCTCATTCCCTCCAAATCCCGCTCTCCCTACCTTATTTCCTCATCTCCACTACTTGGGGATGTCCTCCTTCCCTGCCATCTGACTTTAGCTTATCAGGTCTTTTCAGGACTGGCTGCAATGTCCTCCTCTGTGACCTAGTAAGGCTGCTTCTCACTTGGTTGGAGAAGGTCAAAAAGCCAGCCATTGAGTTCATGTCAAAAACAGGCCCTGTTCCCCTTACTAGGGAACCCACTTGGATACTACTCAGCAATTAAAAACAAGGAAATCATGAAATTTACAGGCAAATTGTGGAATCTAGAAAAGATCATCCTGAGTGAGGTATCCCAGAAGCAGAAAGACAAAGAGAAGATTTTTAAAAAGGAGTAGAGATTCTCGCTGGGTTGGCAGTAGAGAATTGCCTCATGATTGTCCATCAATTTATTTTCAATTGTTGCTCACTTTTTTCACATTTCAGTCACAACCCAAAACTGTTTGCAGTATGTAAAAATTTGAAGCACTGACTCCAAAAGATAAAAACAAACAAACAAACAAACAAACAAACAAAACCCCAAAACTTAAGGAGAGGCAGAAAGGGATACCTGTACCGACACCTAGACTTCCAGATTATTACAACAGTGTAGATGTATGGATCTTTATTTTTATTTTTTTGAAGGCATGAGAAGCTTCTATGCTTTCTGTGACACAAGATAAAATTCTTTCACAAAACACCAAGAATTTTAGAAGTCATATGAATAGAGTTTTAATGATGGCTCTTGTAAAATAAAGATCTTCTTTATAGTATTAACATTAGGTGGAAATGATATGTTAATAAGATATAGTTAGGAGTCATATAACATACGCTAATTTAGTATTACCTAAACTTTGTTCTGACACTCATTTTCCCCTCACACTCTCTTATTTTCACTTTGATTTTGGATTTCACCCTTACTAGTTTACTATTGACTAGTTGCTAGTAATTGCCTAATCATGCTTACAGAGCTTTCAGCAATAATGACTTTCAAGGATCTTCACAGGAAAAGAAGTAATGTGAGGCAGTGAAATATAGGGTTGTAAACCAAGCTGGGATTGATGATACACACCTTTAATCCCAGAACTTGGGAGGCAGAGGCTGCAATACCTTAGTGAGTTTGAAGCCAGCTTGGCATACAAAGTGAGTTCTGACTAGTTAAGGATACATATTGTGATGTTCAATAAATAAATAACATGTGCTTTCAAAAGGTTTCATAAGCTAAGAAGCAAAGTCTACAATGACTTCAGAAACTCTTTATTGTTGTTGTTTTGTTTGTTTGTTTTTTATTTTGTTTGAGACAGGGTTTATTGTAGCCATGGTTGTCTTGGAACTTAGCTGGCCTTGAACTCAGAGATTTGCCTGCTTCTGCTTTCCTAACGCTAAGATTAAGGGCATGTGCCACCACTGTCCAGCGACAATCCTTTTTCAATGATGATAAAAATAAGATATTTGGTATAACAAATATTTATTGAATCTTCTTGAAATATTTTGGTAAGATGTTATGAAAATGGTATATTACTGTGCATATTTTCAGCTAAGGACTGAGTTTTGTGAGCTGAATAAACTCATCCAAGGTTGTTTCTAAAGAGATTGCAACTGAATTCAACCCTGAAGTCACAACATTTGACTGTTTCCTGTTTTTACATCATATTTGTGAACCAATTTCACCAAGAATGTCTTTGTTTATACATTACACTCTTCCATTATAGCTAGTGCAATTCAAATGTGTAGGAGCATGGGCAAGTACTACAAACATGCTGAGGAGTTAGCCCCTGGATATTTGCATTAATATTCTGGAAATGCAACTTCCTTGTTTTGAATATAGGCAAGTTTCCAAACTTGAGAAGGTCTTTGAGGAACCATTCTAACACTCTGGAGCACGGTCATTAAATAATGGCTTTCTCATCTCGAATTCTAGATGTTTGTATTGATCTATGTTCCAATCTTTGTTGTCCCCCCTTTTAAAGATATATTTATTTGTTACGTATACAGTGTTCTGCCTGCATGTGTGCCTGAACTACAGAGAAGGACACCAGATCTCATTATAGATGTTTATGAGCCACCGTGTGTTTGCTGGGAATTGAACTCAGGGCCTCTGGAAGAAGGAAGAATAGCCAGTGCTCTTAGTCTGAGCCATCTCTCCAGCTTATTCCCCTTTTTAAAATCTGAAAATTTAATGGTTGGTTGGTTGGTTGGTTGGTTGGTTGGTTGGTTGGTTGGTTGGTTGGTTGGTAACTGTTGGCCAGCTGTAAACTCTCCTGCTAAATTTGTTGTCTTGTACATGGACAATCCCATAATGAATTGCAGCAGTTATACAAACTCTTTTCACAAAAGAATAAGGTTTCAAAGGAGACCATTTTCATTAATGTTATAAATAGGCAAGTTTTTCAGAATTTGGTCAGTATTTGCAGAGATAGGAACTGTAAAATATTTATGCTCTTCAATAAACGTACACGCATTTACAGCTTCTATCGATCAATCATTTTAGCTGAATCTCTGAGGCCTTCTGGTCTTTCCACTTAGGTTTTTTAATATTTTTTCTTACTGCCAAGTAACATGTTCATTAATATAACTACGTTTTAACTTTGAGATTAATGTCTAACATAATAATCCTCTGAGTTAGGATAAACATATCTCTATAGCTAGTAATTGGAGAGTCTGGGATTTCATAATAGAAATAGTTTATTTGATATGCACATAGTTCATCTTTGTAAGCTTATCATAGTATACAAGCCATTTTAAAGACTACCTCCTTCTTTTCGTAATATGCATTCTCAGCCCTGAATTTACTCAAAAACTCCCCAGATTGCTCCTGACACATTTCTAGATAAATATTCCCGCTTGCTTCTCACTTTGCAATCTGGTAGCAATAGGAGTTCTTATGTACCTGGCTGTGTGGTGAAGCAATTCCCATCCTTTGTTGGATCAGGTCCATTTCCTTTCACTTGCGTAGCACAAACACCTTTGTTATGCACACTCTTCTTGCAAAAGCTTTCTTTAGATTTTTCTTCAGAGTTGAGTCCCTGTGCTCTCCATTCGTGTTATGCTCCCAAACTGTTATTGAATTGCTCATTACTTAAGTGATTCCTTTACTGCTAAGAAAATCCAATCTTCCTTTACAAAAGCCAGGACCATTGCTGAACAGAGCCTTTCCATACTGCTACTCATGAGTTGCTACTCATGACATTGAAATGAATTTTGCAACTACAGCTTCATAATTTTCTTTTTTTTTTTTTTCCTCCAGTTTGGCTGCCATGAATTGGAGGGGGCATCATGAAACTTTAAATCAAATTTTCTATAAAACATAACTTAGGAATCACCTCTTAGAAATTCAAATTGGACAGGCCACACTTGCTAGAAGACCTCCGTAGCCTGCTTACAGTCCTTCTATGCTTGCTCTTTCTGTTCCTCCTGGCACAGACACATAAACTTTTCTCTAGCTCTGCAATAGAACACTAGTTTCAGGCTCCTTTTTTCTCTGCCCACATTTTTTGTGGATACCACAGACCATCCTCTCCTAAACTCACTCCCCCAGCTTGTAGCTATATCAAAGCCTCCAACAGTAGCAGGCTTTCCCTGTGAACACATAAGTCCAGCAAGCTAACAAAACACGACTTTATAAAACAGGCCACACAACTGTCACCCTCTGAAATTTAGATAGAAAACAAAAACCAAGGGATGAAATATCCACCAGAACCAAGACCTTTAATCACCCCAAACCCAGATGTCTAGACACCAGTACAAGAACACAATCAATAATAGCCATCATAATATGTCTTCACTAGAGTCAAGAAAGCCTACCACAGAAGGCCCTGAATATTCCAACATAGCTCCAGCACAAGAAAAAGCCCTAAAAGCCAACTATATGAACATGCTAGATGTCCTTAAATAGACAATAAATAAATCCCTTAAAGATCAGGAAAACACAAACAATTAGAGAATATGCATAAATTCCTAAAAGAAAGCCAGGAAAACACCTAACACACAGTTGAAGAAAATAAATACATCCCTTTGAGAAACATAAATAAAAATAAACAGTTGAATAGACATTGAAGTAATACAGAAAACATAATCCAGGGGAGTTCTGGAAGTGCAAAATTCAAACAGAAATTACAGAGGAAACTTTCAACAACAAAATGCAGCAGATTAAAGAGAGAATCTCAGGCACTGAAGATACAATAGAAGAAATGGATACATTGGTCAAAGAAAACATTAAATCAAAAGAATTCCTGACACAAAACATCCAGGAAATCTGGGACACTATGAAAAGTGAAACCTAAGAATAATATAAATAGAGGAAGGAGAAGAATTCCCACTCAAAGGAACAGAAAATACTTTTGACAAAGTCATAGGAGAAATATTTCCTAACCTAAAGAAGCAGATGCCTATAAAGTTATAGCAAGCATTAAGAACACAAAATACATTGTATCAGCAAATAAAGTCTCTCAGTACATAATAATCAAAATACTAAACACAAAATAAAGAAAGAATATTAAAAGCTTCAAGGTAAAAAGACAAATAACATATAAATGTATATATATTAGAATTGCACCTGACTTCTCAATGGAGACTCTAACAGCCAGAAGGGCCTGGACAGATTTGCTGCAGACTCTGAGAGACCACATATGTCAACCCAGATTACTATGTTCAGCAAAACTTTCAAACACCATACATGAATAAAATAAGATAAACTCAAGTTTGAACAATATCTATCTCCAAATCCAGTCATTCAGAAGGTTCAAGAAGGGAAACCCCAACTAATGGAGATGAACTGCACCCATAAAACACAGTAAATAAATAACCTCACACCAAGAAAACCAAAAGAATGGAAGCACACAGACACCACCAGTAGCACAATCAGCATCACCACCACCACCAAAATAATAGGAATCAATAATCATTGGTCATTCATATCTCTCAATATCACCTCAACATCAAATAAAATATTGGGAAAATATATTCCAAGCAAATAGACTCAAGAAGCAAGCTCGAGTAGCCATTTTAACATCTAATGAAATAGACTTCAAACCAAAAGCAATCCAAAGAGACAGGCAATAATACTACATACTCATCAAAGGAAAACATCCACCAAGAAAACATTTCAGTTCTTAACGTCAGTGTTCCAAACACAAGGGAATCCACTTTTGTAAAACAAACACTACTATAGCTTAAATCACATGTAGAACCTCACACTTATAGTGCGAGATTTGAATTCCCCATTCTCACCAAAGGACAGGTCATCTAGACTAACAAACTAAACTAAACTAAACTAAACTAAACTAAACTAAACTAAACTAAACTAAACTAAACTAATCAGATATATTGAAGCTAAAGAATGTTATAAACCAAGTGAACCTACCAGAACATGTCACCCAAACACTAAAGAATATATGTTCTGTGTACCTCATGGAAGTTTCTCCAGAAATGACCACTTACTAGGTCACAACAAAAGTCTCAACAAGTACAAGAACATTAAAATCACTTCCTGCCTCAGGCCAGACCAGGACGGATTAAAGCTGGATATCAACAGCAACAGAAAAAAAAAAAAAAGACAAAAGAAACAGAATGCTTATAAATTCGGGAAAACTTAAAATACTTTCTACTGAGTAAAAATTCATTTGAGACAGATAAAAAGAAACAAATAAAACACTTTCTAGATTTAAATGGAAATTAATACGTAGCTTACCCAAACTTTTTGGACACAATGAACCCAGTGTGAAGAGGAAAATTCTTAGCATTAAATGTCTACATTTAAAAAAAAATGGAGAGATTTTATAGTAACAACAGCACACCTAAAACCTCTAAAACAATAAAGAAGTAAGGAAACAAAAAATGATTAGAGGGTGAGTGGGTAAGAATAATCAAACTAAGGGTAGAAGTCAATAAAATTGAACCTAAGAGAACAACACAAAGAATTAATGAAACAAAGGGTTTACCCTCTGAGAAAATCAACAAGATAGACAAACTTTTATCCAAACTAAAGAGAAAGAAAGAGAATTTTCAAATTAACAAAAACAGAAATGAAAATGGGTAAATAACAAGAGACAACAAAGAGATCCAGACAATCATAAGAGCATATTTTAAAAACCTGTATTCCACCAAATTGGAAAACAGAAAAAAGTAGATAACATTTCTAAAAGGTACCCCCTACTGAATTCAAAACAAGACCAGATAAACAATTTAAACAGACCAATAAACCATAAAATAGAAGTTGTCATTAACATATACACACACATACACACACACACACACACACACACACAACCACACACACAAATAAATAAATAAAAGTCAAGAGCATGACAGTTTCAGTACAGAATTCTACCAGAATTTCAAGTTAAAATTAACATAACTACTCTTTAAATTATTTCACAAAAGTGAAACAGAAATACATTGTTCAATTTAATTTATGAGGCCATAATCACACTGATATTGAAACCACATACAGAACCAACAAAGAAAGATAATTATATATCAATCTTATTTCTGACCATAGATTCAAAACTACTCAATAAAATATTTGCAAACTGAATCCAAGAACACATTAAAATGATCATCCACCATAACAAAGTAAGTTTTATTCCAGAAATGCAGAGATGGCAATCAGGATATAATCTACCATATAAACAAACAAAAAGAAAAAAAAAAACAATCCACATGATCATTTTTTAATTAAATTTTATTTTTTTAATATTAGTTATATTTTATTAACTTTGTATCCCAGCTGTATCCTGCTCCCTCATTCCCTCCCAATCCCACCCTCCCTCTCCTATTTTCTTCCTACCCCTTTCCAAGTCCACTGATAGGGAAGGACCTCCTCCCCTTTCATCTGACCCTAGCTTATCAGATATGTTCAGGCCTGGCTGCAAAGTCCTCCTCTGTAGCCTAGCAGAGCTGCTCCTCCCCTGGCTGGGGAGGGGGAGGTCAAAGAACCTGCCATTGAGTTCATGTCAGAAATAGTCCCTGTTCCCCTTACTAGGGAACCCACTTAGATACTGAGCTACCAAAGGGGAATTAGTATGACCTGGAGAAGACAGGAGCTCCACAAAGACCAAATATGTCTAGGGACAGGGGTCTTTTATGAGACTGTATATCCAACCAAAGACCATGTATGGATATAACCTAGAACCCCTGCCCACATGATTATCTTATATGCAGAAAATAATCCAACATCTCTTCATCATAAAAGTCTTGGAGAGATTAGGAATACAAATGTTATACCTAAACATAATAAAGGCAATTCATAGCAACCTTATAGCCAGTGTTAAATTAAATGAAGAGAAACTCAAAGTAATTCAATTGAAGTCAGGAACAAGACAAGCTTGTCTGCTTTCTCATTGTCAATTCAATATAGTACTTAAAGTTTTAGCTAGAGCAATAAAACATCTTACTGGCATCAAGAGCATAAAAATTAGAAAGGAAAAGGTTATTGTCTTTTACAGATCATATGATAGTTTACTTAAGCTACCCCAAATATTCCTTCAGGGAACACCTATAGGTGATAATCACTTTCAGTGAAGTGGCTGGATACAAGAATAACTAAAAAAACAAAAACAAAAACAAATCAGTAGCTCTCCAATATATAAAGAGAAGCATAAAGAGAAAGAAAACAGGGAGGGAAGCAGCTTTTACAATAGTCTCAAATAATATAAAATATCTCGGGGTAACTGTAACCAAGCAAATGAAAAAACATGTATTATAAAATCTTCAAGTCTTTGAAAAGATTTTCCAAGGTAATGGATTGATAGGATTAACACAGTAAAAACAGCTGTCATAAAAAAAAATAGAAATTCAATGCAATCTTCATCAAAGCTCTAATACAATGCTTTAGAAACCTTGAAAGGACAATTCTCAAATTCATATGGAAAAACAAAACAAAAAACCTTAGGATAGCTAAAACAGCTCTGAACAACAAGATAACTGCTGGAGGTATCACCATCTCTGATTTCAGTGTACAACAGAGCTATAGCAATAATAATAATAATAATAATACCATGATATTGACATAAAAACAGATGTGCTGAACATTGGGATCGAATTAAAGACCCATATATCAAACCATCCATCTACAGACACCCTAATTTTACTAAAGAAGACAAATATACACACTAGGAAATAAAAGATAGCATCTTCATCAAATGGTAGTGGTCAAACTGGATGTCTACATACAGAGGAATGCTAATAGACACATTCTTATCATCCTGTACTAAACTTAAGTCCAAGCTTATCAAAGACTTCAACATAAAATTGGAAATACTGGACATGATATGAGAGAAAGGGGAATGACCTTGAATGCATTGCCACAGGAGACAACTATCTGAACAGAACATGGAAAGAGCAAGCATTTTAGATCAGCAATTCATAAATGGGATCTAATGAAACTGAAAAGCTTCTGGAAGGCAAAGAAAAAAAGTTAATCAAAAGAAGTGACAACTTTCAAAATAAGGGAAAAAAAATTAACCAGCTCTGTATCAGATAGAGTGCTAATATCCAAAACATATGAAGAACTCAATACACTAGATATCAAAACAAAACAAGTAATTAACTTTAAAATGGGGCACATGTTTAAAAGGAATTCTCAATAGATGGATCTAACATAGCTGAGAACCATTTAAAGAAATGGTGAACATTTTTATCCATCAGGGAAATGAAAATCAAAACTACTTTGAGATTCTACCTTACACCTGTCAGAATGGCTAAGGTCAATAACACAAATGAGAGCTCATGCTGTCAGGGATGAGTGAGGAGAAAAACTGCTCCATTGCTGGTGGGAATGAAAACATGCACAACCACCATAGAAATCAATATGATGGTTCCTCAGAAAATTGGGAATCGATCTACCTCAGGACCCAGCTATATGACTCGTGTATATATTCAAAGGACACTCCCCTATGACAAAGACACTTATTCACCTATGTTCCTTCTGGATTTATTCATAATAACCAGAAATTGGAAACCACCTAAATGATCCTGAACTGAAAAATAGATAAACAAAATGTGGTATATTTACACAATGAATTACTACTCAGCTGTTTAAAAAAAAAAAAAAAAAAAGGACGGAACTAGGAAAAAAACATCCTGAGTGAGGTTACCCAAAGACAGTAAAACAAATATGGTATTATTCACTTACAAGTGGATATTAGCAGTTAAGCCAATGATATCTACATTACAATCCTTAGACACTGAGAGGTCAGGTAAAGAGGAGGGCATCTAGGTGAATGCAAGGATCTCCCGGGGAAGGGAAGATAGAATAGATTTTGAGGTTTGACTTGGGGCAGGTGGAATGGGAGAGGAGGTATCATGTGGCTTGGGGAGTAGACTGATGGGAAAGTGTGGGGACAAACAGCTTGAATTGGGGGTTGTTTTGAAACCCAGCATGGTGGAAACTTCCTGGAATCTATGAGAGTGAGTCAAGTGAGGTCTCTTAGTAGTGGGGATATGGAGTCTTAACTGACCACCTCTTGCAGACAGGCAAGACTTCCACTGATGATGTAGTTGCATTTGGTTGAGTTGTTGGCTGAGAGGGTCCCATTGAGATCCTGAAAAACCAGGCTGATGCTAGGACAGAAGGTTGCCCTTGGCAAAGCCACAGTGGGGGTCCCCTTGTCAAGGACATCATCTATCTGCACAGCTAATTGAGTGGGACGAGTTTGAGCCGGTTCCTGCATGGAGCCTATGCCCTATGTTCTAGACTTTTGATGAGAGAAGGTACTCTGAAGGCTACCCAAACAGAAACAGGGATACAAGCACAGAAACTACACTCCATCCTGCCTACAAGAGGTGCTGAGAGTAGCCAATCCATGTCTGATTTAACCAATGTCATATTCAGCACTGCTTGGATTGTCAGGAACCAGAGACTGGATAGCCCAGAGTCCTAGAGAAGAACCAAACACAACTGGTAATAAAATAAAAATAAGCAGTGAAATGATTCCTAATGATACTGCTATAGTTGTATATAGGTTTCTTGTTCAGTAGTCATCCTAGAGGTTTCCTTCAGCAACAAATGGGAGCAAACAAAAGACCCACAGCCATTCATTGCATAGAGAAGAGTCTAAGTTGGAGGTGTCCATTGGATCCTTCTCCTCAGAGCTCAGAGAACCCCACAGAAGAGGGCACAGAAAGATTATAGAAGTCAGAGTGGATGGAAGAAACTAGAATATGGCCCACTGAATCAATGAAGCAGAGCTCATATGGTTCATAGAAACTGAAGTGGCAAGCATGTGGTCTGCATGAGTCTGTACCAGCTCCTCTGCATGGATATATGTTGCAGCAGATATGGTACTGTTCTTGTGGGATTCCTAAATGAGCGGGTATATTTCTGTCTCTTTTTCTTGCTCTTGGGACTCTTTTGCTCTTGTTGGGTTGCCTTGGCCAGCCTTAGTGTGAGGGCTTTTGTCTTGTGTTTTTGTACATTGCTTTCTTGTATTCGGTTGTTGTCTCTTGGAGACCTGCTCTGTTTTAATGGGCAATGGAGATGAGTGGATCCCGGTGGAGAGAAGCTGTGTGTGTGTGGTGGTGGTGAGGGTATTAGAAAGAATAGAAGGAAGGCAAACTGCTTGAGAGAAGAATCAATTTGCAATAAAAATTAAAGAAACTATTTGCATTGTTTCTCTTGATTATTCCAGATTTATTAAAATGCATTTATTCTGTGAGCATGTGTGCATTCTGGAAAGTCTAGGATTAGACCAGAAAACTAATAGCTACAAGGTAGAGTAGAACCTCCACTATGATACTTGGGGGAAGCGGATCATGACATTAATCTTCATCTACTACATTCACTAGAGTACCTCTCCTGAATAGCTACATAAAAGGCATGCAGTCATACTGTGTTAAATGTTCATGAATGGGTGAATGAAATGAACAGGAACTTACAAAAGACAGTATTTTTAAGGTGTGACTGTAAGGCTCTAAATCATTCATAGCATTAAGAAAGATCAATTTACACACGCTTACTGATTCAATCAGCACTTTTAGAACAACTTTATCAACATTTTGATTCCTGTACTACACAACTGCTACATTAATATCTACTAGAAAATTATTAATAGGTAGGAAAATAAACATTTTAAATAAAAAAAATGCTATTCAGTTTTTTAGTGATCTAAAATTATGGCCAAAATTATCAGATACTCTTGATAGTCATGGCTTACTGTGAGCATCTATAAGGTCCGAAGAATCAGAATAAATATGAATTGGCCCAGGCAATGTTTGACTGATTGTCATTCTGCTGTTATGAATTTCAATGTTCTAGCGTAGTATGATGACTGCTTCATAGGCTCATCAGCATCCTTCCATCGTATATTCATTTCTAAGTGTCTGTGCTTGCTTATGAAGCTGACAGTTGCCTGTTTCTCATAAACACTCCCTACTACTGTGCATAATAGGCACAATTTGATTGATTCATCCCTGTGGACTTCTCTATATAAAAGGAAGAGCTCTTTTTATCTTGTCTTCTAAATTTCTCTCTTCAGTAAGTATGGAATGAAAATTACATACTTGCTTAAGCCTGCTTGAACTTTCATACCACCCCACATACATAAATATACATATGTGTGAGTACGTGAGTGTATACATTAGATTTTATATAGATGTTACCAGTTAAGAGCTTTCTCTCTCTTTCTTTTTTGATTGAAGGGGTTTTAGGTTCTCTCCATGCATGTTCCTTGGTTAAGGTATCAGTCTCTGCATGTCTTCCTCTGGAGAAAATTGTTGCTCAATAATGAGTAGTTTTATGTACTTTCTGCTATAAAAAAATATTCATAAGGGATCTTTCCACAACTATGCTTCAGAACAATGTACCCCTATCCTGAGTTTGCAATTAATGATGACTGCAGCAGAGAATTCCTGGGTTTCCCTTTTCCGTATACTCAGCTTTGTTGCATAGTCTTGTGAACATGCATCTACTACTGTTTCAGAGAATCAGATGCTTATAAGAAAATCATCCCTTCTGCCCAAATAATATTAAACCATTTGTAATATATGACAGGAAGCCAGTCTATACTTTTTGATCTAGACAGAAGCAGAAGGACACACATGGTATATACTCAGAAATGCAAATGGGATACACATTGGAAGCGGGGGGAGAAAACAGGGAACAGGACAGGAGCTCTACCCAGCTGCTGAAACTCATAGCCAAACTTTGGGCAGAGTGCAGGGAATATTATGAAAGAATAGGGAGATAGAAAGACCTGGAGGGGACAGGAGGTCCCACAAGGACAGCAACAGAACCAAAAAAAAAAAAATCTGTCTTTGCAGAGACTGACACTCTAAACAAGGACCATGAGTGGAGATAACCTAGAACCCCTGCACAGATATAGCCCATGGCAGCTCAGTCTCCATGTGGGTTTCCTAGTAAGGGGAATAGAGGCTGTCTGACAATAACTCAGGGGCTGGCTCTTTGATCACCTCCCCCTGGAAGGTGCAGTCTTACCATGCCACAGAGGAAGACAATGCAGACTGTCCTGATGAGACTTGATAGGCTATGGAGGACCTCCCTTATACGTGGACTAAGGGAGGAGCATACAGGGAGAAGAGGGAGGGAGGTTGGAACTGGGAGGAGATGAGGAAGGGGGCTACAGCTAGGATACAAAGTGAATAAGTGGTTATAAATAAAAATAAAATGAAATAAATAAGTTAACAGGATAAGAGAACACAATGAATTAATTGATTAGCCAAAAGAACTGCATGGTAAGCCCCTGATGTTGATGACCCTATACTTTGTTTATGGGACACCAAGACATTCACATAAAATGGAGATGAAAGTTTCATCACTGGTAGGTTATATATGAGTGCCAGGAGGTACTATACAGGCTGCTAGTAGAGAAAAATCATAAATAATGTTACCAAGCTGTAAACATAGCAAAGTATAATAATGCTTTGCCAGGGGGAGAGGGCACAAAATATGCCCAGTTGTCCACTGATGTCTTGGGGCGAAGAAGGATAACCCACATATTTCTAATTAGATTAGAGACCTGCTCCACAGAAAAGAATATGTACATAACACCATAAAATGGGTCAAATGCCCATGGTTGGGAGATCACATTCTTTGGGGCACCCGATAGGGGTACCTCTTCCTGATGTTCTGCTAAGTAAATATATACCCAAAATACCATCTAAATTTTCATGATTATACCAGTTATATAGGACTGCTCTCAAGCTAGTCAGGGAAACTTTGTACTTCTTTGTACAGTTGGTTAGTATGTTGCAAATAAGTAACTACTGAATGTTCAGTCCTAAACAGGGTATCTGTATTACTCTCTTCAAACCCAAGAGACTATAACAAAAGAAGGGACAGAAAGACTGTTAGAGCCAAAAGCTAAGAAGAGTGCTATGAAAAGCTGACTTCTGTATATTGCATGGCCGTTGAAATCAGGAACATGGAGTAGCTGTGGATCCCATGTGCATGACATTCATAATATGGATCCTTCAGTACTTAAGCATGGATATGAATGGTGAGGTTGGTGATGCTCATGAGCCACCAGCAATATTGGAAGATCTAGTGACAATTATTGGTTTTTGAAGAAGGATGTATCACTTATTTTAGTGTTGTAGGTACTACTAAACTGCACACACTTCAGTAAATAGACCACTGCAAGCAGCCTTAATCCCAGTGGGGTTGGGGAAAAGCTTGAAATCAGTAAAGGAAGTATTAGGAAAGAAGAGAACTAGTAGGAGTGGTCAGGGGATAAAGGAGGTAATGAGAAGTGAAGATAATCACAACAAATTGTGTACACATATACAGAAATCATCAAAAATAGTGTTAATACTTTAAGTTAGAAAAAAATAACATTAAATATTAAAAGGGAACAATCACAGAATTATCTTCATGAGCAAATAAAAACATGTCTTTGGCCTACTTAATTTTGGAGAGTTTGCTTTAATTTTAGGAGAGTTTCTTTTACAGAATAACCAACTAATAACGACATCAGCACTTTAAGATGGAACACAATGTTAGGAACCTAAGAGATATAATGTTTCCTTTTAAGTGGAGAAGATGCTAAAAAGAAAATTAGAGAACTTAACATAACTGTCAACTCTTGGAAGAAGAGGAGTCCTTTTTGGTACAGGAGATGAAGGTGACAAACATTATTGTAAATAGGTAAGACTGTAAACCAACTTACAAAACAGCAAAACCATAACAAAAAATATCTCTAGTGAGAGGAACAATTTCCTCAAGTCTTGCCTCTTTTATTTTGGAGTTTTGTTTGTTCATATTGATTGCAAAACTTTATAGGTTTCTTTATGACATTTATGTACATGCATATAAAGGATTTGATCATGAACATTGCATCTGTTTTTTTCTTATCTACCTACTAGAGGAAAGTACTTTTCACAAAATAATTATTGTGAATGTGATCAAAGTGTATTACACACATCTATTAAGTCTATTATATACACAATGAAACCCATTCTTTTGAACACATACATGCACTTATAAAAATGTTATTATGAATTTTCTGACCTTGACAGAATATTTTGTAAACAAAAATACTAAAAGTGTCAATAGGTTAATTTTAAAAATAGAGACAGGCTGAAGTACAATGACAAAAAAATAGTTTAATGAAATTTAGTATTTATGGTTTTCTGGCTAGAAAATACAATTGCTTGCTCACTGTTCCTACCTTTCACTTCAGACATGGTTCTCACAGTATAAGCTGTCTAGAACAGAGGTCTGCAGACCCATGGACAAAGTGTAAAGGGTCACCTGTTTGCCTATGTACAGTTGTATGAAATGAAATAATGTTCATTAGATGCCATATTACTAGAGTCAGATTCAGCAGATGTAACAGAGAGAAGGGAGTTCACAATGACTTCTCTAACCCCATGTAAGAAAAAAAAATGTGCCTTTTGCCAAGACGTCTAAAATATTTTAACAGTATACTTTTAGGTGTTCTTTAAATTAAATGAGTTATGTGAGAAATAAGACTCGTTGAGGACAAAGGTGTGTATGAGGTGCTACAACTGTCATAAAGAAAAGATAAAGATAAATGGTGTCTAATATATCACTTTACAAAAACATCTAAATACTCTGAATTCTGGAGGAATAGTAACAGCAGATATATAATGAAGAAAGAGCACATTCGAATTGCCAGGCACCTCACATATATCATTGCTAACTCTGACAACTGGAATGCCGAGCAGAGAATAAATACTAGCTATGATTGCACATCAAACGCCATGGCAACTGCTTAATCTTATTATCACACTTAATTCGTAAAGCATCAACACACATTCAAAAATAAGGCAACAAACCCAAAAGTCATTAAAAAAATGAATCCAGTGTGTTTCCATATTTTTCTTTCCTTCAATTTTTTAGTTAATCATTTTACAGCCAGACCCCAACCCCTGCCTCCTTCTGTCATTATCTGACACCTAAGGTTTTGTTCCCATTTATAAGTTTGTTTGTTTGTTTACTTGATTATTTATCTATTACCGGTGACATCTAGCTCTCTCAGAGAGAAGTGTCAGAGCCTCTTCCTCCCTTGGCAGGGCCACATGGACAGTGACTATGGCTTATTGTGTGTTGGTCCCAGACACAGTGCCTTTCTGAAAGCACAGTGAGAGTGTAGAGAAGGAGCTCTATTCTATATACTGTGTTCAGGTGTGAACCAAATTGAGTGTTAAGTAAGTTTTTCTGGTATGAATTACAGGTATAAGTAAATTGATAGCAGAACAGAGCTCTTTACTTTCTTTACAGATTATTACTGGTGGTCATTTTGTGGGTGATGAGGGCCTCTTTAAGCCCCCAAAAGTTACCTGAATATTTAATCACTAGCACTATACCCTATTTTAAGGACTAGATAAATAGAAAATATCCATTCCTTCGGGCAGACTTCAGCAGGGATTGTGACTATAATCATGTTAATTGATAACAATTTCTAAGATCAGAAGATCAGTACATCCCTGCAAACTTGCTCCAACTGTGACATAATGATACATTATCAGTGCATTCTGTATTATAAAATTACCTCCAGGTACAATTCATTGCTGTAAACCAGACAATAAATTATGTAATCACCATTTCTTAGTAATAGCCCAAAATAAACTTACACTCTAAAACAATATTGCTATAATCTAAAGAAGAAAAAATGTGAAGTTTGAGTAAAGACTGGTTCAGCTTTCAAAGTATTCTTTTTTTTTTAATTTTTATTTTTCTTTTTAGTTACATTTTGTTAACTCTGTGTCCCAGCTGTATCCCGCTCCCTCATTCCCTCCCCAACCCCACCCTCCCTCCCTGGTCTCCTCCCTGCCCCTTTCCAAGTCCCCTGATAGGGGAGGACCTCCTCCCCTTTCATCTGACCCTGTTTTATCAGGTATCTTCAGGGCTGGCTGCAAAGTCCTCCTCTGTGGCCTAACAGACTGCTCCTCCCCTGGGGGGGGGGGTGTCAAACAGCCTGCCCTTGAGATCCTGTTAGAAATAGTCCGTATTCCCCTTACTTTGGAAAACTACTTAGTTACTAAGCTACCACAGGCCACGTTCGAGCAGAAGTTCTAGGTTATATCCATAGATGGTCCTTGGTTGAGTGTCAGTCCCAGAAAAGACCCTGTGCCAGAAAGTATTCTTAAACTGATTTATTATCGCTGAGGTGCATAGACACTGAAGTATTTGTGGATGCTTCAAGATGACCGGTTTTTCGTGAGCATCAGACTTTTGATTTGTCTGCAGGAAAAAAAAAATAGATTGATAGCTGCTATCAAATTTGATAGCAGATTCTGGATACAAAAAAGTTTTCTTGTTGAAAAAATTTAGCCATGTGTCATGTTATATTATGTCACTGCTCACAGTGACATATTGCAATGTAATGCAATGTAAATCATGTAATAGACAACTGCAGTTCATAACTTTCTGAACAGTTGAGTCATTCCTTATCAAAAAGCCTTGCAAGGGAAGTGAAGGAATCCTTTTCCTGAGGTTACCAACAGCACTGATGTCACTAGCCTATTCATGCTGCCTACCTGACTCTATATTTACTGAACTAAACTTTTTGACCACTTTCCTCCTCCTCCTCCTCCTCCTCCTCCTCCTCCTCCTCCTCCTCCTCTTCTTCCTCCTCCTCCCCCTCTGGTGAAACTGTCAATCAAGGCATTCCAGTGGACAGGACTTAACAGGGCTGCTGTTAGCCTAACATATCAGTGTGAGGTGAAAGTTAGATCCACCCTTTGAAATCTACAGACTTACAGGCTTAAAAGATTGACAATGAGATGATGCTCCTCTGATACTAAGACAAGGGCACTTTATTGGAACCATAAACTTTCAGGAGAATTAAGCTCTGATTTTCAATATCTGCTTTCCTATGGGCAGGTTACTTACAGAGAACAACTATCACAATGGATTAGCAGATCTGAGAGCATTTCAGCACTATAAATAGAAAGAACTGTTCAGTTGGGTCAATTGTCCATAATCCAGGCCAAACAGAACCATGGTTTGAAGAACTGGTATGGAATATATGATAGAGAGGTCCCCTTATTCTATAAGTCAAGCCAAGAGATCTATGCAGAACTTCTTATTCTGAAAGCTAGCACTTGTACACTCCAGCAAGTAAAGGTGTGAAAGAAAATAGAGGGTTAGGGAAAGACCACCTCATGAAACCTTCTTGCAACATATGGCAGTGATCAATAACCAAGCCATTTAAACTCTTCATACTTTTGGTTCTCGAGCTCATTTCTGTTTATGGTGTAGATAATTAAGCATGAAATATACTTGCAAGTTATTTAGTTTTGTAAATCCACTGTTCTCTCTAGTGTTTTCTGAAGGAGGCTCAATTAAGCAAAGCTACATGCTTTCACTTACTTGTCTTCAGTCACAGTGACCAGTAAGTGAGGTTATTGAAAATTGTTTGTTTTGCTCAAATGACAACACATGCTGGAGAGGTTGTGGAGAAAGGGTAACCCTCCTCCACTGCTGGTGGGAATGTAAACCGGTACAACCACTTTGGAAATCAATCTGGCGCTTTCTCAGACAATTAGGAATATTGCTTCCTCAAGATCCAGCTATACCACTCCTAGGCATATACCCAAAATTTGCTCAAGTACACAACAAAGACATTTGCTCAACCATGTTTGTAGCAGCTTTATTTGTAATTAGCCAGAAACTGGAAACAACCCAGATCTCCCTCAATGGAGGAATGGATACAGAAATTATAGTATTTTTACACAATGGAATACTACTCAGCAATTAAAAACAAGGAAATCATGAAATTTGCAGGCAAATGGTAGGATCTAGAAAAGATCATTCTGAGTGAGGTATCCCAGAAGGAGAAAGACACACATGGTCTATACTCACTTATATAGACCTATAAGATATGATAAACATACTGAAGTCTATACACCTAAAGAATATAAAGAAGAAAGAGGACCTGGGATAAGATGATCAATCTTCATTTAGAAAGACAAATGGGATGAACATTGGCTGTAGGAGAAAACAAGTAACAGAACAGGAGCCTACCACAGAAAGCCTCTGAAAGAGTCTGCCTAGCAGTGTATCAAAGCAGATACTATGACTCATAACCAAACCGTCGGCACAGTGCAGGGAATCATATGAAAGAAGGGGGAGTTAATATGCCCCTGAGAGAACTGGAGATCTACAAGGACCAAATATATCTTGGCACAGGAGTCTTTTATGAGACTGTTTCTTCAACCAAGGCCCATGTATGGATATAACCTAGAACCCCTGCTCAGTTGTAGCCCATGGTAGCTCAGTATCCAAGTGGGTACCCTAGTAAGGGGAACAGGGACTATTTCTGACATGAACTCAATGAAGGGCTCTTTGACCTACACCCCCCCCCCCCCCCAGGGAGGAGCAGCTCTACTAGGCCATATAGGAGGACTTTGCAGCCAGTCCTGAAGATACCAGATATGCCAGTGTAAGATGAAAGGTGAGGAGGTCTTCCCCTATCAGTGGGCTCAGAAAGGGACAGGGAGGAGATGAGGTAGGGAGGGTGAGATTTGGAGGGAATGAGGGAGCAGGATACAAAGTTAATAAACTGTAACTAATATTAAAAAAATTCAAAAACAAGAAAATTGTTTGTTTTGTCGTTTAGCAAGCTGTGAAACATTTTTGTCAGTACTCATTATCAGCTTGGGGCCACTGATTTATATATACATATATGTAATATATATATGAATATATGGAAATATGTATTGACACACAAACACACATATTTGTACTGATTGTACTGCCTAGCTGTTTTATGTCAATTGGCATAAACTAGAGTCATTTGAGAGAAAGAAACCTCGATTCAGAAAAAGCCTTTATAAGCTAGGGCTATAGTCACATATGTAGGATATTTTCTTTTCCTTTTTATTATTATTTTTTATTTATTACAATTTATTCACTTTGTATCCCAGCTGTGTGTCCCTCCCTCATCTCTGCCCAGTCTCACCCTCCCTCCCTTTTCTCCCACTATGCCTTTCCCCTAATCCACTGATGTGGGGGGAGGACCTCCCCTACTATCTGACCCTAGCCTATGAGATCTAATTAGGACTAGTTGCGTTATCCTCTGTGGCCTAGCAAGCCTGCCCTCATACGTGGATGGAATCTTATGGAAAAAAGGGGAGATAGAAAGAACTGGAGAGAACAGAAGCTCCAAAAGTAGACCAACAGAGACAAAAACATCTGGGCCCAGGAAGGCCTGCACAGAAAGATGCTCCAATTAAGGACCAAGCATGGAGAGAACTTAGGACATTTTCTTAATTAGTGATTGATGGGGAGGGGGTCTGGTCCACTGTGTCTGTTGCCATTCCTTGGCAAGTGGTCCTGGGTTCTATAAGAATCCAGGTGAGCAAGCCATAAGGACTATGTCAGTAAAGAGTACTTACGACCCCTTACCCTGTGGATCAGCTCCAGCCTTCAAGCTCTTCCCTGGTTTGAGTTCCTGTCTTGGCTTCCCACAATAGAAATATATAGCCAATTAAACCCTTTCCTCCCCAAGATCCTTTTTTTCTTAGAGTTTCATCAAAACAATACTAGCATAGTAGTTTATAAAGTAGTTTATACTCCCTGTTTGTTCTTAGAAATTCTGATGCCATGTTATCCCTCTAAATAAAAACTAACTTAATCAATGAAATCAGTATGAATAGACAACACTTTAAGGAGAAATTTCTTAGCTATTGTGACTTTTCAAATACATTTCTAGAATAAGCCTCCATCTGATTTTTTCTCATATAAGACCTCATCAATTGGCTATTAGCTTCCACATGAATTATTGGTAAGTAGGTTTTAAGATTATTATTAGTATATATTTGTTGTACAAATTAAGTGTTTAATTGGGGGAATTTATATATGTGTTTAATATTCTTTGCTTACATTCAAATTTCCATCGCTTTCCCTTGTGGTGCTTCCTCCAGTCTCCTTTTTTCCCAAATAGTTCTATCTTTACTTTCATTTCACACACACACACACACACACACACACACACACACACACACACACTCACACACACACACACACACACACAGAGAGAGAGAGAGAGAGAGAGAGAGAGAGATGTATATATATGCATATAAAATTTAATGATTGAAAAACCAAAAAAAAAATGTCATTTTCAAGGGAAATTTGTGGGAACAGGAAATCAAATATTATGTGAAATAAGCCAGACTCATTATAAACAAATATCTCTCATCCTTTCTCCTCTGTAAATAGCATGTACTCTTGAGAATCAAAATCCCCAATAAATGAAGTTCTCAGTTGCTAATACTCCAAGTTATGTGCTAAAAACTATAACTCAGTAGATGCTTTAATAATCCATTTCAATGAGAACCTTGCACAGTTAAGATTTGGATTTTATAATCTCAGATTTCCATTAATACTGAAAATTGTACTTTTTAAATAAAATTTTATGTTTTATATTAATTACAGTTCATTCACTTTGTATCCCAGCTGTAGCCTCCTCCCTTATTCCCTCTCAATCCTACCCTGCCTCCCTCATCTCCTCCCATGCCCCTCTTAAAGTCCACTGATAGGGGAGGTCCTCTCCTTCTATCTGATCCTAGCTTATTAGGTCTAGTCAGGAATGGCTACATTGTCCTCTGTGGCCTGGCAAAGCTGCTTCCCTCTCGGGGAGGGGATCAAAGAGTCAGCCATTGAGTTGATGTCAGAGACAGTCCTTGTTCCTCTTACTGGGGTACCCACTTGGATAATGAGCTGTCACAGGCTACGTCTGAGCAGGGTTATATCCAAGAATGGTCCTTGGTTGGAGTGTCAGTCTTAGTCTTAGAAAAGATCCCTGTGCCCAGATATTTTTGGTTCTGTTGCTCTTCTTGTGTCCCTCCTGTACTCTCCAGGTTTTACTATCTCCCCCTTCTTTCATAGGATTCCCTGCACTCTGCCCAAAGTTTGGTTATGAGGCTCAGTATCTGCTTTGACACACTGCTGGGTAGAATCTTTTAGAGGCTCTCTGTGGTAGGCACCTGTCCTGTTTCCTCTTTTCTCCTTCTTCCAATGTCCATCCTGTTCATCTTTCTGAGTGAGAATTGATCATCTTACCCAGGGTCCTCCTTCTTGCTTAGCTTCTTTAAGTGTACAGATTTTAGCATGTTTATTCTATATTATAGGTCTAGTATCCACTTATAAGGGAGTAACACTATATATATATATATATATATATATCTTTTTGTTTCAGGGATACCTCACTCGGGATGATCTTTTCTAGATACGTGTTTTTAAGGAGGGCCTGTAAATCAATGAGAAAGAGGGTTTGCTTTCTATATATGATGTTCTGATTCAGTACACTATACTGACAACAAAAATTACATTTGAGGGAAATAAGCAAGAAAATCTTTGCAAATATTATATCAGTTATTTTCAAAGATACTATCTAAAGGAACTAAGCAAATGATTACTATAATTAAAGCAACATTTCTCTTTGAAAATATGCCTCTTAAATGGATAAACATCAGAAGACAGTGAAAACAGGGAACAGGACAGGGGACTACCACAGAGGACCTCTGAAAGACTCTACCCAGCAATGTATAAAAGCAGATGCTGAGACTCATAGCCAAACTTTGGGAAGAGTAAAGGGAATCTTTGGAAAGAAGGCGGAGATGAAAGATTTGGAGGGGACAGGAGCTCCACAAGGAGAGCAACAGAACAAAATTCAGGGCCCAGGATTCTTTGCAGAGACTGATAGTCCAATGAAGGACCATGCACGGACATAACCTAGAACCCTTGCACAAAAGTAACCCAGGGCAGCTCAGTCTCCAAATGGGCTTCTTTGGAAGCAGAACAGGAACTGTCTCTGACATGAACTCTGTGGCTGGTTCTTTGATCACCTTCTCCCTGGGCGGGGGGAGGGGAGCTTTACCAAACCACAGAGGAAGACAATATAGATAGTCCTGATGAGACCTGATAGTCTAAGGTCAGATGGAAGGGGAGGAGGACCTCCCCTATTGGTGGACTGGGGGAGGGACATGGGAGGAGATGAGTGAAGGAGTGTGGGATTGGGAGGAGACTAGGGAGGAAGCTACAGCTGGGATACAAAGTGAATAAATGGTAATAAAATATAAATAAATTTTAAAAATAAAAAAAAAAAGTAATCTAGGAATAAACCATTGGGTTTTCTAAGATTTGGTAACTGGTAAGAATACAATGCACATTTCAGTTGGTTTATTTCTCTGTGTAATGCACAGAGAAAAATAAAGATGGCAGGGCATTTAAAATAGTAAATAATCATATCCATATACTGTAGCTATTGTTTCTCTTGAATATAAACCACTAGTGATAGTGTATATATTGATATTAAATTTATCGAAAGGTTCTCAAATTCCAAAAATATGAAAATTCCTAATTCTAAAACTACATGAACTTCATTCATAATATTTATACCAGTTTTGTAATTTTCCAAAAACTATATTTTTGCCATATTATGTTATGTGCACTAGCTAAATGTAATTTATTATTTTATTAGTATACAGTATTATGTTTATATAATACATTTATATAAGAATGGAAACTGAGTAGCCAGAGACAAGTTCATTATGTAAGTTATTATTGTACACTGAACCACATTCTTGAAAGTGTTTCCATGAATTTTAGTCAGAAATGTCTGTTAATGCTAATACTGGGTTAACTCTTTCCCCCAATTCCTCTCTTTAGGTAATCACATAACCGATATATAATGATATCTATATTTTGTTCTGTTGCCTTGATAAAAATAATTACAGATAATTTTCTCTTCATCATTATGAAATATTCCATGGGAGACTTTAACCACCAACGTCTATAACAAAATTAATTTTCATGCTGACTTAAATGTTTCAGAACACACCCAATGTTATTTTGTATCTATCTATCTATCTATCTATCTATCTATCTATCTATCTATCTATCTATCTTCTATTTATCTATCATCTATCATTCACCTATCCTTTAACTATGTATTTTGCGTTTGTATTTGTGCATGTATGTATGTGTTAATGTGTGAATATGTGGAATATGCATGAAGTCAGAATTCAGGGCCTGTGCCTGCTATCTTCTCAATCAATCTCCATATTATTTTTTGAGACAGGGTATTTCATTGAACCTAAAACTTATTGATTCTGCTGACCTCACTAGCCAGTACCATCCAGGGAGTTGCCTGTCCTTAGTTGCCTTGTGCCCTAACCAATCTGTGTTAAGGATGAACACCACCTGACCAGATACTTAACACTGCTGTCTGGAGACTAAAACTCAAGCTCTCTTGGATAAGCATAAAACACTTTGGCTCCCAAATCATTTCCCCGGCTCTCCTTCTATTTTTTAATGTATTTGTTAGTTTGTTGTATCTCTGCTGTATCCTCCTCCCTCATATCCTCCTCCTACTACCCACCCTCTTTCTTCTCTCCCTATGCCTCTTCCCTAGCCCCTGATAGGGGAGGTCTGCCTCCCATTTATTTGATCCTAACCTATCAGGTGTCATCAGGACTGGCTGTATCATCTTTTGTGGCCTGGCAAGGCTGCACCTTTTGAAGATACACTGATATAATTTTGTATGTGTATTACTAATAAATTTATTATTTATCTTTTTCTGTACTAAATTTATATACATGGAAACACATAACCACTGTGTTGACAATACTTCATATGTTACAAGAAACATCAAAATAAACTGTAACTTCATTAGAATAGCAAAAATATTCATCTTTTTTAAGCCAGAAAAGTCTTGTGGTCTTGTAGTTTATTGCTAACCATGGAATCGCTCATAACAATTTCATTTTTAAAAGAATGTTGAGCTATTATTTTGCCCTTTAGTTGAATCACCTCTATATTAGAACTTTCATCACTAAATATATAAGTTATAGAGAAATCTTACTTCTAAAATCATTTTCTTGAGCACTTCTCTTCAAAATTATCTTTATGACAAATAAAAATTGAATCACATAATTCCATATCTCAAGGAATTTCTTTCATGTCTTTGTCTTCATCTACAGAAAATATACAGTTACCAAATTCTGAAACTTTGGAAACATTAGTCATTGTTTTTTTGAGTTCTTCCTATACATGAGAACATTTAGTTATTGAGTAGGTTGAGAATACTGCCACAAAATAATGAGAAAGAGACAAGTTAATGTTATAGATTAGTAATTTTTTAATAATACCATCTAGTGTTTTAATATCTACAATGTATGGAGTAAATATCACTTCCATATATTTGCATGATTTCTCTTAAAATCTGAGAAATAAAACAAAGTTTGTTGGCTGCTCCATGAAGTGGAGGTACTTCTCTTGGCATTTTGTTTTCCAAATCACTCAGAAAAGTAGTCTCAAAAGTCAGAGAAGAAGAGAATCAAACAATAGAAGGAGTCAGCTCTAGTAAGCAAACTACCATTAGGAAAGCAAAGCTAATGAGTAATCTCTCCTAGTGTATAGATAATAATTATCTGTCTTTAAAGTACCTCAGCAACTGCCCTTTCGTAGCATTTTTAGGAACCTATAGACTAAGCCCAGAAATCAAGCTAACGTTATCTTCATGAATAGGATGGCTTCTGTAAATGTTATATACTGAAAATTAGCTAAAACTAAAACCTTCCTAAGTCAAAAGCAGATATTCAAGCCAAATAGAAGGCAGAGAAGAAGGAAGAGGCATGGACTATGTATAACGAGATTAGATAATAACTATCACATTCTCATAAGCAAAATAGAATTGTCATTCACAGCATACTTACTGTAACATAACAAAAAATCAATGAATCACCAGGTCACTGCATTTGCAAAGGGCTTACTAACATGTTTTGACCTTGCGTTTAATAGTCTACTTCAACATTCCTCACTAGGCTTTCTCATGATGGAAGCATCAACATAAAATACTGTGAAGAATCACCTGTCCATGATTATAGATTGATATCACCACTCTGACTAGCCAAATGCTTCTTTAAGATGGGAATGATAGAATCAATGAAAACTAATTCTTTTTTATGTATGGCTAAGTCTACAAATTGGGTAAGGTCCGTTAGGAAACTTTATGGCAGTATAGAAGTAAGAATATGGGTCATTCCACTCTAAATCATAGTACTCGGCAGAGTAGCTTATGAATTTTGATGCCATAGGACAAAATCCCTGGTTAAATTATAGCATCCTCTCTGAGAATTCAATTGGTATTCAAAAAGTGAAACCTTAGGAGAACAAAATACACTATGCAGTAGGAAAAAAATCAATATTTTTCATTCACTACTTTATTTCCAACTCATAGAGCACTCTCTGATATGTGTGTGAGGCACTAAATAAATGGATATCAAATAAATGAATGTGAATACATACATGACTTATTATTAATAACCTTAGAGAATGTGACAGAGACTTTTCTTTATTTCCATCTTTAAGAGGCACTGAAAAGAAAGCAAACACGTCAAACCTCACAGAACCTACTAACAGCAGAAATGAGGAGACAGTATCTGATAGTTACTATCAATGACTACAACTTTGCTAGGTGGAGAAGACAAGAGTAAAGGGTTTATATTCCAGGTAAAATGGAATTCCAGGAAGGAATTTAATGTCTAACTAGTTTGTCGTTTTGAGTCTAAAGTATAACCCAGCGTTTATGGGAAGAATGGTGAAAAATAAAAACGCAGCCAACTTTTCAGACCTGTTCTTTTCATTTTAATATACTCAGAAATTATATCATTCAATTCCTGCATGCCTCACTACTCACATGTTACTCCTATTTAATAATGGTGTCATCTCACCAACTCTCAAATATCCCATTTTCCAAAAACTGTATTGTGGGGACCTGATAGGCTAGGGTCAGACAGTAGAGGAGGAGGACTTTCCCTAACAGTGGACTATGGAAGAGAGATAGGAAAGGAAGAGGAGGGAGAGTGAGACCTGGACGAGTTGAGAAAGGAGACTACAACTGGGATACAAAGTGAATAAATTAATAATAATAATAATAATAATAATAATAATAATAATAATAATAATAGTATTAATGAAAAGTTCCAAAACGTCATTAATCTTGATTTTATTTTTGTTTGTTTAGCCATACTGAGGGATATAGTCAACGAACTAAAGTTATAAAAATAATCCCTTTCCATTTTCTCCTTTACCTTTGCTCTAGTCACGGAAATGACTCACTGGCATGCTGGGTTGCTTGCCTACTACATGATGTCCAATAATACACAGTATCGGTTATCACCCAAACCCTTATTTATACTTTTTTAGTAACGTTTTTATTTTTAACAGTGAATGGATGGAATTGCTAGAGACACTAACAAGAACTGCAAAAAAGAAAGAGTAGAAAAAGAGAAGCTAGCCACTGTCTATTCTAACTTGTTGACTATAGACTTAACATGGTAACATTTTTGGTTTTACTTAATTTTTCTTTAATTTTTTATTATTTTTTATATTAATTACAATATATTCACTTTGTATTCCAGCTGTAGCCCCCTTTCTCTTTCCCTCTCAATCTCACCTTTCTTCCCTCATCTCCTCCCATGCCCCTCTCCAAGTCCACTGATAAGGGAAGTTCTCCTCCCCTTTCATCTGACCCTAGCTTATCAGGTCTCATCAGGACTGGCTGCATTGTCCTCCTCTGTAGCCTGGAAAGGCTGCACTCCACAGGGGAAGGTGATCAAAGAGGCAGCCACTGAATTCGTGTCAGAGACACTCCCTGTTTCCCTTAGTGTTAAGAAAAGCCTAAGACTGCCTGGATCCTCTTCCTTTTGGGGCTGGCTAGGTTACCCTGCCATGGGGAAGTGATCAAAGAGCATGGAACAGAGATCATGTCAGAGATTGCCCCTGCTCCCCTTACTAGGGTACCCACATGGAGACTAAACTGCCTCTGGGCTATATCTGAACAGGGGTTCTAGGCCCTCTCCATGCATGGTCCTTAGCTGATGCATCAATCTCTGAAGGGCCTTTGGGCAAAGCTTTTTTAGCTTTGTTGGTCTCCAGTGGACTAGGGAAGAGGGATAGAGGGGAAAGAGGGAGAGAGCGTGGGACAGGAATGTAATGAGGGAGGGGGATAAACAGTGAATTAATTGTAAATAATAATTATTATTATTAATTATTAAGTGAATTAATTGTAAATAATAATAATAAACAGCATAACAGTAAATATTATTTGCACCTGAGTGTAATCAGTACAAGTACTTGATTGTACAAACATGATTGTTTGTGCAAGTTCTTTTTTAAATAATTTTTATTTTTTATATTAATTACAGGTTATTTACTTTGTATCCCAGCTGTATCCCGCTCCCTCATTCTCTCCCAATCCCACCCTCCCTCCCTCATCTTGTACAAGTTCTTATAGATGATAAACAGAAGAATAAAGATCTGATATGCACTTAGCTTATTATGAAGCCTGAATTTTTGTTCTTTTTGTTTTATAGTGTTCTCCCTAATACATTATTCTAATTCATCCCCAATCTATTTTTGCAATATTCAGTTATGGACGTTTCCACTTTCATGTTATCACCGCTTGTTTTACATCCTCTCCTTAACCACTTCCTTTCTATCTCTAGATTCCATTTATTCCAATAAACTGTAGGAACCTCAGAAGTCAGTGTGCATCATTCAGCTCACTTCTCTAGACAGAATGTCATGTATCCCTAATGTTTTGTCTATAAAATGTTCAATTTAATTCAAAATGCATCATTCTGTGCTGAACTAAGATTAAATGATTGCCAACTACATTTAGTACATTTTTAGAAAAGAAAAAATTTGCATAGGCTGACAGTTCATTTTGTTTCCATGTTTAATTTTAACATTGGGTTCTGTTTTTCAGAGCAGTCATGTTTGTCTGATTCTTACATATACCTAAGATCTATTTCTGAATTTGGAAATAGATGATAAATCAGTAAATTACATTATTCTTCAATGAGATAAATAGTAGCAGAGTACAGTAAGATTGGCTAAAAGCAAAAGGCAACTCTAAGTTTTTCTATACAGGGGTCTTAGTATCCGTATACCCTTATATTTTTCTTTTAAAGCTACTTTTTAAAAGTATCGGAGAGCAACATTGTCAAAGAAAGGGTCTATGTGCTAGCATCTTGAAAATAACCAATGTAACTTGAAGGTAAATATGTACATTTGGTTTACTGTTCTGTTTAATTTTTCAAAGATCTCCTTTAATAGTATATAGTATAAGGACTAGCAAAGTGATTGCTAGCAAAGTGACAGAGAAGCTTTGATAGAAATCACAACTGTAACAACCTTACATATAACTGATAAGAAAAAAATAAAATACAAAAAAAATGGTATTTTAAAATTATATCCCAGAGATCTTCAAAGTCAGAGCTAAATTGTCTCCCATAACACACACTAAAAACTAGACAATAAGGGCAATGCTAACATGAGTCTAGGAAAATAAAATCTCCCTGTTTTCTGCATCATATTGTATAGTCAAATAGATTAAAGAAATAAGATTTATTTTCAACCTTTTGTAACTTACATATTGACCTTAATTGAAGTTTATAAGCATAAATGTGTTTTTATCAACATGCTGCTGATAAACATAAGAATAAACAATAAATTCTCCCTTACTAAAACAGAAACCTTTTCAGTTTTATAAATAATCTTATTTTGTATATTAGTTATCCCCTGCATTTATTGGTGAAAAGTGAACTGTACAGTAATTAATAATTAATTAATCATTACAATTTATTCACTTTGCATTCCACCTGTAGCCCCCTCTCTCATCTCCTCCCATTCCCACCCTCCCTCCCTCTTCTCCTCTTATGCCCATTTTCTAGTCCACTGATAGGGGAAATCCTCCTCTCCTTCTATCTTACCCTAGTCTATCTTATTTCATTAGGACTGGCTGCATCATCTTCCTCTGTGGTCTGGTAAGGATGCACCTATTAGGGGGAGGTGATCAAAGAGCCAGTCACTGAGTTCATAGCAGAGATAGTCCCTGTTCCCCTTACTAGGAAACCCATTTGGAGACTGAGATGCCCATGTGCTTTATCTGAGCAGGGGTTCAACAAGGACATTACTCAATCATGTTCATAGCAGCTTTATTCGTAATATCCAGAATCTTGAAACAAAGCAGGTGTCCCTCAAGTGAACCATGCATTTTATGCTTGAAAAGAAAACCCTATGATCTTTATGAGCAATGATTGAAAACTATATAGCGATAACAACCGTTTGGTTTGTTGAGTATGCTATGGGAAATTTTTCTATAGGAATTGAGTGCAGTTCCCCTATTAGAATACAAGAAGGGGTATCTATTATATTCACACAAGCACTAAGTAGACACATTGCCTGGAAAAGGCAGTAACGATGGATATACTGGTGCTGAAAAATGGGGTCTCTATTGAGGAAAGAAATATAATGTCTAATAAGCTTTCCCTATTTCACAGCATCCTAGAGTGACAGAAGACCTTAAGGAGTCCTATGTTAGTCAGAAAGAATACACATGGCTTATCCAGTAATTCTGAATCAGCTATAAGGGCTAATTCTCAAATGCAGCCTGGAGGCATGCGACTAGCTCAACTAGGGAAGAAGGCGGAACCTGCTTTCATCCTGAATAAAATAAAAGATTTCTTAATATCAGAGGAGGGACTATGTTCAGCCTGGCTGTCTTGTGATCAAAAAAAAAAAAAATCTGTTTTCTATTTTGAGCCAAACATTTTGATCTGGGGACAATAACAGTCTGAAATTAACTGACAATAGTCAAAGGTTAAAAAAAAAAAAAAAAGATTGGCTGTGAAGGGTAGGCAAAACGTCTTACAACTCAGTTTGAAAATAGAAACAACCTAGAAAATGGAAAATGGAGAACCCACTGTGGAGAGAGAGCTGATCCTCACCTAAGTAAAAAAAAAAAAAAAAAAAAAAAAAATGCCTGATACTGATACGCTAGAGTAAGAGGGAAGGAGAGGAGAACTTCCCCATCAGTGGACTTGGGGAGGGGTTTAAGAAGAGATGAGGGATGGAGGGTGGGATTGGGAGGTGAGAGAGAGGGGGCTACAGTTGAGACACAAACTGAATAAACTGTAATTTATAAAAAATTAAATAATTTTTGTTTTTAAAGAAGAAATGCCAAAGAAGGGTGGTTATACTTACAACTAAATCTGGGAAACCCTTTCCTCCCTCCTTACTCTTCTTCATAAGTCATTTGTCTTTCTATAACATTATTGTGTATTGGGTCTGTAACATTATTGTGTAAAAAGATTGATAACAAAGTCTTTCAATGAGGATAAGTGTTTTCCTTGATGATGTCACTTTGAAAATTACTGTTGTGTATTTAAAAAATTTATGTGGATAAAACTTGGAGATTTTATTCTAAAGGTCATTTCACAATTCATGTTATTTATATCAACAAAATCATTGGTTGAGGATGAGATTCTTTTCTTTTCTTTCTTTCTTTCTTTCTTTCTTTCTTTCTTTCTTTCTTTCTTTCTTTCTTTCTTTCTTTCTTTCTTT
>NW_026596034.1:15372497-15393853 GCF_907164565.1 Psammomys obesus
TTTCTTTCTTTCTTTCTTTCTTTCTTTCTTTCTTTCTTTCTTTCTTTTTTTTTGTAGTTAGGAATAATAGCCTAAAGAATTAACAAAGGGTTAAGAAATAAGATTTGCATAGAAAAAGATTATGTCCTGTTTATTGATGAGTGGTTTTCCACATCCTCAGAGATGTCTCAGTCTGAGTTTGTGTATATCCATCACAGCAAAACTCAGTGGAAGCCAGCTACTCTTATCCTGTTCTTACAGATGAGAGAAATAAACTCAAAGTAGCTTATCTATAGAAGTAATGTTCTTATGATGGAATTCTAACTACAAAGCATGACTTACAATCTGAACAAGTATTTTATAGACACTGAACTAATGCAAGGCATGTTTATTCAAAAGCACAGTTCAAAATTCATGTTATTTACATTAACAAAATCATTTGTTGAGAATGAGGTGTTTTTTTTTTTAATATATATGTTCGTTTGTAGTATTGGTGTTTGACCTCATAGCCTAATACATATTACTCTGAATCTTTCTCACCAAATATCAATGACAGCCCTAGAGTGGATATCTTATTAGGTAGGACTGGGGCCAAACACTTCATTTGAAATTACGATTCTTTTGCTAGATTTTTCTCAACCATAACCAAGTTTGGACTAAGTTTAAATTTGTTGTGTATTTTCTCCTCATAGGTTTTCCTTAAAGAAATGAGCATCGGTATCCAAATTTCCCTACATTAAGTCAGTTCAGTATTTTAATATAAGCCACCAAAATTCTTTTTTAGCCACCAGTGACATTGCAATTATAATAAAAAAAATATTTTACCCACAATGGGCAGGCTAGGGAAAAGCAGGTATTGCAGACCTCAAATTTCCTGCAAGCAGGATATTTTAGTATTGGTAAAAGGCCCATTTATCTTCCTTGTCTCTTGTATTGAATTGTTGGGTATTTTTCATTTCCACAGTTATGATAGAAGCCAATACTGAAATGTGGTCAGCAAGACTCTTTGTTTATAAGTTCACCCAACTAAAAGATGAAGAAACCAGTCTCTGTACTACAAATTAAAAGATGCTCTGAGGTTTAAATGTGCATAATATTAATGGCTTTCATATTAGAACTTCCATTTTCCCTTTCTCCGTATTGAAAGCTGCCATCTTATTATGGTAGAAATATTATTACTATATACTTAGAGGAACATTTATTTGTGAGATCATTCAACTGTGTAGTAAGAGACAGCTCATTTCTACCTCATTTTGTCTTTGGTCATGAATTAGTGAAGGAAAAATTGCATAAGGACCAATCTATTTAAGAAAAAGATTACAATAATTTTGAGTTGGAAGGTATGGCTGTAAGTTCCTTAGAGAATGCAAAGTGTTTCAACTGTCTTTATGAAGATCAAATTAAGTGGGAGAGTAATCCATTCATTAAGTGTGTATTTCAATGTATTGGACATCACAAAATGGTTTATTCTTATAGACTTAAATTTGTAGACATGGTTTTATCAATTGAGTAGCATTAATTCCTAATCATTTAAAACTACAGAATAAGAACAAAATAAATGATTAATAGCTATAAATATAATTAGAGCATTTGATTTCATCATATGCTTCCAGCATTAAAGATATCACAGTAAATAATTACATAAAAAATCACCATCAACTTTACATTCTCCCATCATTAACACTGAAAAGACTCACAGATTATCTATGTACCAACTTCCCATTTCTCTATCTATGTGTCTATCTGTCAAACATCCATCTATATAAACATTCTAAAATTTAGAAAATTTTGATTGCTTCTGTATATTGTTAAAACATGCTGTTTCTATCCATTTTCACAATGACTGTCCATACTGCAGAGCAGTAGTAACCTATGCAGCTAAAGCCCATGAATACATAATCTAGGCAAAGGCAAATTGTGTATAAACTTTCCATGTACTGTCTAAAGGACTTCAGCTTCATGATTTATTCTATGACGGGATGTTGAATGTTTGGATCCTGAATCCAGAATTACAGTGAACAAATGTCCTACGTTCTACAAGACAGTCCTAGTTTATGGTGTTTTCCAGACATAAATATGAACAGCAGCTTCTTCCACTTTAATAAAAACATTCCCCCTTGGAATAACAAAGTTTACAGTCACCATTTGCAAAACAAATGACTATATGACTTAAAATGAAAAATTGTAGTACATGAAATGCTTTTTTTTTAAATCCTGAATAATTTTATGACTTCTTTCTGAACTGGGAGAATGGCCAAACATTGGGCTTCTATTTTCTAGTTACAAAACAAAAGAGATAATCTATGCACCTCTAGATACTCTGTTGAGAGGCTATTAAAATGTATGACATAGCATTTTCAATTTTTTTTTCTGATTCCAAAAATTCAGAGAAAACACATGCAATCCATTATCAAATGACATTTTCCCTTCATAAGTATTGTCATTTTAAATAGAAGGCAAAATTAAACTTCCTCGGGAATGCAGTAATTTACCTTCCCATTCATACAACACTTGGGTGCAGTGTGTCTTCCAGGACCACAGTTATAAAAAGGCAAGTCTTGAAATTATAGAATGAGCAGGACAAAAATAAAGTTCCCTGAATACGGGGAGTGATAACACATTACTTCATGTAAACTTTTTAAAATGCAGTGTATTTTACACAAATAAGATCAAAATTCTAATTAGCTCATGGTCTTTAGTGTAGTTTCTCAGATTAGCTTGGGGTTTAAGAATGGGCTTTTAGCATTGGCATACACATGAGATTTCCATAAAAGAGAAAGCCTGCTTATCTTCATAAAAGATCAGAAATAATGTTCTTGGATAAGAGTTTCTGTTTGGGGTGACTAAAATGCAAGTACTCTATCTTTAAGGAGGGAGAACTGAATGCTGTCACACAATGTTAATAGTAGTGGAAACTGACTAGATGAGTAATGTCTTTACAATAACCTTCTTGCTTCCTTTTTTGTGGTGCTTCTATATTTATCAAAGCGTCTTCGAAGAGCTAAGTAACACTGCAATGAAAGGCAAGGCCATGATACATTTAACATTAGCCAGCAACAGAACAAGAAAATTTGAACACAGGGAACTTCCCCGAGACTCATATTCCAACCAAGGACTATTCATGGAGATAACCTAGAACCCCTGCACAGATGTAGCCCATGGCAGGTCAGTGTCCAAGTGGGTTACCTAGTAATGGGAAGAGGGACTGCCTCTGACATAATCTGATTGGCCTGCTCGTTGATCACCTCCCCCTGAAGGGGGAGCAGCCTTACCAGGCCACAGAAGAGGACAATGCAGCCACTTTTGATGAGAATTGATAGACTAAGATCAGAAAGGAGAAGAGAACCTCCCCTATCAGTGGACTTGGGGAGGGGCATGCATGCAGAAAAGGGAGGGAGGGTGGGATCGGGAGGGAAGGAGGGAGGGGCTTATGGGGGGATACAAAATGAATAAAGTGTAATTAATAAAAAATTAAAAAAATGTTAAAAAAAAGCTGCTTTATTTCATAATGGAGTTTTCTCAAAATCCATCAACCTCCTTCAAACTGAGATAGCAGTATTCCAAACAGTTATCAGGAACCAAAGTTTCCTACACTAATTGAGTATAAATTCTATTTGTAGCATTCAGAAAACAAAGAAATGCACATAGAAAATCCAGAAAACAGACCCAGAGAATACTAATATTCCACTAATGGTTTTTTTATTAGAAATATTATCGTTATTTTTAATATATTTTTAAATAAGTTTGATATACAATATATAACATTATATTTTGGTGTAATTTTTTTAAATTAATTTTTTATTAATTACACTAATGGTTTTAAGAGTGTTAAGACTAAGGTAAATATGTTAGAGCCAAAATAAAGTTAAATTTCTTCTCTAAAGTATGGTAGTTGAAGAAATATTAATGTAAACATGAAACAGACTTTTACAATTTGAGCTGCCGACTTTGTTTACAATACACCAAATGGAAAGGAACACTGGCCATATTAGGAAGGCTCTCAAGAAGTAACAAAATAGAATAAATATTGTCTTTGACACAAAAACAAATAAAATTAATTTTTATTACTTCCCAAATAATACTGACATAAAGTGCCCCTCTTGAAAGTTTTAATGGTGAATCTGTCTCTGCAGGATCCCCTGGACTCAGATTGTTCAGCTTTGCTGGTCTCCTTGTGGAACTACTGTCCTCTCCATGTCCTTCTATACCCTTCCCCCTTATCCCATAAGGCTCCCTGCACTCCGCCCAAATTCTGGCCTTGAGTCTCAGCATCTGCCTCCATCCCCTGTTGGGTGGATCCTTTCAGAAGACCCTTTTTTGTAAGCTTCCATCCTGTTTCCTCTCTTCCACCTCTTCTGGTGTCTATCCTGTTTGTCATTCTGAATGAGATTTAAGCATCTTCCCTAGGTCCCCCTTAGTGTTTAGCTTCTTTAGGTATGTAGATGAATATCCTGTATTATACTGCTAGTATCTGCTTATAAGTTTGTGTATACTATGCCTGTCTTTCTGTTTCTTGGTTACCTCACTCAGAATGATCTTTTCTAGTTCCATCCATTTGCCTGAAAATTTAGTGATGTCCTTGTTTTTAATAGCTGATCTGAGTAGTACATGGAATTGAGGTTGGGGGTTTCAATCAGGATATATAATGAAAAACTTGTGAAAAAAATAAAATTAAAAATTAAAAAAAATAATGGGAAAAACTTGTTATAATCTAATTGCTATTATTAAAGTTGGTACTGGATGCCTCTACTGTGCATCCAAAATCCAGGCAAAATTAGAGTAGACTTTCCCTAAAGACTTAGTAAACATTCAATTAAAAGTTAACAACTTCAAAGTGCAAACCAGTTCTTTCAGTGACAGATATCTCAGGATCTCAGCCTTCCTGGAAGCATTTAGTGGGAGTTAAAATGTTGCTTCTCATCTCGTCAAGGAAGGGGATTGAGGGACTCCCTGGGATACCATTAATCTTCATTAACAGTTTTCTTATCTATAATTTGAGTATTAGGAAGAGGAAGTGATGTAATTACCTTGCTTGAAGCTGATAAACTGGCTTTCAGCAACTCATGAGTGAACAAAAATATTTTAATCATATTTTCCAGTTATGTTGCAAAACTGCATGCAATCTCACAGTTTCTACACTGCATCATTTGAAAGAGCTAACATATTTACCTTCATTTTTCTTGATGGTGAAATTTGGGTTGTTGACCATTTCTGGAAGAAGACTGTACAAGAAATAATGTCCATTTTTGGGATCATCTTTGTCCATGGCACTTACTGTTTGAATGACCTGCAACATAAAATTGTCATCAGCATTTCTGATCACTTCAGAGGGCTCCCTTTGCTTGTAATATCTCAGTTGTATCCTTTTTGTGGTCTGGTACTTTACTCTAAAGACTCATTTTCAGCTTTCTAAATTGTCGTGGATGCTTTGTGCCAAAAGTATGGAGAAAAATCCATCACTTTAAAACCTCAACTGTGATAAATTGATGAAAATTAAGAGCATTACCTTAGTTTCCATTTGGTGTCTGTGGCTTGAAATAGCAAAGTTAAGTGTGTTTGAAAATTCCACTGGGCAATTACAGGTTTCTTTCCAATTTGAGTTTTTACGGGCATCTAGAATGAGATTTGGAACTGTTACAGTGATTGGAGTGGGCTTTTGGGAGGATCTTGGAGGTAAGACTTAAACCTTGAATCCTCATATTTCTTCTTTACCCATCAGGTCAGGAGTGGTTGCCAGAGAGAGTGTCCCTCAAACAAACCTGCCTGCAAGAATCCTTTCTGAGGAGTTTTGTCTGTTCCGTTCCAACAACAAAGGCTGTTTTTAAAGCTGGATCATATATGCAGACAATGCTTAGGATTGTATCCTGAGATGAATACCTTATCGGGACTACTACTGTGCAGGGAACTGTTGAGCCAGACAGACTTTCAGAATACTGTATGGGATGTGCTAGTTTCATAAGCAAACGCAACGCTAACTTGATGCTATATTGTTTCCTAGGATGACAGAGTACTAGGTTAGTTCTCATTTATGATTCCATGATAGTTCTTACAACAATGTGAAACACTGGACAAGAGCTCACACACTTTAAAAAAATAGGGCTTATATGTCTTTTGCAAAAAAACTACTTTATGATTCCAATATGAATGAACCATGCCAGCAAAAGTGTTAATAGATATAACAAACCTGTCGTAACAAGGAAATGCTCCAGAACAATAAAATGTTGAGAATATAATGATGTGTGTATTAGAATATGAATGTTCAATTGAATTTGGAACTTTCAATAAAGAGAAAAAATATTATTTTCATTAATGGGTCACTACTATCTCGTGACTTATGACTTGATTGTAAGAACCATGATTTGAGCACAGCATTATTTTGAAATTTTTGCATTGTACCATTACGATATATTTAGAAATTCATTAAAGTTAAAAATTAATGTTTACATTATGTCTAAATTTTGTTAAGAAGTGTATCCAGTTACGTTTGCAGTTAGACTGGGTGGCCCTGTGACAGACAGTAGCTGCAAGGGCAGCTTATCCTTAAATACGGAGGCAATCATTAGGAGAAGGTTTCTTGAATTAAAATTTTCATGTTGAATTTATAGTTTTCGAGTTCCTTCTTTAAGAGTAATTTATGACATTCTGAAAAGTAGTTTCCTTTGATGCCTAAAGCACAGAGAGTGTTTTCTCGTGGGTAAATTCAGGGTTTATTCTTTGTAAATTTACATAATACTGTTATGAAATGTTCATGATCACTGCTATTGTTTTTATTCAAGGCATTGCTTCTTATTAGTGTCATGATACTTGGTAGTTAGAAAACTATTGCTACTCAAATAGGAAAGCAATCTAATTCTAATCATATTTGAAAAGAAAGAAATTATACTCTTCCTAAACACATAGTATAAATACTGTGGCATTTATGAGCATAGAGAAGCTCTGTGGTCAAATTCTCATAAATCTAAATTAGAATGAAAGGACAATATAAGAAAATGTTTCGTGAATACAGCCCTATAGGCATCCTGTATATACAGTTATTTAAGAGACAAGAACAAACCGACCCCTTTTATTAAGAACAACTTTTAGAATCTCATGTTGCAAGGTCAAGTGAATGAGAGGGATCTTCTTTGAATCAGATGTGCTCTGCCTTTCCCCATTACACAGTCACGTCTCCACAGACCTTCTGTTGCCAGATTCAGCTGGTGAAGAAGTCCTTAACTGTGCTTGTGAGTGAGAATCAAGAATGAAACAATTGAAGAGATAATTCTCTATAATCTGGCATCGAGATCAGTCATAGATAAGTGCACTCTTCCACTCTACGTATTTAATGTACAAGTATTCATAGTATTTATACATAATGTGAATGTAAAGGCTCCTATGTGCTGATGAAATTACCACATAGGATATATTGGGTTAGTAAACAAACCGTAATGAAAATAATGCATGCAATCCATAATTTATTTTACATGTAGTAAAGGAATAGAGCTACTTACTGTACTGTGTCTCAGAACTTTTATCTGAACATCATAATGGAAATGAAGCATGCTTTTTCCATCATTTATGCCAATCAGGACTCATTAGAAGCACAATTTGTTGAATCTTACCCCTGAACTATCAGAGGTAGGGTAAGGGCAGGGCATATCAATATGCAAATGCCAAAACCCATATGATTCTGGTGCAGGTTTAAATCTGAAAACCATTTTTTTTTTAAATCCATGACAGAAAATATTGGCAGTCATGGGTCTTAATTATTAGGTAGAAAAAGTTTACTGTTGGAGCCATGCAATGTTATGTTCATGATGTGTTGAAACAAATGTGATTAAAATGGAGAAACTAATTGACTTTAAAAATATCCCATAAGCTGGCTGTGGTTAATATTTTCGGTTAAAGTATATTTGACACTTCATTTTATTTGAATGCAGATAACCACCGCCTGGACATTTTATCTAAATATTGATGCTGGTAGATCATTTGAAGGACGTTGCACCATTAAAATTCATTAAGATATTCTTATTAAGAAGGCTGGATTTTTCAACGATGTAATAACATCTGAATACACTTAGTTTAAACAGTGGAAGAAAAAGAAGTGTGGATTTATTCATGGGGATGAACCTCCAGAGAGTCCTATTGCAAAGGCAAGTGCAGAGATGGCAAGTAGAAATCTCAGCATTTCTACCGTGAGGTCTTATGAGCTTTGTTCATATTTAAATAATTAACACTCTCTTTCATGGAAATTTATAAAAATGCTAAGAGAATTTACAGGTGATGAATGTATGCCTAAAATTCAGTATATAAAATTCAGTATATTCTATCTATGAAGTTACTATGAAACTAAGATGTATAAAGTTTAATAATTTGTTATGGTATTTATTCAGCTTCATTGGAGACTGAAAATGACTTCTGCATATCTATAAAAAAAAAAGAAAGCATAGACTATGTGTGACATTATTAACAAAATGCATTTCAGGTCCATACTTGAATTCTGAAACATACAGACATTTCATTTCTTAAAACTCTTCAAAGAATCTTTCGAAGAAAGAAACTAGGAAATAATTTTGTTAATAGGTAACATACCATAATTCTTATACTAAACATATTATTTATTCTTCTAAATTTGCATGGAAATATTTTACTTCTTATTAAAATTTATTTTCCAGAATTTTAAATTTTTTGAATATTGTATGTAAACAAGAGTACCATGTTATAAATTAGAACATCGTCAATGAGTTCTTGTATTTGCTAAGCATTGATTTATTCTTAGCTCTCGAAATATGACGGTCTGTGAATTTCTCCCCTTTCTCTGTTTTTGTAACAATTCTGGTCTTTGGTAGCAAGCAACTACATAACAAGAATTAGATAAGTAATTTAATGGACAGATTGAATTAATAAGTGATGACAGGCATATTTTTTCATCCTTATTAACCTTTCCATGTTCTAAGAAGTAAACCTTAGGAGAGTTATTAGTACAGCAATGATATTACTTATGTCTAATCCCTAATTTGTTTCATTCAAGACTGTCTACATTCTTCTCACCAGTTTGCATGGTTGACCCAAAATTTACTGACTTTTATGTATGTATTTCAGTAAATTTAGGCTTGGATTTCTAATATGATGGAGAATGGAAGGTGAAACATGTGTCTTCAGTTTTCATGTTCTTGGTTTCAAGGGTATTCTGGTCCTCTACTGATCCCAAAGGGTAAAATTCACAATCAAATTAATATTTATAGTTAAAGCTCTACATGGAGACAAGGTGAGAAAGGACTAATTTGTTATGACTTCAAAATATTCTTCAGGATTTTAGTAATGCCTATGTATTTATATTTATTTGTGTATTTGTACATTCTCTAGGAAGACTATGTAATGATGACCAAAGTGGCATATGCAACTGAAAAACAGTCACTCAGAAAATGTCCGATTGTAATTTTTCAACTTTCTTACAATGATTTAATTAGAAGATAATTTAAAAAGAAGTTCTCATAGAGGGAAAAGGGGGAGGGAGGGTGGAAGGAGACAAGGGAGGGAGCCACAGCCTATATGTAAAGTGAAATAAATTGTAATAAATAATAATAACTAAAAATAAATAAATAAAATAAAAAATAAGTGTTCAATGAAAGAAGAAAATGTTTAAGATGGTAGAATACAAGAATATTTTTTGCTTTCTTTATTTCTTCAAGTATTCTCAGTTTCATTCTGGCTATAAATACTGGCTTTAATAAAAGAATAAAGTCTATTTCTTTTTTAAAAGTAATTAATTTATTCATTTATTCACTGGACATCCTGATCCTATCCTCATCTCTATTTCTTATAACAATAGTTTTTATTTTAATGTGGAAAGAAATGGATGACAATGAACAAATTTTATGTAGCTCTCATTTTTCAGCTCAAAGTTAAAATTATTTAAACTTATTAATTTACATGAATAAATTAAAAGTAAAATGTTTTTTTATCAATTGTATATGGTGTCCATAATCAAATAATACAAAGTAGTTGAGAACTATTTTCCAACATTTTCCTGAAAATAATTTTTTCATGAAAATGAAGTTAAAATAATTGTTAATTACTTAAAATTGATTATATTAGATGAAATACACCAAAAGAAATCTACAAAATGACCCTATTATATCAAAACTACATAAGAGAGCTCAGGTATAATCACAGTTCATATCTATTTAAAAGATACTAACAGAATGAATGGGTTAAGTTGTTTAGTCATCCAGTCTTAGTCACCATTTTCTTTTCTTCCCCACTAACAATGACTTAATATGACATTTTTTTAAAACTGAAAACATCCTTTGACTCCAATGTGCCATATGTTTCCTGAGAATATGTAACATAAAGGAATGAGCTACAGGAAGAACACCAGGAAGGGGATGGGGAGTTTCAATTTCTTGTAGATGAATATGTGGCATTTGGGTCCTTGCAAACACACTATGGAACCCCTAACCGTTCCTCTCAAATTTCATCTCACCTTCTCCATTTTTTCCTGACATGAAGCTGACATAAGGCAATATGTATGATGTTCACTCAGTGGTATGTTTCAATAGTTCGGGTTTTTGATGTTTCATTTCTTGCATTGTTTTGATAACTTGGCACATTTTTATGTCCCACAAAATTATCGATATAAACCCAAATAATTTCATCTATCACAGAGGCTTATGGATCCTGAGGTAGTTACCTTTCATTTACATTGAAGCACAAGTTGTCTTCTTAGGTTTGAAATCACTATCCCCTTTTCAGCTGTTCTCAACCACCCTCAGCTTATTACCAGATATGTTTACATGCCAATGTCTGCTTGTGCTGGCAGACATTAGTTCCTAAGTTTAACTGAGTCTTATTGTTTCCTTTTTAAAAGGCAATATTTTACATATGGTTCCCTTGAATCATTAATTTTATCTATATCTTATATTAGAAATTTGAAAGTTTTCATAATCATAAATGAACTACTGAGCCAAATGAAATATGCCACCTTCTGCAAATTTATATGCCTTCATAAATACAAGAAGAATGTAATTAAGCAAAACGATCTCATGTTAATATTCTTGAACTATGTTTAATTCAGTGTTTCTCAACTTCATTCAGCCACATACACTAAAACATACAATTACACATGCACAGATAGACACACACACTCATACAACCAACCCTAACATAAACCGCACCATAGAGTGTTATGTTACAGCACAAGTTGTTTTCAGAAACCCACTTTTAGAAATTGTGTCTTTTATGACATCTGGTTCAAAGAAATACACAATGCTTGTTATCCTTTACAGTAAGGTCTTGTATTGTGCCACTTGAAGGCTATAGGACAGTAGCCATTACTTCTCCATGTTTCAATACCTCCGGTTCTAGTTTGAACACAATTTATGTCCTTAGTCGAAGGTCTATGTTTAATTTCTGTTAGTAGCTAGAGTTGGTGTTGCTTTCTTGCTCCCTATACCACAGAAAAACAAATGAAACAAACATGTTTCTATATTCACCTGACTATACCTTATTCCAAATACCTGCCGAGCAGTGAAGATATTCAAAAGATGACCTTGGAACTTTAAACCCTCTCACAAGCATCACCCTTAGACAGAGCAGGAACCAGAATAAAGGGGGCAGGACTTATAATCAAGTAAGTGTCTTCCAGATGCTGTACAAAGGCTTGAAAAAAGATTTAAATGCTACGCATTTCTATATGTAGACCCAGAGAACTTGAAAAATTCAAACTAGCAAACTAATCTAATCCAAAAATTCATATAAGTAATAATAAAAAAGTGTCTGGGTCCCTCCTTCTCTCTTGAAAACTATGACACCTGTACATGATCAGAAGAGTCTTTCAAACAACGAACAGTAGCTTTTCCTCTGTTATATTTTCCTCTGTTACATTTTTAGGGTACATTTTTATTGTATTTCTGCAAACCACATCAAAAGATAGAAATAATAACATGAAAACATAACATATGTGATTATAATGATGTATATTTTTTTCTTTTTAGATTTTGACACTGTTTAAATATGCCCATATTGTCCATTCCTTATCTAAGATAGAACAGAGTGCTGTAGAACTGTAAATTTAATGTGTTTTAATTGTGGAATATTTTCACATATATAAGGATATAGGTAAAGTTTGAGATGGTGGTCTATAAAAGAAATGTATTTCTGTTTCATGCATACTGATATATGTCATTTAAGATAATTTGATATAATTTAGTTTTTCTCTTTGGTAACATACTTTGCTTTGAATTTAGCTTTGGAGCCCAGCATGGTGGCACGTGCCTTTAATCCCAGAACCTAGGGTTGTTGGGGATGGTGGGTGAGGAAAGCTAAAGGGTGGGAGGAGGGGCTCAGAGGCAGGCAGATTTCTGTGAGTTCAAGGTCAACCTGTTCTACAAAGTGAGTCCAAGACACCCTGGTCTACACAGAAAACTCCTGTCTCAAAAACAACAAGAAAAAAAAAAAAAGAAAAAAATAATAATGTAGTTTGGGGGACTTAACCCAGCTCAACCTAAATGCAAAGTACATACTCTTCAACAATCTATTCTCTTGAATGTTTTAACTGTAACCTTTCAGTTCAGATTTTATCTGTAAAATTTTCCACACAAAATGTCATACTTGAGGACAAAGATTTTTGGCTTTTGGATAAAGTTTGGATCTTGGATTTTTTAATAAGACATGGTCAACCTGTATTGCTAGCCAATGACAAAAGAATTATTGCACTTTTAAATGTGTAGTATGTACCTGGGAGGTGGAGACAGGGAAATCTATACTTTAAGGCTACCTATGCCTACAATATGAGTTCCAAGCTGACACAGGCTACATGAAGCTTTGCCTCAAAACTAAAAACCACTGTATATGTGTTTACGGATATACTAATTCTTACATACCTAGGTTTCCTAAGATATGGTCGTTTATTTAAATTAAATCCCATTCCTTAATTCTGAGTCACAGAACTGAAAAGTGTCTTAAATATAGTTGACATTTGTATTGTTCTACTCCATACCTTTCAATTATATTTCATCACGTATCATTTCCATTCTGTCAAAATTGTGCCACACTCCTGTTAATAAGATTCTTAAAAATATTTTCTGTATACACTTTCTTCATATATGGTTTTATGAAGTCCATTAACTAACCATCTCCTTATTCTACCCAATAGCAAGTGAAAGAGAGTATTTCATATATTCTGCTGAGATCATCATTTTCCTCTGGTTTAGATTAATCTTGCCTCCCACTTGTGTATGTAGGTAGATCAGAAAAACAAAGCTTTTGATGGAAAGGTTAAAATTAAACACCTGTATTACAACTGCTTCATAGGTGTTCCAAACACCCTCATTTTATTCTGGTGTTTTATATTTATTAGAAAAGATCTCAGAAACTGTAAAACAAATGAACAAAGTTACAGACTCATTCTTTGCTATGTTTATCAAAGGATAATTCTCTTTACTTTTCTTATGCAGCTTTCTATCTTTTTATCCAAGGTTTCATAGAGTGTGTTTGAAAAAAGTATGACGTTTTTCTCAGGAGTTGATACATGTTTTCTTCTTTGGTAGTGTTACTTACTTGTATTCAGAATATTATCGTTTTGTGGCTAAATTTTTAAGAGTTACTTTACATACTCCCAAAATTTAAAAAAAGCTATGTCTTTCAACAGTAATGTTTAATATAAAATTTCCTCACTGGTATTCATTTTATTTTAAATAAAATTTATTTTTATTGCCAATAGAAAAAAAAAATTCTTCCTTGGCAAGTACGATGAATCTCTAGAAATGGCAAAGGTTTTGTCACCTTCAGGAGCTGAAGTTTGAACATTTTGGTAGGATCATAAAACCTTTATTTAATGTGTGGTAGTGCATGTCTTCAATCCCAAGACAGAAGCAGGTGGAATTCTATGCGTTCTAGGCCAGCATCCTCTCAGATATCACATTCCAGATCAGCCCATTAAGTCTTGTGAGATCCTGTGTCAATCAAACACAAAATAGAACAAAACCACCACACTCTTCTTCAACCTTTGCTTTCTTAGCTATGAGATGGCTGCAGGTGGCAAGTTCTTCAAGCAACAATGTCTATGATGTTAACTGTTTCTGTGTATTGTGTCCTAAAAATAGTTTCAGTTGCTTCTGTAGACACCTGAATCAAAACTGATGTGCTTTTCAGGTACAGCCTTCTAAACACTTTATAGCGTGTGCATCTGCTCAGAAATATTGGTACAAATCTATTTGGACATGAAAATCTTTCTAATCTAGCCTTTTCTTTCTGTTCTCAGCCAGAGATATCCTCAGTTTCAAGCTGAGATCTTGCTGCGAATTCTGTTCTGGCTTAAGTTGCTGGCTAGTAGCTCCCTTTTAGGCCCAATCCATTCTGATTTTCTAGTTTCACTTTAAATGACAACAAATTAGAAGAACAAAACTAAATATCTGACCATACTTTAGATCCCTGCATTTTATAATCTCCCAATCCATGTTTTAACTTTTGTTTTCTTCTAATTGAAAAATCTTAAATGATGTGATTCATTCACTCTATTCTGTTTACAATGTGTCCCTCCTTAGGCTGCATGGGAATTCTTCTACACTTTACCAATTGATGTTCCAATAATTAGTACACCGTCAATGCACAATTATTATTATGCAATGCATGAACAAATTTTCATCCAAAGAGTTTAGCATGCATACTGCCTGTCTGAGAGTAAAGCAAATTTCCCCTTAGTAATATCTGACATGCTAACTTTTGAGATATGCCTCCTTGCTGAATAAATACAATTAGAAACATAATTCAAAAATTCTGTTACTGTCCTTTATTTGGCAACTCTGCTACATATCATTCAGTAGTGTGAATGACTATGTTTTAGTGAGATGTGAGATTTCTATAATAAACAAATGTTAAATAGCTACAATGTTATCAGAGATAGATGAAATTTGTGAAGGTGAGCTTAAGTCTTTTTTATTTTGTTACATTCTAATTACAAACCAGACATACTGGATTCATTCTAAGTATTTCTCTGTTAGTATAAATGTTGATGAAGCTCAAATTATAATACATTCAATCCATTTATAGGGGAAAAAGTAAGCCATTTGAAGAAAAAATGAAAAGTTTAAGCAACCTGTCATCTGTGTAGTTCAAAAACTAAACATGGGACCTTGACTCATGTAAAAAATTAATAAGTTACATTCCTAGGCTGATGAAATATTGGGATAACATTTTATTAGTCTATATAGAGTAAGCACCAAATTAAGGAAATAAGATGCGGAACAGAGTTCTGGTAATTTCTCTAGCCAGCTGAGGATGCTGGTCTATTTTGCTTTCCCATGTTGGTTGTGAATGTGGCATCAAGCACACTGAATAAAGACACTGATCTCCACACATTTGTTACCTGTACCATCACCTGCCAGTTGAATCATCATTGTCTTCAGATAGACTGTGGTTATTCCCAACTGAAACCTCAGACAAATGCTTTCTATCTCTGGGGAACTTATCCTAGAATCTGAGGACTTTTCATGATGTAACATTATCTCTTTAAGTCCACTTAGTTTCTTCCTGTGCTGAATGTTTGAAAACTGGAAAATCTGTAAAATCTAAATGAATGTATATGTGGCAGATGGAAAATTCTGTGGTGTTAAAATTCTGATTCTTACATTGTGTGTCACAAAATTCTGCTACTTTAGTCAAACCCTGGAATATAGTTGACAGTCACTGAGTACTTACTGACAAAAAAAAACACCCTCTGAAACAAATTTATGGTTAGACATATTTTTTTTAATGCAATGCACATTCCCAGTTTTACCTGGAACATTGGTTATGCTTTAGTGAAGAGATCATTTCTATGCTTCCCATGAAAATGAGAGCCAATTGCTTGGTAGATATGAGATTTTGATTGACTTAAATTCTACAGGTGGATACAACTTGATATCATATAAGACAATTTACCTATTTATATTAGACATAGTTTTTAAACAGGATAAATAGCAATCCAAAATGTTGCAGCAACATTTAGTTATTTCGCAGGTCCATTTTAAATGTTCTAAAACAAAAGGATTTGGGTTGATTTTCTGTAAAGGACAGTGACATCTGCCTCTGAAAGTGACTGTTGCTCTCTTGAGAGAACTGGTTTTATATTTTCCACCTTTTGCCTCATAATTTTAAGGTGGTCATAAAAACAGGTGTGAGTCACTATTCTTCCAAAACATAGTTACACCTTTTTACATAAGATGCATTAGGAAGTGGAGCTGATTGTCCAGACAAGCCCAAGGGGCCTCTAATTTGCCTTCTCATTGTGTTTGATAAATTGAATTCAGTCGGAAAGACTATGTTGCAAAAGATTGTCTATCAGTAGATCGACATCAGACTCCCTTTTGTGAGTTATGTTAACATAATTCTTCATATGGCCTTGCAGCCCAGGTCATACTCTCCTTAAAAGCTGTCCCTTGAAAATCTGTAAAGAATCTCAGGTACAGAAGCCCCGAGGGAGTTGCTTCTCTAAAAAGTTGATCCATAAATGTGATTCTTCCAGGAACACAAGCCACCTGTGTGTGAAGTTTACCTTTCTGGGTTTATTTTCCAACAGATATTAATTGTTGAAAAAGACTAAGATAACTGTCAATGTATTGAGTGATACTTCATTTTTAATATGTACTCTCATGGTATTATGATGAGCATTGTAATTCTGAAGTGGGTTAGCCATTTGTGGGATATTATGAGAAATGACTAAGCATATTCAACCCGGACAATATTGTGTACACTTATAATGCTACAATTCGGGTGACTGAGAGAATCGATCAAGAGTTTGGGGACAGTGTCAGTGACATTCTGAGTTCAAACCCAACTTGGGCTTGCATACTGAGACATTGTCTAAAATTTTAAGCAAGGAAAGAAAAAAATGAAATGCACGTATTTCAAACTCTGTCAGTGCAAACTATGTAGTGTAGTGACATAAAATATTGGGGAGAAAGTAGAAAAAATTAGATACTCGATCATTAACAATTAGGCAGGAATGACATAAAGAACACTACATGAGAACTGGGTGACAGAAAAGAATTGGAGAGTCCAGGAAATGTGTAAAAACAGTAGTGCAGACCACACCCAGTAAGTTCTATGGCCCAAACCAATGCAAGGCAAGGGTTGATTCCTACATAGAAATAAAACTCCAGTAAGCATGCTGGAAGCACATTCATTAGGGGACATAATGCAGTGACACGTTTACAGCAAAGACATCTGTTCACAAAATAAACCATTCATTATAATTTGCAAAACTCGTAAAACAATCAACTTTTTTATTTTGATGTTGTAGAGAATAGGTGAGAAGACAATGCATTGTTTTTGTTTGTTTGTAGTTTTTTTTTTTTTTTTTTTTTAATGAATGTAAGAAGAAATGCTGAAAAAAAGCATTACGTCTTAGAAACCGTCAAATTCCACAGGGTAAACCTCCAGATTCCTAGAGATCCCAGCTGCATTCCTGTCAATATCACTATTGTGATCGACATGTGCAATGTCATTGCCATTGACTCTGAGCTTGTGTGATGAGTTCTGCATGAGCAATGAAGTTCTATTTAAATTCTAATGTATTTTACAGATTCTGTATGATATATAAATGCCTAGCTCATATCTGTGGTCAGCTGCGTTATCCTATCAATTTTCTGGTCCACTTAACAGCCGTACCCTTGAGTCTGACCTGCCATATTTGGATCAAACTCTTTCTGCCTATTAATCCAGCACCCTGGACAAATAATATCACTAATATTTGTGCATGCGGCCATGAGTATGCACACACACACACACACACACACGTGCTCTGCCAGTAAGTATCATAAATTAAGATGCTTAAAAGGTTTGAGTCATACTTGACAAATTTATGTCATGAAATTAAAAACAAGGCTAATTTTGGAATTGGGAAGTGAAAATAAAACTGTTAAGGCTAAATGTTTTGATAGTGCTTAATTAATTTAAAAATAAGTATTTAATTATGAGAATTTTTAGCCTTGTTGTGTGTGAAGTGTATGTTTTGTGTTTTTATTTTTATTGTTTTTGTTTTGCTTTGTTTTTTGGTAGACTGACGGGAGGAAAAGTAAGCATTTAGTTAAGGAAGAATTGCCTGGAAAAATTTGCCCACTGTTTTATGGGCAGATTACCCCTTCATTCTTTGTAATATCAAATAAGAGAATAGAGATAGATATCTACAGTCCTACATTTTTCTTTAGGATAAAAAAAATATGACTCTTGTCAGGTAAGCTTCTTGGCAAATAGTAAGTTTAATTCCTAACACCCACATGAGGCACAAGAATAGTTGGATTAACAACTCCAGTGTCGTGCTGTCAGCTGCTGTTTATTTAGATTAAAATGTCACCATCCAGAAATAAATTAGGAAGTTGAAAAATGATAAATTTCTTAAACATACAGTACTTCAGCACCTTGTTAAAATAAATCTATTACATTTTTGGCTTTGTAATACACATAGGCTAGTTGCATTTTGACATTCAAAGTATAGTGGTTTTGGTGAATTCTGTTTTGAATTTTACTCTCTATACCCCTACCCTCCTCCCTACCTGTCCACCTTATCTTTTTTCCCTTCCTGCCTCCCTCCCTTCTCCCTCCTTTTTTCCCTAAATTTCTGTCCTTGCCTGCTTTTCTCTGTTCTGTTTTATAATTTTGTCTTCTATCATTTATTTTTCTGTCTTCATTATCTCTATCTATGTAATATGAATCTAATCACTACACTTTAAAACGCCTTATGGGCATATCTTAAAATTGATGTCTATCTTACATTTACCTAAACTTACATACACTTGTACAGACATAAGTCTCATTACATAGATCTACAAACTACTGCTTTTCTGGGTTCTACATTTATGTCTTATTCTTTTCACTATAAAACAAAACTGTTTGCTTTTCATGAGCTATTTACTAGATTTTTGCCATTTGAAAGATAATTCAAACTTCTGCACTAGAAGACAACCCCCTGCCATAATCCATATGTGATATATTTTGAGACAATGATTTGGCTTTGGGGTCATAGGAGAGCAGATCATTTCACTTTTATGAGCCAATTTGGTCATAAGTAGGAAGAGAATTAACATCGCAGACAGTCAAATATTCCCTTCTGTTCCCATTTGGATGTGTTTCATGCCTGTGACTTTGTAGATCAAACCAATGGAAATGCACGCAATAATGCAGGTTAATTAAATATGAGACAGTTGTATACAAACATATTCAGCATTAACAACATGGAGATATTTACTTGGCCGGGTTTTCCATTTTCACATAAAAATGCCTCATATTCGGATGCGAATTCAGGGGCGTTGTCATTGACATCCAGCACTTTAATAGCAACAGGCACTCGAGATATCTGACTGTGGTTCCCTAGGGGAAGGAAAAAATAACATCAGCATTCAGGGTATTTCATTTGAACCTGTAGCTCAGCTCTCCCTCTCTGTGACTATTGCCACCTCCTTTCAATAGGATGATTTTCACATCGTGACTACAGAGTCAGACCTCAAGCTGATGAGGAAGAACAGCAACTGCTTTACTACTTTACAAAAATAAGTATAAAAAAACAACATAAACTACTATTCTAAACACCATCCTTCTAGCTCTTTCCCCACAAAAGACCATATGTAAATGAACTAAAGAGATCTTGTTTATGAAGTGAGATTCATTTTATATAAAGCCCATTATTTGAATAGGAAAAACAATGCATACAACAAAGATTTATCTGTTCGTTGTGGGGCAAAAAGTATCCAGTCTAACCTATTAGTCATCGGTCTAGGTATCTATAAAGATTACACTGAAGGAGCACGTAAAAGGGCAGATTTTAAATCACTTATCAAAAAGGCATTTTTTTTAACCTCCCTGAAAAAGTTTAAATTTGAGATGAATCACATACTTTCTAAATTTTTTGTTTCATTAAATGTTCAAAAGTAAAGGTATGTCTCATTAATCTGAATATTAATTTAGTAAAACAAGGAAGTAAATAATGCCTCTATATAAATGTGTATATGTATGTGTGCTATTAAATAAAAATTCAAAGGGTGGAATAATATTAAAAGGGATGATATTTACTGTTAAAACTATTTTTTACCACAATTTCTGTATCCATTCCTCCATTGAGGGACATCTGGTTATTTCCAGGTTCTGGCTATTATGAATAAAGCTTCTAGGAACATGGTTGAGTAAATATCCTTGTTGTGTACTTGAGCATAGTTTGGGTATATGCCTAGTAGTGGTATATCTGGATCTTGAGGAAGTGCTATTCCTAATTGTCTGAGAAAGCGCCAGATTGATTTCCGAAGTGGTTGTACAAGTTTACATTCCCACCGGCAATGGAGGAGCGTTCCCTTTCTCCACAACCTCTCCAGCATGTGTTGTCACTTGAGTTTTGATCTTAGCCATTCTGATGGGTGTAAGGTGAAATCTCAGGGTTGTTTTGATTTGCATTTCCCTGATGGCTAAGGACATGGAGCATTTCTTTAAGTGTTTCTCTGCCATTTTATATTCCTCTACAGAGAATTCTTCGTTTAGCTGAGTACCCCATCTTTTAATTGGATTGCTTGAGTTGTTGCTTTTTAACTTCTTTAGTTCTTTATATATTCTGGATATCAGCCCTCTGTCAGATTTAAGGTTGGTGAAGATTCTTTCCCAGCTTGTAGGCAGTTGTTTTGTTCTGAGGACAGTGTCTAATTGTGGTACATTTACACGATGGAAATACTACTCAGGAAGTAAAAACAAGAGAATCATTAAACTTGCAGGCAAATCAAGGGATCTAGAAAAGATCGTCCTGAGTGAGGTATCCCAGAAGCAGAAAGACACACATGGTATATACTCACTTATAAGTATATACCTGTAAGATAGGATAAACATACTAAAATCTGTACACCTAAAGAAGATAAACAAGGAGGTCCCAGGGTAAGATGATCAACCCTCACTTAGAAAGACAATTGGGATGGGCACTGGAAGTAGGAGAAAACAAGAAACAGGACAGAAGCCTATCACAGAGGGCCTCTAAAAGAGTCTACCTAGCAATATATCAGAGCAGATGTTGAGACTCATAACCAAACCTGGGTCAGAGTGCAGGGAATCATATGAAAGAAGGGGGAGTTAGTAAGACTGGGAGAGGACAAAAATACCACAAGGACCAAATATATCTGGCCATAGGGGTCTTTTCTGAGACTGATTCTCCAACCAAGAACCATGCATGGATATAACCTAGAATAACTGCTCATATGTAGCCCATGGCAGCTTAGCATCCAAGTGGATACACTAGTAAGGGGAACAGGGACTGTCTCTGATAAGAACTCAATGGCTGGCTCTTTGATCTCCCCCCATCCCCTTCCACACATAAAGAAGGAGCAGCCTTGCTACTCCATAGAGGAAGACATTGCAGCAAGTCCTGATGAGACCTGATAAACTAGGGT
>NW_026596034.1:15393863-15459235 GCF_907164565.1 Psammomys obesus
GAGGAAGACATTGCAGCAAGTCCTGATGAGACCTGATAAACTAGGGTTAGATGGAAGGGGAAGAGGACCTTCCCTATCAGTGGACTTAGAGAGAGAGAAGGAGGGAGGGTGGAATTGGGAGAAAATGAGGGATGGGGCTACAGCTGGGATACAATGTAAATAAACTGTAATCAATATAAAAAACAAAAATGAAAAAAAACCTATTTTTTAAAATTAAAAAAAAAAAAAAACCAACCTTGGTATGTTGTCTTAGGATAAGGCCAGCAGACTAAGCTATTGTAGTATTGTCAGTTTCATAATTATTTGAATGTAAATATGGTCTTCTAATGTTTTTAGGTCAATTCCAATAGTAGAGAACCTAATATGTAATCTATACTCCTTAGGTGTTTATACTAAATATAAAGTATAGGTATATATAAATGTCTGAGCACACACACACACAATACACAAAATCTGGTTATTTCCTAAACGTATGGCTGGGTTAGGCAAGGCTGTCTTTAATGAGTAATAAATACAGTGTACTTTGATTCTAACTTTACCATGTTATAATCTTTGAGGTGTTGTAAATTATACAGAATGTATTGAAGAGGTCCAATCATTTATTTGTGTTACTGTGGCACTGGATATTTATAAGCAAGCAAATAGAGAAACATGTGTGGCTTTTCAATATAAACAAAATGGCTCACATTTGATATAACAAACTTGTTTTTGACAATTGATTAAGACAAATCTTTAAAACTTTCAGTATTCATTATTTTCAAAACATAAGCGTGACTTCGAAAGCACATGCAAAATAATTACAGCCATGCTACAAAAATACTATTGCTTCCTAACTAGCCCTTAAAATTTGAATTTACTGATGGGTGTAAGGTGAAATCTCAGGGTCATTTTGATTTGCATTTCCCTAATGGCTAATGACGTTGAGCATTTCTTTAAGTGTTTCTCTGCCATTCGATACTGAAATTTCAGAATGGCCAAGATGAAAAACTCAAGTGACAACACATGCTGGAGAGTTTGTGGAAAAAGGGGAACCCTCCCCCACTGCTAGTGGGAATGTAAACTTGTACAACCACTCTGGAAATCAATCTTGTGCTTTCTCAGACAACTAGGAATAGCGCTTCCTCAAGATCCAGCCATACCACTCCTAGGCATATATCCAAAAGAGTCTCAAGTGCACAATAAGGACATTTGTTCAACCATGTTTGTAGTAGCTTTATTTGTAATAGCCAGAAGCTGGAAACAGCCCAGATGACCTTCAACTGAAGAATGGATGCAGAAATTGTGGTACATCTACACAATGGAGTATTACTCAGCAATGAAAAATAAGAAAATCATGAAATTTGCAGGTAAATAGTGGGGCCTGGAAAGGATCATCCTGAGTGAGCTTTCTCAGAAGCAGAAAGACACACACAGTATATACTCACTCACATAGACATGTAATATAGGATAAACCTATTAAAATCTGTACATCTAAAGAAACTAATCAAGAGAGAGGACCCTGACTGAAATGCTCAATCCCCATCCCGAAGGGCAAAGAGGAAGGATATCAAAAGAAGAAAACAGGAAACAAGCTAGGAACCTGCCACAGAGGGCCTCTGAAAGGCTCTGCCCTGCAGACTATCAAAGCAGATGCTGAGACTTATGGCCAACTGTTGGGCAGTATGCATGGAATCTTAGGTAAGAAGTAGGAAATAGTAAGATCTGGAGAGGACAGGAACTCCACAAGGAGAGCAACAGAAACAGGAAATTTGAACACAGGGGTCTTCCCAGAGACTCATACTCCAACCAAGTACCAGGCATGGAGATAACCTAGAACCCCTGCACAGATGTAGCCCATAGCAGTTTAGTGTCCAAGTGGGTTCCATAGTAATGGGAAGAGGAACTGCCTCTGACATAATCTGATTGGCCTGCTCTTTGATCACCTCCCCCTGAGGGGGGAGCAGCCTTACCAGGCCACAGAAGATGACAATGCAGCTACTCCTGATGAGATCTGATAGACTAAGATCAAAGGAAGGAGAGGAGGACTCCCCTATTAGTGGACTTGGGGAGGGGCATACATGAAGAAGGAGAAGGTAGGGTAGGATTGGGAGGGAAGGAGGAGGGGCTTATAAGAGGATACAAAGTGAATAAAGTGTAATTAATTAAAAAAAAAGAATTACTTAATTGCGATGGCATGCTCTAACACTCAAATTTGATTTGAAGATGGATAGCTGACAGTTACCCCTGGATTGCTCTCATGTAAGCAACCGTACACAGCTTTCTGAAAATCAAGATGATGCAGTAAATAACTTTCCAGTTCTGCCCTTTTTATCTGTTGTTTAATGTCTAATGACATTAATTCCTTCTCTTATAAAGGAAACACGTGGCTCTCTACTTTTGATGGAATGCAAATCCCAAAGTCAGTATCAAACATGTCTCTAAGACAAGAAACTGACATTTCATATTTCGTCTAGTCAACAAAACTTTGAAAAGGTTATACTTTAAATGCAAAGTGATTATGTCCTTAAAGGCTTCTATTGCTTTTCTACCCTGACCATGAGTTTAGAGCAGCTTTTGCAACATAAAAGGAATGTTTACAGCAATATTTGGATTCTCAACCTTGCCTCCTTTACAGTCATTTTGACTCACTTTATTGTTAGAAAAATTAAAACCCAAGAATTTAACATATTATTCAAGACATTATTTTAAAACTTTTAATGAAAGGAATTAAAGTTTACACATGAGTACCTGGCACGTGTTCAGATATATTCTAGCCTTTGGTTTTGCAATTTCTAGTATTATCAGCACCATGAATATTATGTTTATATAGACAATATATTTTACAATGCTATAATCTATAATATAAAGTTTATTCAGTTTTGGTCTTCCAAATATGAACTACTTTTGTTGCAAAATACGGAGGGCATATATTATTTTCAAGGACTCAGTCACTACCATGTCCTCAAATGTTTACAAAATTATTTGTATTTATCTTGATTTTGTGCAGTGTTTGGAGCTAGAATCCAGATATCGTTCTGAATCTGCCTAGTGGATTACTTAACCTCTAATATTCTCAGAATTGCATGTGTAATCTTCAACCCTCCCTGCGAAGCTACACAATTTAAATTCATTATTTTATGGTTCTATTTTATCACTGAAAATCCCCTTTAATGGATTAATTTTCTTTTATGTGTCTTAACAGCAACATACTGTCAGTTACTCACTTATTTTTATAGAGCAGATTCATTTAATATCCTAGCACAATTCTTTTGAATATAAATAATTATAGGAAATGCCGATTAGACATTTTTGCATGCAATCTAATAATACCATTACTAAGTGGTCATTGAAGAATAAATAAATTGGGTCAAATAGTGAATACCAAGTCTGCCAATGCAGCACATAGAAAGTACATGGAAAAATCTACTCTAGTTCTTATGCAGTATCTTGACCCTTTGCACTCAACATGAGGGAAGCCACTGAGCCAGGTTCACTGACTCTAGTCTATCTTTATGATAGTCGCTGTCTCCCTTTTCTGTTGGACGCACACATCTATTTTTTTCTATATATATTTTTTTATTTTCCCCCATAAGCCTCTCCCTCCTCCCCTCCTGGTCCCACCCTCCTCCCCACATACAAACGCGTGTTTAAAGACTTTTTTCTTTTAAAAATGAATAATGTGAGGTTTAGATTTTCCGTCTCTCTGTCTCTGATCGTGTGTGTGTGTTTGTGCTTGTGTTTGTGTGTTGGGAATAATGAGCTGACACATATTAGGTAGGTGCCCTGCTACTACTTTACATTAAACTTTTCCTGTGTGATTAGTATTTTAAAGTACTTTTCCTTAAAAAAAAATAAAGAAAAATGTAAAACTTTTGCACTGCACTGAAAAAGTGATATTAATGCATTAAACGCTGATAGTACCTCAACTGTATTGTAAAAGAAAACAAAAATTAAAAATCAGTTTAAATACAGTTTCAACTATTAAAAGACATTTCTCCATTTAATCATTTTTTCCTTCTAAGAATGTATTTAAGCTACATTTCTTTTAAAGAGACTGAGTTAATTTTTCATGGATGCTAAGTCATTTGCCTTGCAGCAAGGAGCCTTTTTTTGGGGGAGGGTGGTATTTCAGGAATGCTGAGCTTACCATAAGGATCCAATTTTGTGACAGGTTTACTGTTTTCTTTTTTTACTTACTAATTAGTCACTCTTCATATAAGGTAATTTTTCAGAGTTCATATAGTCTGAATAGTTTTTTAATCATCCCTGTACTTTTCTTTTAAGCAGAATGCACTTTTCAGTATTTTTATGTTTTTCTTTATACTTTTAAAGTTTTTCTCATGTCATACTTTCACACACGGCCCACTGGAAACATTACCTTCTGCAGGAAATGTTTAAAAATCTACACTAATCATCGCCATTATTGTCACCGTCTCATCTTCCTTTTTCCTATTGAACACAATTGGTGTTAAACTATGTCAACTCATCAGCCTGTTGTCAAATAATACTAGAGTGTGAACACTTATGATTATATTTAAGGTATAGTGAAGATACTGTCCTCTGGGAGGCTCCAGCCAACAACAGATCAAAACAGATGCTGGGACTTGCAGCTAAGCATGGGTCAGAGATCTTGTGGGAAGGTTGCAGAAAAGATTGGAGGACCTGGGAGTGAACAGGAACCTCACAAGAAGACCAACAGAGAAAACTAACCCAGACCCATGGAGACTTTCAGAGACTGAGACATCAGCTAAGGAGCATACATGGTCTGGACATAGGCCTCCTCCACATATGTGGCCAATGGGCATCTTGGTCTTCATGTGGGTTGCCTGGCAGGGGATGGGGGTGTTCCAACATGAACTCTATTGCCTGCTTTTAGATCACTTATCCATGGCAAGGCTGTCTTGCCTGGTCCCAGGAATGAGGATAAACTCAGTCCTGATGTGACTTGATGTGCTGGGGAGGGGTCATACGGGGGTACAGGTGAGAATGCGAGAAGGGGAAGGGGAAATAAAGGGCAGCAGTAGTGAAAGAAAAGGAGAGAGGGGACACCTTTGTGATGTAAAGTAAATAAACTGAAATGCAAAAAAAAAAAAAAAAACAAAATATAAAAAGGGAATATATCTAGGATGATCTCATTCTATATTAAAAAGTCATAATGTCTGGAAGGAACTTTATTCCTGATGAGACAGTGGTGGGCTTGCTGGGTTGGAGCCTAAACATGTAGTTTGAAAAGTCACACATCATCCAGTAAATAGTATATTTCTGAAAGCTAGGATATTTGCAATGAATTAGAGTGACACTAATCAATATAACCTACTTCTATTATAGAAAGAAGGGAAGTTAAATTAATTTAATTTTATATACATTGAATTTATTCTTCAAATTAACACACAATGTGCCTTTAGGACTTTAAAAGATAAAGTATAATTCTTTTATGAGAATTTTGTAAACATATTATTGTTATTCATATATTTATTTTTCATTGTTCTGTTTCTTTTTTAATACAGTATTATGTGTATATTCCCACATGCCAAGGCAAGACTTTGAAAATAAACAGGTTCTTATTATGTTAAATTATTAACAATTTTCTTAATCCTATAAATTATTAACTGATGGAAAGGCCTTTTAATTTCTTTACATAATCATCTAGAGTTAGTCCTGTTTTGAAAAGGTAGATAGTCTTTCTTGCTAAGAGTCTGAAGAGTTCATTCTCTCATTCAAGCTTACTAGTAGGACATAAATTTGAAGCCGAACCAAAAAGGTGTGTTGTTTAAACTACTGTATGTGAAAAAATATAGATATGTATTTATATAAGATTATATGTTTTAAAACTACTATAAATAAATATGACAAAAAGTAAATAAAACAAATAAAAATGAAATGATTGGTCCATATTCCCTAAATATTACCTTTAATATTTAATATACCTTTAATCCCCCAATATTACCTTTATCCATACTAGATGAATGCACATGATTTAAATTAAAAATAAAGATTTTTAGCAGAGATTGCACACTTAAGTACTAAAGACTTACTTTTATCTAAATTAGTGAAATGATAAGAGCTCAAATTTTAAAGATATTATAGAGTAATAAAATTAATTAGATATGTTCTGAGGAAATTATTCATGTCCTCTGTGACTGGACCCAAAATGTTTGCCTTTCATCTGATACATAAACATTAAATATAAAGATATTATAATTAGAAACTTGATTAACATTCTTTAAATATTCATTTTCAAAACACAAGAGATGGGACAAAGAGGTCTGGAAGGAAATGTCCATCTCCAGTGGCCACGAATCTCGGGCTAGTTTTAAAGAAGGCACACAGAAGCAAAGGTGGAAATAATACATTTTCTAAACAATTTTCCCAGGTCTAATGTTTAAGTCACAGTGACATTCTGACACCTCTCTATTGCATAGCCTCATAAATTGACCATCATTTTTTTTTTCCCCAAAGGTAATAGAATATTGCCAAGTGTGAGTGACTTGAGAATTTGCTTCTAACTGGTTCAATAAGCTCATACGTTTGCAGGCATTGACCATAATAAACATTCTTGCCTTCCTTGATCACTTCTCCCTGGTGGTGTGACCTAGCCAGCCCAGGGAAGAAGAGGATCTTGGCAGTCCTGATGGGACCTGATAGGCTAGAGTCAGATAGTGGGGGGGGGGGGAAGACTTCCCTTACCAGAAGACTAAGGGAGATGGATAAGGAAGAGTGAGGGTGTATAGGACTCAGAGAAGATGAGGGAAGGGGCTACTACTGAGATACAAATTGAATAAATTGTAGAATGATGATGAAGATAAAATGATTTGGCTGATTTAATCATTTTAGTGGGGTCTAATAAAATTCTGTATCCTTCTGCAAGCAGGGCAGTGAGAATCATGAACTGTAAGTCATAGTCAAACAGGGAATGCAAAATGAGAATTTATAAACGAGTAGGGGATGAAAGTAGCAATGGGATATGAATGGAATACATGTAAGGGGAACAAGGACTATTTCTGACATGAACTCAATGGCTGGCTTTTTAACACCCCCCCCCCCAAGGGAGGAACAGCCTTGCTAGGCCACAGAGGAGGACATTGCAGCTAGTTCTGAAGATAACCTATAAGCTAGGGTCCTCCTCCCCTATCAGTGGACTTGGAAAGGGGCAGGGAAGAGATGAGGGAGGGAAGGTGGGATTGGGAGGGAATGAGGAAGGGGGCTATAGCTGGGATACAAAGTAAATAACCTGTGATTAATATAAAAAATAAAAATTATAAAAAAAGAAAGTTTAAAGTAAAATTTCAGAAATGGGAAAATGTTGAAAATGAATTTAGAGTTACACTAAAACTCTCTATTGACCTAAGGTAAGACATTTAGAAACACGTTTTGCCCACAGGAGATATAAACATTTCTAAATAATTAAAGACCACATGAGACCCACAGTTGCTGCTAGGTTTAAGAACTTAGTTAGAATGCAGTTAACGAATGAGCACTATGCTCTTAGATCACCTCTCCCTGAGAGGGGAGCAGCCTTACCAGGCCACAGAGGAAGACAATGCATCCACTCCTGATGAGACTGGATAGACTAGGATCAGAAGGAAGGAGAGGAGGAACTTCCCTATCAGTGGACTTGGGGAGGGGCATGGGTGGAGAAGAGGAAAGGAGGGTGGGATTGGGAGGGAAGGAGGGATGGAGCTACAGGGAGATACAAAGTGAATAAATTATAATTAATAAAAAAATATCAAAATATATTAAAAGCAAAAGACATTTTAATGGTGATATTTTGAGAGATATTTCTGAATAGTTTATTGTTTTGCATAATGTTTTCTGTGTAGCACAAATGTGTTGACATGAGATTCAAAGAGAGCTTTTGAATCTACCAATACTCACTGACACATTCCATCCTATAGTACACCTAAAAGGTATTAATGAGAATTATAAAAATTTATGATCACAGTATCTTAAATGAAAAAAAAATAGGAATCACTCAATTTCTTCCATGAAAGCTAAAGCATGTCAGCATACTATTTTCAAATTTAGTCAGAGTTTAATCAAATGAGTTTAGTTTCTAAGGAAAAAAAAATTTAGTATGTATTTTTTTTATTAAACAAGGAGTTTTCTTAGAAGAAAAGGAAAGCTTTTTCTCAGTATAATGAAAACCTTAATATGTTTAAAAAATTTTTAAATTCCAGGAAAATAAAAAAGTCTTAAATGCTATATTAGGTGAATCTGCAATGACTCTTCTCTGAATTTCCTGACTGCCTAAGTCATGATTTAAGCCTATACTCTTTCTATATGCCAAGCAAAAGGAAGTGTTTGTTTTCCTCATTTTTGCCATGTATCTTAACTGAGGCTTGAAGCTGGAAAAAGCAAAATCATATACAACCATTGTCAGAGCAACTTCCCTGATTTCTGCATATCTGTGAGTCCTCCATATCCTTCCCTTTCCCAGGTATTGAGATCTTGAAAACACAGACAGTTAAATTTATATCAGGAAAGTCTTTGTCCTGTGAGGAACATATTTAGAGTCATTGCATTTGACTTGCCTTTATATATGAATTCCAAAAAATAAGTTTATTTGTGTTTGTTCTTTTTTAATTAAATTTTTATTTTTATATTAATTACAGTTTATTCACTTTGTATTTCAGCGGTAGCTCCCTCCCTCTTCCCCTTCCAATCCCACCCTTCTTCTTTTATCTTCTCCCATTCCACTCTCCAATCCACTGATAGGGGGAGGAGGACCTCCTCTTCCATCTGACTCTAGCTTAGCAGGTCTCATCAGGACTGGCTGCATTTTTCTCCTCTGTAGCTTAGCACAGAGGGTGGGGTTCAACGAGCCAGCCACTGAACTGAGTTCATGTCAGAGACAGTCCCTCTTTCCCTTCCTAGGGTACCCACTTGGATATTGAGCTGCATTGGCTACATCTGAACAGGGGTTCTAAGTTATATCCATGAATGGTCATTGGTTGGAGTATCAGTCTCAGAAAAGACCCCTATGCCCAGAGGTATTGGTTCTGTTGCTCTTGTTGTGGAGCTCCTGTCCTCTCTAGGTCCCACTATCTCTCCTTTCTTTCATCTGATTCCCTGCACTCTACCCAAAGTATGGCATAGGAGTCTCAGCATCTGCTCTGATACACTTCCTGATAGAGTCTTTCAGAGGCCCTCTGTGATAGGCATCTCTCCTGTTTTCTGCTTTCTCCATCCAGTGTCCATCCCATTTGTCTTTCTGAGTAAGGACTGATCATCTTACCCAGGGTCCTCCTTCTTGCTTAGCTTCTTTTCAATACATTTTCATTCAATCATGTCGTACATGGATAGTGAAATATTCCCCTCCTCCAAATTGATGGACTTATTTCTTCATGTAATTTACAGCACTGGCTAAACTGTCCAGTAGAATTAAATTAGACTTGCAATTGCAGAAAGCCTCATCATATATAAGTCTCAGAAATATTTTAGTAATTCACCCCAATGATTGATATTTCTTTTTTTTCAGATTTTCTCTTTTTTCTTTCCAATTTTTCAATATTTTTATTTTTTCCTTTTATTTATTTATTTATCTATTTATTTATTTATTTTCATTTTTTAATGTTAATCACCAGTTATTTACTTTGTATCCCAGCTGTATTTATTTATTTATTACAATTTATTCACTTTGTATCCCAGCTAGAGACCCCTCTTTCATCCCCTCCAAATCTCACTCTCCCTCCCTCTTTTCTTCCCATGGCCCTCTCCCAGTACACTGATAGTGGACCTCTGAAAAGCTCAGAGGTCTTTTCTGAGACTGATATTCCAGCCAAGGACCATGCATGGTGATAACCTAGAACCCCTGCACAGATGTAGCCCGTGGCAGCTCAGTCTCCAAGTGGGTGCCCTGGTAAGGGGAACAGGGGCTGTCTCTGACATGAACTCAGTGGCTGGCTCTTTGATCACTTCTGCTTGAGGGGGAGGGGGTGCATCCTTGCAAGGCCACAGAAGACATTGCAGCCACTCCTGATGAGACCTGATAGGACTGATATTTCTTACATGTGTTTTTGTGGCAGCACTTTATCTGACTAGTTTCTCTTCTTTTGATGTATATACAACTTCTGTCTTGAACAAGACATGAATATCCATCTCTGTGCGTCTGTTCAAACTGTAAATATTCTGTGAGGGAAATATTACTTTTAGACATTAGTGATTGTGGTTTGATTTGCTAATGTGTTATAATTCTGTGTATTAAATGATGATTCTTTCTTTTATAATCTGCCACTATTTGTATACAGTTTTGGGGAAAGGATTATACTGGTATGATGAATAGTATAGAAATGGTCCTTTATATTTTTCAGGGAATATAGATCTTTTAGTTTTTAATTTTCTTAATTATTAATTATTTATTACAATTTATTAACTTTGTATCCCAGCTGTAGCCCCCTTTCTTAACTCCTCCCAGTCCCACATTCCCTCCCTCTTCTCTCCCTATGCCACTCCCCTAGTCCACTGTTAGGGGAGGTCCTCCTCCCCTTCTGTCTGACACTTGCATATCAGGTGTCATCAGGGCTGGCTGTATTGTCTTCCTCTGTGGCTTAGTAAGGCTGTACACTCCCAAGGGGAGGTGATCAAAAAGCCAGCCATTCAGTTCATGTCAGAGGCAGTAACTGTTCCCATTACTAGGACACCCACTTGGACACTGAGCTGCCATGGGCTACATCTGTTCAAGGGTTCTAGGCATTCTTCATGCATGGTCCTTGGTGGAGTATCAGTCTTTGCACGATGCCCTGCATCCAGATTTTTTTCTTTGTTGGTCTCCTTGGGAGCTTCTGCCCCTCCAGGTCTTACTGTGTCCCCATTCTTCCATAAGATTCCCCGTACTGGGATTGGGAAGGAATGAGCAAAGGGGCTACAGCTGGGATAGAAAGTCCATAAACTGTAATTAATATATAAAAAAAAATAAAGTTAAAAAACAAGATTCCCTGTACTTTGCCCATAGTTTGGCTTGAGTCTCAGCATCTGCTTTGATAACCTTTGGCTAGTCTTTCAGAGGTCTTCTGTGATAGGCTCCTGCCCTGTTCTCTTTACCCACTTCTGACTAAGGATTGAGCATCTTCCCTAGGGTCATGATTTCCTTGTTTTTAATAGCAAGAAGTTCATTGTGTAAATGTACTACAGTTTCTATATCCATTCTTCAGTTGAGGGACATCTAGGATTTTTCAGATTCTGGCTATTACAAATAAAGCTGCTATGAACATAGTTGAGCAAATGCCCTTGTTGTATGGTTGAGCATATTTTGGATATATGCTTAGAAGTGATATAGCTGGATCTTGAGGTAATATTATTCATTATTTTCTGAGAAAGCGCCAGATTGATTTCCAAAGTGGTTGTACAAGTACATTCCCACCAGCAGTGGAGGAGAGTTCCCCTTTCTCCACATTCTCTCCAGCATGTATTGTCACTTGAGTTATTCATCTTAGCCATTCTGATGGGTTTAAGGTGAAATCTCAGGGTCCTTTTGATTTGCACTTCGGTGATGACTAAAGACACTAAACATTTCTTTAAGCATTTTGACAAACCTTTATTGAGAATTCTCTGTTTATCTCTGTATCCTATCTTTTATTTAGATTACTTGGTTTGTGTTTAACTTCTTGAGTTCTTCAAATATTCTGGATATTAGCCCTCTGTCAGATATAGGGTTGGTGAAGATCCTTTCCCAGTTTGTAGGCTGTCGTTTTGTCCTGATGACAGTGCCCTTTGCTTTACTGAAGCTTTTCAGTTTCGTGAGGTCCCCTTTATTGATTGTTGCTCTTAGAGCCTGTGCTGTTGCTGTTCTGCTCAGGGAGCTGTCTCCTTTGTCAATGAGGTCAAGGCTCTTCCCCACTTTCTCTTCAAACAAGTTGTGGGTGTCTGATTTTTTGTTGAGGCCTTTCATTCACTTCGCCCTTAGTTTTGTTCAAGATGATAAATATGGCTCTATTTGCATTTTTCTGCATGTTGACAGCCAGTTGGCATCCAGTCAGCATCATTTGTTGAAGGTGCTGTGTTTTGTTTTTCCCTTCTTTCTGTTTTAAGATTTTATGTCAGTTTATCTAAGCACTGGATTATTGAGCTAACTGCTTGGAATTTAATGTATTCAATTAGCAAATACATATGCTTACATATATGCTTTAAATTTTAAAATCCTTGGTAAACTCTGAAGTTTTTTTAAAACTCACTCTATACCATTAACATTTGGACAGTTATTTATGATCAAGATTATTATGGAATTATTCTAAATAAATTTAGGCTAGATCATGGGTATTTCAGTGGTATGGTGATAGAACAGTTGCATTTGATTATCTGGAAACATTTTTAGTATGCTACTTAAAAATGTAATTATAGTAACACACTATTTAATTTTTTCTAATGGTTTTGTCTATTTTATTAAAAACTGTCAATTAACAGCTATTTGCTTTGTTGACTTTCAACATTGTGTATTCTTTCTCATTTCATTGTTTTCTATCATATTTATTTTTACCTTTGTAGAACTTTTAATCAGTTTACTTTCAGCCTCTGTAAAATAGGGTCCTAGATAACTGGTTTCTACAATTTATTTTTCTGTGATACAGAGACAGAAAGCTGTTTTCAATCAGATGGTATGTTAGTTACATCCCACGTGGTTTTGTCATATCATCGTTTTGGTATCATTAATTTCTAAACATCTTAATTTACTTTGCAATTTCATTCTGTTTTCCAAAGATTAGTCAAAGTTCAAGGTATATTTTTCTAATAGTGAAGAACAACATTTTGCAATTTAATTTATCTATTCTAAGGCATCTCTATGTGTGTTGAAATATAATATAAGGGCCACTTTAGAAGTATTTTGAATAAATGTTTTAAATCCATGAAGTGAGAATGGTCTTTTAGGTAATTTTAGTGTCGTATTTTACACATTTACATGAGTAAATATATTAATTATGTTGTTTTAATGTTCTGTGTATTTATCTACATCTATCAGAAGAACTGTGACTCTGATCATCTAGAATTTTATTTTTTTATTGTTCATTTTGGTTCTATCAATTCGAGATTCTAGCTTGGCAAATACATTTTTAGGTGACTACGATGTCAATAGTATTGTTCTGTCTCAGTGAGTTTTGTCATTTGTCATTATGAAACTTTTCCTTGACTCGACCCAGTTGACAGCTGTTCTCCTTTTTATGTTGTTTGGATTGGTATATGTTTTGTATCTCTTTTAATATTTATGTATTCTTATATTTAGCATCCATCTCTGAATAAAAGTGAGGTCTAATATTGGTTACTTTGTAGCATCTTGTCTGACAATTTGTCTACTAATTGAAATGTGCAGCTTATTTATAACAATGGTGACTGCTTATATGGCTTCAGTGTAGATATTTTTGAGTTGCATATTGTCTCTGATTTTCTAACATGTTTCTCATCAGTTTTTTCCATAATATCGTAGCTTTTGTGCAGTTGTTTCTTCCACATTTGAACATTCCTTCTGGGAAGAAGGATGGAGTACAGAAAGACCAGGAAGTGAGTAAAACTTACAAGGCTCAGTGAGTTCTAAAAATTACAGGCTCTTCCTCAAGATTGCAGAAGCAACAACACTTGCTAAAGAGATTCTATAGTCCAGCTGCTGCCTGCCCATCATTCTGGGAGCTCCATGGATATAGCATCTATGTGTCATCAGTCAACCCGGGCTGGGCTTTTCAGTGTTGGTGTTCCTTTAAGTCAGCTCCGCAACTGTGACGCCCCCTAATCCATTCTCCTTCAAATAACCTCAGTAAAGTCACTTGTCAGAAAGCTAGACTTGAGTCAGATTTTTTGTTTGTTTGTTTGTTTTTGTCTTCTTTTTTGTGTTGTTTTGTTGTGGTTCTGGTCGATCTCAGTTTTCTATGAAGGATGAACAAAATTCTAATATTTATTTCTAGGAAAAGCTATAAAATATCTATCTACTTTCTTTCTGATCAGTTAGTTTGCATTATTTCATTTATCCTACTATACTTTTATAAAAATGTATTCATATTATTCTAGTGAAGTTGCTAAATATAATTCATACAGATGGATGATAGATTAGATAGATAGATAGATAGATAGATAGATAGATAGATGACAGATGATAGATCTCTCACAGAGTACATTTTATAATAAGACTTCAAAAATTTTATGTGCAGTGCAAGAATGTTGGCAATATGTTAATTGTTTATGACAATTTGTAACACCCTTTCTTTTCCCGTGTCAATGTTATTATGTATGTTAATTCTTACATCTAATTTACATCTAATACATGACATTCTGAAGGGAATAAACAGTTCTTAATTTAGAGCTCATTTCAATGTATTTTCCTTTCTCTCTTTCTTCATTCTTTAAATACTAGCTGCTTACAAATAGTACCTTTGTTTTCTTACTCTACAGTGGATCACAGCCAGGGGGCTTGTTGGATATAAGCCACCATCATAGTCATAAGAAAAAACATAACCTATCCTCTTCACCTTAGAACATAATAAGGTCATAATTTTTCTCAGAAATGAAACTGTAAATTGCCCTGTCCTTGTGGAGCAACTGGCAAAAGACCGTTATAAAACAACTCTAATGCTCAGTGAATTTAAGGAAGTCTGTGAGAAGTGTCTTTCAGAGTCCATGGGTCTTCATTAAGACTGTGTTATGCTTAGTCAAGATTTATACAGCATATTGACTTAAATAAACACACATAATTCAAAATAAATGATTAACAGAACTGGCTGATATAAACAGCAGTGGAAGCCACTACCTCAGTGACATGTGCATAACAATAAAATGGATACTGGTGATTTATTACCACGTGGTAATATCAAATGGATTGAATATGAGTGAATGTAAACATAGATATATATGAAGATATATTTGTACATCAGTTCCTTCTCAAAGCCATCTGTTTATGTATATTAAAAAGAAGCCAAAATAGAGTACTGTATATCCCTGTCATGCAGTTTAAAGTGACATAATTGAGGTAAATATGTAAAGCTATAAGTAATGAGTAGGACTTTTTAATATACTTGCAGAGTCAGTAGAAATGTCCACAAATGATGATACTGTTTTGTTTAGAATGTTTGTGTTTATTTTTGTAACATTTTAGTTGTATCTAAAGCATAGTTGTTAGCTGCTAATACCTCATCTATCTTACTGAAGAAGAGTTGCTAAGCTAACTTTGGACCAGCTTTGTAATGCAGCTATCAGAAGGGATGAAAAGCACACATCATATCCAGTTTATTTTCACGTTGGTGTGATGATGAGAACACAGACTACAAGCAGAGTCTTCAGTGCTGTTCACAAAACAATGCGCAACAATAGCAACTCTCCTTCCCCCCAAAACTGCCGGAGCACCATTATCTTTCTGAACTTATAGATGATAAGGTATCTCTGCATATGTGCCACTAAAGGCCTTAAGTTCTAAAAATAGGTCCAAACAACAAATGAAGAGGGATTTGTTTCTCTTAATACACCAACATAAAAAGTAGAGACAAAAAGTAACATGATATGAGTCATGTGTCCTAACAGGAAAAAGGCTGTTGGCTTCTGCAACTTCACTGGGTGTGAGTCATCTTTCATGGTGCCTGATTTGTGATGTAGGTTGGCATAATTTAAGTAAATTTTGAGAAAAAAATATTTGAATAAAATACAACCTACCATATCCATATAGGCTGGCTCGTTACTTTTAGTGTGCCCATCAATTTTACGTAGACTTTTCTCCATCAGAGCACTGGAGCCCATTAGTATAGAGGAACTTTTGACTGACTTTCTCTGAGTCACCAAATAATGGAGTCATCCTTGAGACTTAAGCTCTTTTTATTCTTTCTGTAAGTCTTCCTCTGAACAAACTGATGGTATGAGCCTTCTTACCAACAGAAACCTTCTTCAATTAGTAATAAATGCATAGCATAATGCAAAATTATCATTGTCACCATTGTGTATGTAATACTATGGATTGCTCATTGACCGCATGTTCATGAATCCTGTTATTTCCATAGACTTTTATGAAATAACTAACATAATTATTATCTTACAAATATGATGTGACTTAAAATATATCTTTTCTAAATTCTGTTAATCTTTCTAGTTATTTCATACCCAGCAGTATACACAATTTTTGTAGGGACAAGAGAAAGCAAATAGAACCAGAAACAGTCAAAATCCTCTGGTTCAAGCTACTAATTACAGTCATATTTATGGGACTATGACTTTGAAGTATAGATTAAAGGTATAAACAGAGGAATGACTTCCAAAAATCCATCTAATGCCCTGAGATACCAGGCAACTTCCAGAATCTTAGAAGTTGGAATGATTTTCTGTCCCTTATTTTATTTTGTGCAGATTTCTTTCTTGTTGACCAACCTTCCTCCAAGTTGCATACACATTGGTGTCTAATTCTACAAGTATATATTTCTCTTTAATAATTATTCCAAGGAATGTAAAATGTGTTGTGGAAGCATTTTTAACAGATTTAGTATTTTACTGAGCATAAAAGTAAATATAAAATTTACTATACATCTGAATCACTCAGGGTATCATTTCCCATCACATCTCAAGATAAAAAGTAGTCACCTTTCAAATTCGTAAGTTTCTGAGCCCTGACAATTTTTCACAGCGAAGAAAATCAGTGGGTAGGAAAAGGACATGCGGTAGCAAGGCAGGTTTAAGCAGAAAGACGCACATGGTATATACCCACTCATAAGTGGATATGATATAAGATAGGATAAACATACTAAATTCTAGATTCCTAAAGAAGCTAAACAACAAGGAAGACCCTAGGGAAGAGGCTCAATCTTCATTCAGAAGGACAAATGCAAGAGACATCAGAAACAGGAGAAGACAGGGAACAGGACAGGAGCCTACCACAGAGGCCTCTGAAAGACTCTACTGACCGAAGTATCGAACTAGAGGCTGAGACTCATAGCCAAACTTTAGGCAGAATTTTTTTAGGCAGAGTAATTTTTTAAAGGAAGGAGGAGACAGAACGACCTGGAGGAAACATGAGCTCCAAAAGGAGAGTAACAGTGGGAAAAAAAGAGCCCTGGGGGTCCTGCAGAGACTGATATCCCACCCAAGGACCATGCATGGAGAGAACCTAAAACCCAGCTCAGATGTAGCCCATAGACTAAGTATCCAAGTGGGGTTCCTAGCAAGGGGAGCAAGGGTTATCTCTGGCATGAACTCAGGGTCAGGCTCTCTGATCACCTTCCCCTGGAGGGTGCAGCCTTGCCAGGCCACAGAAGAACACAAATCAACCAGTCCTGATGAGACCTGATAGGCTAGGGTCTAATAGAAGGGGAGGAGGACTTCCCCTATCAAAGGACTATGGGAGGAGCATAGGGAGGTGGGATTGGGAGGAGACGAGGGAGGAAGCCACAGAGGGATACAAATTCAACAAATTGTAATAAATGATAATACTTTAAAAAAACAAAAAATACATTTTTAAAAAAAGCAAGCATTGCTTTCTCATATGATGGATTTTTTTTCTGTTTTAACTATCAAAATAGAATTAGGAAGTCATATCTAAGGATTGCTTATTAAACAGCCGTGGATTTCCATCACAGTTTTGTTTTGTTTTGTTTTTACTACATTACAATTCTAGGTGAATTATAGGTATAGCTACGTACTTTTTCTCTGATAAGGAAATTTTCTGTTGTTTACTCTATGCCATTCTAGGATTTTCCCCTTACCATCTTATTTATAAAACTCTGATTGGTAGAGATGGGGCCCCACAATATTACTACCAAAAATAAAAGCCTGTAATTAAATGCAGCCAGTGAGTTCACTGCATGGCTTCTCATCCCTGATATTTATATTAACCTCTAATTAACTGCCTGAGTGAAACTCGGAATTTTATAATTTCAAATATTGCCTATGCAGGTACTTTTTTTTTTCAGAAATATATGAGAATAGCAGAAAAATCCCATAGCTTTTGATTTCTTTCACATACACATTCATTATAATTTCTTCTCAGGAAATTGTTAAAATTTGTTCAACACTAAGTAAGATTAATTGCCTAATATATTAAGGCAATTAAACAAATCATTTCATCATCTGAATAACAATGAGTATAGTTTTAGAGTAAGAAAAAAGGCATGCCAACGAATTAAAGAAAAATCAGAAGCTAATAATGAGGAATGTACTGTTTGTGTTTACTATATGTGCTCCTTTTAGATAAAAAAACAAATGTGAAGAGAAACTATGTTTCTTTTCTAGAATCAGACAATTAATAAATGCCCATGAAGTAATGGGATCAGAGTTAAAATAGGCCGGATTTCTACTTACACTCAAAGCTCTTGAAATTGTATATTTCCCAATTTTAATCTGATATAGATTCAACATAGTAAAGGTTGAATTATAAAGTCATATTTTATCAGAAGGACCATTCTTCTACCAGTGTCTACAAGGAAAATGCCATGATTTGTCACATACATTTTCTACTGTCTCTAATAAACATAGAGGAGGAGAGATATATTCGGTAAAAGAAACACGAGATCCTTCAAAACCATTTCCTTAAAAGAAACAATGTTCAATCTATCTCTAAGAGATACAAGCGAAGACAACACATATAAAGTCATAGTATATAGAGAAATAAAACTGGTATTAACATGGTAGTTTCAGACCTGCTGTCTCACTTTCATAGTGCAGCAGGATAAGACAAGAGGAAGTTTTGTATTTATTTATTACAAGGGAAGTAATCATTAACCTTATACATCTGTGAATACTACATGTCATAATAACCTCCGGTCTGGTAAGAAATGCCTAATGATGCAATAGTGGTATTAGGGTTATAGGAATAACCAAACACTTTTCAATTGGATTTAAAATCCATATCACAGGATGGAACCCATACCTTGCGGTTATCAGAGTAAAGGATCTGTAGTTAGACTGGCCATAGTCCCAAAGGGAGAATCAATTACTAATATGGCTAAGGGGACACAAGATTAAACTGACTTCTACCAGGTCATAATTATAGCTGTAGTTAGTACAACTGTTGACCTTCATCAGAAAACCCTCTCTTTGCTAGAAGGCACTCAAACTGTTTACAGTACAGAATGTCAGTGACTACAGAACCCTCAGGTGTAAACACAACAGCTACACAATGCACCCTCTTCCAAGACTCAGAAAATACTGGAAAAGAGGAGACAGAAGACTGTAGGAGCCGGAGGCAATGAAAAAACTACTAAGAAAAAAAAATGTTTTTTAACACAATTTTATAATTTAGTAATGCATTTCTAGTAGTGTACAATATAAAATTACAGATTACATGTTGGAAATGAAGGGGTTACTAAAACAGTATGATATGAAGTCTATGCTTTCAATGGCATTAGTCTGGAAAAAGAATGGAAGACAACTTTAATTGTCTTCCATTTAATTGTCTATTATGTCACATAGATATCAATACCCTGTAGGTATCCTGAAATAGTTCACTTCCAGAAGGAACTGTACCTTCATCTGGATCTTAAAGGAAAAGCAATATTTGGAATGCAAATATGACACAAGTTACTTTAAATTTTTATAAAACAAAAACAAACAACAAACAATAAAAAATAGAGTTTAATGTTTAAATGTAAAGAGTCCAGGTTCTGCAAAGCATGCCCAAGAGTCTTTCTTTGATGACCAAAGACTTGATGATCAGGCAGAACAGATACAACTTCATCATAGTTTAGGTTGGTAAAGAATTCCTACCATTTTATTTTGAAATGTTTTCCTTAAGCTTAAAATCAAACTGATACGTGATATATATTTTAAATGAAAGTTAGATATTCCAATAAATAATTTCCCATTAAACTATTCATAAACAGACTTCTTAAGTATTTGATCACACACAGAATTTTTCTTATCACTAAAAATGGTATTTAAGACTACCTAGGTAGAGATTTCATGAAATAAATATAGTTTAAATTTTTAAATATCAACACATACTGCATGTTACACATTATAATTCAAATTGAGTTAGCGGAGACAAAAGTAGGGAAATTACTGTAAGGAATGAGCAAAATGTTCAGTGAATATGTGTGGTTGAAACTAGCCTCTTTGATCAGCTGTATGAAGTAACCACACCCTCCTAGTCAACTATATTTAATATACACTCTGTATTTCCAGGATACTGTCTTCCCCATAAGATAACTCTGCTCTCATAACTCCAGAAACCGATCTCTCTCTCTCTCTCTCTCTCTCTCTCTCTCTGTGTGTGTGTGTGTGTGTGTGTGTGTGTATGTGTCTGGGTGTGACTTCTTCATTCCCTCACTGCCCAGTTATGCCAATTTTGGTAGCTCTGCAAGAACACAGCCTTGTACAATGACATGCAGTTTGTAAGGAACTTACTAACTTAGGGGTTATGAACTGTAGTAATAATGAATAATGATGATGGCACAAGAGTAGGAAGGTTTTTTTTTTTTTCTTTTCATCCTCTACCAGGTGTCACACTGATATTATTCTATCCTACCTCTCATTTCACAATTAGTTAATGAAAATTAAATTATGGAAATGGAACTATATTTAAGATGAAGGCACTGAATGATCTTCTTACAATGTACACAAGAAGAATTCCTGGATCTTGGTATAGGACTTAAGCTGCATTATCTCTAACTGTCATATATTTTCTAGGACAATCTTTAAGTTTTCAAAATTACCATCTAACTCTCATAAAATCTGGACTTATATTTTACTTATAGTTTGGTTGGTAAATGCTTATGAAAACTGTAATAAATGAAAATGTAATTAATTGATGGGTGAACATATGGGTAAGCTGATGAGTGGAGAGTTTATTTAATGAATCATATAAAGAATACCACTTGCAGCCGTGTATTTACTTTATGGAAAATATTCTAATTCAAAACTTAAGTGATAATGTAAGGCAAATAACATCACTCTCATTGGGAGAACTTTGTGAAAGCAACGATATATATTCTATATAAATTCTGGCTTGTAGAGAGTAGAGAATATAAATCAAATTGCTAATTGTATATATGTCAGTGGATGAGCAATAATTGTAAGAAACTTATAGTTTCAAGAGAGTTAAAATTAGCAAAGTTCATGTACTCAGAAGGCAATGAAATGAAAAGAGTGATTTAATCAATACCTACATAACCATATGCATATAAAATGTGCTGATGAGTTCATATATTTACATATTACTGCATATATGCTACCATATAGCTGCATATGTATGTGTATAGTGTACATACATACATACATACACATATATATGGCAGTGACATAATTTTTTGCTACCTCTTCCACTTAAATTTTTTAAAACAGCAAAAATAATGTAGTAAATTAAATTTTTTCTTTCAGTTAAAGGAAACATTTATATAAATTATGCTATCAATGCATGTTGGGATATCATTTACGAATATGTTTATACTTTTTCTTGCAGGGCAAAAGGGAATGGCAATTTAAAGCACATGTTCAGTTGTTAAAATTTTGGAAAAATCATTGGAAAGAAATACATATATTGGTTGCCAATACTACTTATTTCCAAGTTGTGAGTTCATAGGCAGGTTTGTTCTCAGTATTTAACCTATTATATATATATATATATATATATATATATATATATATATATATATATATTATCCATACATCACATTTATTTTTCAAGACGTGGTTTCTTTGTGTAGCCTTGGCTGCCCTAGACTTGCTTTGTAGACCAGGCTGGCCTCGAACTCACAGAAAGCTGCCTGCCTCTGCGTCGCTGAATGCTGGGATTAAACGCAGGAACCACCGTGCCTAGCTATCCATGCATTACATTTTAGTCAGGAAAACGATGCATTATTTTTGTCTTAATGAATAGAGATAACATCAACATTTTATTCCAAGTCTCACAAATGTGAATATTTATTCATTTGTCGTCCCTAACATTTGAGATGCAAGGGCTATTTACTTGTGTATTTTCTGCCACAGTTGCCTGGTCTGATCTTTCACAAAATCTGCAAGATTTTTCTTTTTCCAAATGTTTAAGGTAAATTTGAATTCCCATGTCATCGTCTCCCTTTGCAAATTCACTTTCAAAACCTTTGAAAATACTTCTAAGACATTCCTCAGAGAAAAATGTCATATAGAAAACTACTAGGAAAGCAAAAGAAATCCTAAAGTAATCTGTGAGGGGAGAATTTCCATTCAGATTTTAGGAGCCTACATACACAAGCACACACAGAGATGTGAATACATGCGTTCTGATACATGATTATCACAGAAGTGAACTCTCTGTCTGCATCTCAGACACACGCATACATACACAGAGAGGTCTATGCATGCTTTCTGATATGTGATTATCCAGTGACATAATACATGTACACACACAAATACTTATATTCTTATATATTATTATATAATTCAATAACACACACACACATATGACATATGATTATCCCGTGTCACTCCACTGAGATTTATCTTCACTCCCAGCTCTATGAGCATAAACTCCCTTCTTCAGGCAGCAGTTCAGTGGTGGTGTGATATTTAACATATTGCACTGGGAAACCCATGAATCTTAAAAACACATCGTCTGCATTTCTATCTTTGCTTAATTCTTATCTCTCCACAAAAAGTGCTCCCACACTCATTCACACTGAGATCAAATCAAGTGCTTGTAGAAAGCCATCTTTTTTAAATTCCTCTGAATAAAAATGTCTGGTTTTGCTGAGTAGTATTCCATTGTGTAAAAATAGCACAATTTTTTTATCCATTCTTCCGTTGATGGACATCTGGGTTGTTTCCAGATTCTGGCTATTACAAATAAAGCTGCTACAAACATGGTTGAGCAAATGTCCTTGTTGTGTACTTGAGCAAATTTTGGGTATATACCTAGCAGTGGTATAACTGAGTCTTGAGGAAGCGTTATTTCTAATTGTCTGAGGAAGCGCCAGATTGACTTCCAAAGTGGTTGTACCAGTTTACATTCCCACCAGCAATGGAGGAAGGTTCTTCTTTCTCCACAACCTCTCCAGCATGTGTTGTCACTTGAGGAAATCATAAAATTTGCAGGCAAATGGTGGGATCTAGAAAAGATCATTCTGAATGAAGTATCCCAGAAGGAGAAAGACAAACATGGTATATACTTGCTTATATAGACCTACAAGATATGATAAACATAATAAAGTCAATACACCAAAAAAAGATAAACAAGAAAGCAGACATGGGGTAAGATGATCAATCCTCACTTAGAAAGAAAAATGAGATGTGCATTGGACGTATGACAGGAGTCTACCGCAAAAGGCATCTGAAAGACACTACCAAGCAGCGTTTCAAAACAGATACTAAGACTCATAACCAAACCTTCGGCAGAAGGGAAGTTAGTATGACGTGGAAAGGATAGGAGCCCCACAAGGAGCAAATATATCTGGGCACAGGGTTTTTTCTGAAACTGTTTCTCCAACCAAGGACCATGTATGGATATAACCTAAAACCTTTGCTTGGACAAAGCTCATGGTAGCTCAATAACCAATTGGTTTCCCATAGTAAGGGGAACAGGAACTATCTCTGACAGGAACTCAATGGCAGGCTCTTTGACCTCCCCACCCCACAAGGGAGGAGCAGTCCTGCTAGGTCACAGAGGAGGACTTTGCAGCCAGTCCTGAAGATACCTGACAAAAAAGAGCCAGATGAAAGGGGAGGAGGTCCTCCCTAATCTGTGGACTTGGAAAGGGGCAGGGAGAAGAAGCTGAGGGAGGGAGGGTGGGATTGGGAGGGAATAAGGGAGCGGGATACAGCTGGGATACAATAATGTTAATAATTATGTAACTAATAATAATAAACAATAATAAAAATAAATAAAATAAAATTTAAAAAAATGTCTGGTTTTAGCCAATGTGGTTCCTCCTGTCTTAGAAGGTTTCTGAACACATATACAACTCCACCTCTGCCTCTTTCACCTCATTCTGCCTTGTTTTTGATAACTGACCTCCAGGATGTGTGAAGTTTATTGTTAGGCTCAGTTTATAGAACCCGTGGTTCTTGATTAAATACTGTCATTCTTGTCAGTATTCACCTTTTTACTTTTCTTTTCTTTTTTTTTTTTTTGCAATTTTCAGTAACTTCTTTATTGATCATTACAGTTCCTCTGCATTGAGAGTGAAAAATTATTACTAAAACTCTCAATTTACAGAATAAGGGTAAAAGTAACTGAGTGAATTTGAGAACCATTTCAAGATCATGAGCTGGTTAGACTGCTAAGGATTAAAGTAGACCTTGGTATATGTTATGAAAGAGTACACTGGCATCACAGTGGAATTTTAAAGGGACAGGAAAGGAATACAAAGGTTTTCTATTTTGTCCAAGCCCCTACAAAGGACCATGGCAACTAAGGAATGCTGAGAGCTGGAGAAATCATCTTCTCCATAGACGATCAGACTGGTTATCTGATATCATGTGGCCATCCATGAATACCTGTATTCTACTAACATCATACAGTCTGAGCAGATTGAGTTCATACATTTGTCATTCTGGTTCCATTGAGATGGATCTCTTGTAACCTGGTTAGCAACACCAGGAAATCACCATTTACAATTTATTTGGACTTTTTCAAGCCCAAACCATCTCATTGAGAGATGTTTAACAACACCAATTTGAGAACCATGTGAGTGGACAATCGTAGAAATGCTAGCCAATTCCGTTTAAACGATTCAGCAGGGGTGAAATTCTTGAAAGGCAAGTTGACCCTGATAATTCCTGCCCATGGTTCAGATTAAAAAAAATAATAATAATGATGATTTTTCTTTTTAGTCTTTTTATTTATTATTTATTGTAATTTATTCAATTTGCTGTAGCACCCTCACTCATCTGCTCCCATCCTGCCCTCCTTCCCTCTTCTCTTTCTATCACCCTCATGTAGTTCATGGATAGATCCTCCTCCCCTACTGTCTGACCTTAACTTATCAGGTCTCATCAGGACTGGCTGTATCATCTTCCTCTGTGGCCTGGAAAGGCTTTTCCGCAAGGAGAGGTGATCAAAGAGCAGGCCACTGAGTCCATGTGAGACACCCCCTTCTCACCTTACTAGGGAACAGCCATGGAGCTGAGCTGCCAAAGGGCTACATCTGAGCAGTGATGTCCTCTCCATGTAAGGTTCTTGGTTGATGCATCAGTCTCTGAACAGCTTTTTTTTTTTTTTTTTTTTTAGCTCTGTTGGTTTCCTTGTAGATATCCTGTCCCCTCCAGACCTTTCTATCTCTCCCTACTTACATAAGTACTTGCACACTGTCCAAGGTTTGGCTATGAGTCTCAGCATCTGCTTCAATATCCTGCTGGGTAGAGTCTTTAAGAGGCCCTCTGTGGTAGGTTCCTGCCTTCTCCCACTTCTATACTATTTGCACTTCTGAATGAGGATTAAGTATCTTCCCTAGAATCCTCCTTGTTGTTTAGCTTCTTTAGGAGTATAGATTTTAGTATGTTTATCCTATACCCTATATTATATGGTTAATATCCACTTATAAGTGAGTATATACAATATGTGTCTTTCTGCTTCTGGGTTTCCTCACTCAGGATGCTCTTTTCTACTTCGATCCATTGGCTTGGAAATTTCATGTTTTCCTTGCTTTTAATTACTGAGTAGTATTCCATTGTGTAAATGTACCACAATTTCTGACATTCATAGCCAAACTTTGGGTAGAGTGCAGGGAATCTTATGAAAGGGGGAGATAGGAAGGCCTGGAGGGGACAGGAACACCACAAGGAGAGCAACAGAACCAAGAAATCTGGGCCCAGGGTTTTTTTTCTGAGACTGATACTCCAACCAAAGACCATTCCTTGGTTTTAAGTTCAACAGTGTTACTGTTTAATCTCACAAAGTTCCAAGGGATAGTTTGTTATCCAACAGTAAACAACCAAAACAGCCTTTAATGACTGGATGTAATTGCTACTGCTGTACTGAAAATTTAAAACATGTGTCATTAGCTAAGGGACCAGGTGGCAGATAGAAGAGGGATGCATCAAGAAGCCAGGGAAAATACAATCTCTGGTGGAATATTATTGAAGGACAAATTGGTGGGAGTCATTTCATGATGTTATTTAAAGCAGAGAGTGTATTCAAAATTGGAGGATAAGAATCTTCTTTGTATAGTTGTTATAATTTAGATAATGCCGGCTGTTCATTGAGTACAAAAAGAAGGAAAAATAATTAATAAATTTGAAGATTTACTTAAAGTGATTCCATGCAGAGAAGGCATATTAAAAGTGCCATATGTCTTCTCATTGCCCAAATAAAATATGAATGAACTGAATTGAATTAAAAGAGGAACTTGCCTCAATTCAAGAGGAACAAGGACTAGCTGAATTTGAAAGCCTTTTTTTTTATATTTATACATTCAGTAAAGACAAATTTTTCATAGAAAGTGTTTTAGTTCTTTGATGGAATACAAAATAGCAAAATGTGGTCCTCTGATGTTAAGATCTCAGAAAGATCTGAGGTTTTTCCTGTGTTCTAAGACAAAAGCTCTCTGAGACTCTCAGAGGAACTAAGTGTGTCTCTCAATGACCCTTTGGCATCTTTTGAGCTCTGATCATGGATGCTTCATACTAAGAAGACTTGCCCTTGAGACATCTCCGAATGTGACTTTTGTTTAATTAAATGAATTATATATGGGTGTTACAGTGTATTTAAAAAAAAAACAAACACAGTACCACTTATTAAACAGAAACTGAAATGGGAAAACATTGGATTCTCATGCATAAGCAGCAGATGGGTTGAGAAGAGACCCTCATTTCAGACAGAATTTATAGAAAAGAATAGTAGCAATGATAAAGAAAGTAAAACCAAGATCACCAAAGACATAGCCAATAGTCTGACAGGATAAATAGATGGAACAATGTTAATCAAGGATCCTGAAACATTCCATAAATTGAATTCAAGAATGGTTTTAACAGCTGACTAGTATGTAACTTCCTGATACACCAATATTGAATAATGCTGTCTCAAGAATTATTTCCTGGACTTATATAACTCATGGCAGATCAGTCTCCAAGTGGGTTCCCTAGTAAGAGGAACAGGGTCTGGCTCTGACATGAACTCAGTGGCTGCCTCTTTGATCAAATCTCCCTGAGGGGGCAGCCTTACCAGGCTACAGAGGAAGACAATGCAGCCAGCCCTGATGAGACCTGATAGGATAGGGTCAGATGGAAGAGGGGGAGGACCTCCCTATCAGTGGACTAAGAGAGAGGCATGGGAGGAGAAGAGGGAGGGAGGGCTAGAACTGGGATACAAAGTGAAGAAATTGTAATAAATAAGAAGAAAAAAAAAAGAATTATCTCTATCAAAAGCCACCTATGGACTCTGAGCATGTTGTGGGCATGAAACATCAATCTGGCACAAAGATCTTCAGTTGAAAAGTAAGAACCATGTTCCACGTATCTTCCCCAACCCCAATACCTCTAACAACACACATTTCTCTGCTTTGTATGAGGAAACATTAGTCATCAAATATGACAGTGACCAATAAATTGAGTTAAAATATAAGGATGTTATTTTCAGGAATACAAATAATTGTGGCCACAGATGTGTTCTATTTATCTAAAAATGTGGCATAAGATTATATAACACTCATCCCATTGAGTTCCTTTCCTTGAAGCTGGTACTGCTTTTAGCAATAAAAGCAAATGGATCGGACAATGCAGCCACTTTTGATGAGAACTGATAGACTAAGATCAGAAAGGAGAGGAGAACCTCCCCTATCAGTGGACATGGGGAGTGGCATGCATGCAGAAAGGGGAGGGAGGGTGGGATCGGGAGGGGAGGAGGGAGGAGCTTATGGGGGGATACAAAATGAATAAAGTATAATTAATAAAAAATTTAAAAAAAATGGAAAAAAAAAGCATGGAAGAAATCATGCCACATTGTTATGCCAGGTTCACGGGACCCTCAGAGACCACCAGGAGACGACTCGATGCAATTGCAAGAGAGCTTTATTACGAGAGCGATCAAACTCGGGACCCAAGTCTCACTGGTGCAGCAGTAGAGAAGCGGGACCCTGAGCTCTGAGTGAACAGGATTTTTAAAGGGAAAGTCTGTGATCAGGGGGTTTCCATGGCAGCAAGCAGGGAGCACAAACCTTGGCGTTACAGAATTGGGTGAAGTTTAGCAGGGCGGGGTGACCTTTTCTGAGGCACATAATCACAATGGCTAAGGCATATAATCACAATGGCTATTTTTCTAAACCATATCTGAAATATTGGGGAGAATTTTCCCACCCGATTCTCAACCGATTCCCATTGATTATTGCCAGGGAGTTTGTCTCTATTTTCTATGAAGCATTTATTCTGTTATATTTCCTGGAGGCTGTTGCTAGGAGAGTTAACTTTGTTTTCTGCCAGGTGTACATTCTGTGATATTTCCTGGTACCTGAATTCAGTTCCCAGTCAAGATCTTTATTTCAAAATGGAGTTATATTCATGCTATCTTAAGCTCTTCAACGTCAGCTTTCAGCTGACTAGCCACAAGGAATGACAGGTTCAGTTTTTGTCACTTATGTAGCATTTTTACTTTTGGAAATTAGACAGCATGGATCATTGAGACTTTTTTTCACATATAAATATATATTTTGGGCACAAGGGTCTTTTATGAGACTGATACTCCTACCAAGGACCATGCATGGAGATAACCTAGAACCCCTGCACAGATGTAACTCAAGACAGCTCAGTCTCTAAGTGGGTCCCTAGTAAGGGGAACAGGGACTGTCTCTGACATGAACTTAGTGGCTGTCTCTTTGACCACCTCCTCTTCATGGGGGAGCAGCCTTCCCAGGCCACAGAAGAAGACAATGCAGCCAGTCCTAATGAGATCTGATAAGACCTAATAGGCTAGGGTCAGAGGGAAGGGGAAGAGTACGTCCCTTATCAGTGGTCTTGGGGAAGGGCATGGGAAGAGATGAGGGAGGGATGGTGAAATTGGGAGAGGATGACAGAGGGAACTACAGATGGGATAAAAAGTGAATAAACTGTAATTTATTTAAAAAATAAATATTAAAAAAATACCTTTTCCAACCATCAGTCTGTGTTATTTGAATAAATCACAGGAACTGTCCACCCTTTATCAGTCTTGTTAAGGTATACTGAATGAATATGAAATTAGATGACCTTCTTAAGATGATCAAATTATAGAGCTTAAACAAATCAACTCATTCCTAATGTTTTAGAGCAGTGAGTGTGGAGTTCATTGTTTCTTCACTACCACATATTTGGAAATTAATTTTAATACCATAACTTACAAATGGAAGCTTCTGAGTGTTTAAGTAGAATCTAATTAGTTTTAGCGGCAGTGTTGATTGATCACTTGCCTTATTAGTTATGGGTGGTGTAAGCATGGTTTCATGTATAAGAAAGAACAAGAAATAGGTAGTAAACCATGTGAAATTTTAACATTAAATAATTTAAAATCATTTGAAATATGGATTGTTAATATTTTTAAAATTAAAAACCATTAACATTATTTTATTTATATGATTGGTTTTTTGGAAGAAGAAGAAAAAGAAAATACAAAAGTGAATTTTTTATTTTTTTTTAATTTTTTAAAATTTAAAGAGAAATTTCAAATACATTTTATATAAAACTTTCCTTAAAATATGTGACAAAAACTCAGACATCTTTTCCACAATATTTGTATCATATAATGTTTCTAAAAGCGTACTTCAGATACACACAATGTATTTATGAGTTTATAATTTATAGGTAAATTCTTTCTTTTAAGAGATAAATGAATAACTATCTTACTGGTTCAACTCAAATCATCTTTGATCATAAAAAAGTAAATGCAACAAAATTAAGACTTGCCAGTGTCAGCGTTCCAAATAAATATTTAAAAAAAATAATTATTTTTCTCCCAGAGTTTACACATTGTGTATACTTACAGTATGCACAAGCTACCATTTCTAACTCAGGATTAAGTTGATGATTTAAAATATACAACCACTCTGGAAATCAATCTGGCTCTTTCTCAGACAACTAGGAATAGCGCTTCCTCAAGATCCAGTCATACCGCTCCTAGGCATATATCCAAAAGAGGCTCAAGTACACAAAAAGGACATTTGCTCAACCATGTTTGTAGCAGCTTAATTTGTAATAGCCAGAAGCTGGAAACAGCCAAAATGCCCCTCAACTGAAGAATGGATGCAGAAATTGTGGTACGTCTACACAATGGAGTATTACTCAGCAATGAAAAATAAGGAAAACATGAAATTTGCAGGTAAATGGTGGGACCTGGGAAGGATCATCCTAAGTGAGTTGTCCCAGAAGCAAAAAGACACACACGGTATATACTCACTCATATAAACATACAACATAGGATAAACCCACTAAAATCGGTACATCTAAACAAACTAAGCAAAAGTAAGGACCCTAACTAAAATACTCAATCCCCATCCTGAAAGGCAAAGAGGATGGACATCAGAAGAAGAAGAAAACAGGAAACAACCTCGGAACCTGCCACAGAGGGCCTCTGAAAGCCTCTGCCCTGCAGACTATCAAAGCAGATGCTGAGCCTGATGGCCAACTGTCGAGCAGAGTGAATGGAATTTTATGTAAGAAGTGGGAAATAGTAAGAGCTGGAGAGGACAGGAACTCCACAAGGAGAGCAACAGAACAAGAAAATTTGAACACAGGGAACTTCCCAGAAAATCATACTCCAACCAAGGACTATTCATGGAGATAACCTAGAACCCCTGCACAGATGTAGCCCATGGCAGTTCAGTGTCCAAGTGGGTTCAATAGTAATGGGAAGAGGGACTGCCTCTGACACAATCTGATTGGCCTGCTCTTTGATCACCTCCCCCTGAAGGGGGAACAGCCTTACCAGGCCACAGAAGAAGACAATGCAGCCATTCCTGATGTGATCTGATAGACTAAGATCAGAAAGCAGAGAAGGACCTCCCCTATCAGTGGACGTGGGGAGGAGCATGCATGCAGAAAGGGGAGGAAGGGCGGAATTGGGAGGGGATGAGGGAGGGGCTTTTGGGGGGATACAAAATGAATAAAGTGTAAATAATAATAATAATAATAAAATTTAAAAAAATGAAACCAAGACAAGCACAAATTCCTCATCTTCAAATTTGTTTTGAGACTTCACAAGAAGTAATACATGTCTGGTATGGTAATTCTGTTCAAAATTCTATGGCTACAGAAGTAATAGACCTTGGTCAGCTCTATAAATAACCTGTTGATTGATATATTTTTAAATAAAAATATTGTCAAATTGCAAATATATATATATATATATATATATATATATATATATATACACATACAAAATTCACATCTAAAACTTACTCTTTTTAAACATATTAAGATTCGAGTTCCATTCAGATACTTTTAATTTTTATACCCCGGAAAGAAGGACTCATTCATTTGATCAATTTAGCTAAAACATTCTCTGAAGCTAGGGGTTTTCCTTACTTTGGGCAACATTTGAACAAATATTAGGATCATATGCTTGGCTTATAGAAACATAAATGTATTATCTCCTATTTTAATATATATGAATAGAGTGCTGTAATCCAGAAAATAGTAAGTCTTAAAATTTTCCACTTGAATGCTGCACCTTTTGCTCTGTAACACTCCTAGAATGATAACGTTGTAAAGACTGCAACAGATTATTGGTTCTAAGCATTATGAAAAAATGTGGTTTGGGAAGAAAACAGGCTGTGGGGATCTTGGTGTCTTGTTCATGATGATTTGTTCATGTGGTTATGGAAATGATAAAACTAAATAGGGCTAGCCAGAAACAAGTATCTATATCTACTTCCATATAAAATAAAAATGGGGATAACTAAATGAGGTCACTTTCAGAATCAGAGGAGTACCCTAACTGTAAAATCTTACTATAAAAATCAAAATAATAGAGCTGGAAAAATTTTCATGAAAAGTACAGAGGAATTCTCTATTATTTCCTCCAACTGCAAACAAATACAGTTAATCTGCATAGAAAATCTCATTTAAAAATGTCTGATTATCTTACTCTTTTCAATCTTTGAAGATTTTATGTAGTCTGAAAATATGTTTAGAAGTTTTGATGAAGAAAGAATGGTATCAGGTCAGTGTTTGGAATGGATGGATCAACTACAGGATGAATATAGGATGAACATCTCTTAAAACATCATAAATGTGTAAATTGTCAGTCTCTAAGCAGATGTAATGGATGCAGAGGCTACAAATCCCACAGGTATCTAAGACACCTGATGAGGAATCCTGTGTGTGTGTATGTGTGTGTGTGTGTGTGTGTGTGTGTATGTGTATGATAACTATTAAATGTGTACGTAGTATCAAATATAATTTAAATATGAATAGAACCTTGCTTCTAGAGTTATTCTGCTGATTGGCAACCTGAACATCACCAGAAGCTGATTAGCTATGCAGAATCTGCACCCTTGACTTAAGGAATAAAAATCTGTGTCTTAACAAGATCCCCAGGTAATTCTTGGGTACATTAAGCTAGAGATACAGTGTCTTCAGGTATTTGGCAATCAAATACGATGTGCCTCCCATCGCAGGGCAGCTGTACTTCCAGTGAGAGTCAGATCATTTGAGCACCCACTCTGTATAGGAGCAGTGGCGTTAAGGACAGTGTATTACCCATCTCATCAGTGCCACAGTGCTGATGTGAGTTTAACAGGGCTTAAACACAGAAGCTCTCTCTTTCCTAGAATCCTCCAGTGTCTACGGTCATAAGCACTGTTCAATACTGCCCATTCTTTCTTCATCTGTTGGACCAGCTCCTACGGGCTAACTCTGGTTCCCAACCATTTCTAGCAGGGAATGCCATGAACTGCAGCACTCTTGCCAGAGTCAGAGCAGATAACATTATTCACTCAGACAGCTCTGACGGCATTTCTGTCCAAACAATAACCTCAAAGCAGGAGCCTCACATCTACCACCTCAGGGTTTTCTGGCTTCAGAATGGCAGAGCATTTGCATGTTCTCCTCTGCAAGGCACCCCACTGATCTTTCCATGTAAATCACAAAACCAAGCTCCAAGTCTACAGAGCCCGCATTAGCTGTAAGACAATACTGTGGGGACCTAGAGTTGAAGAGGATATCTCTGATTGTCTCTGGCTTGATTTTATGCATATATTCTCTCACACTTCCATTCTGTGTAAGTATGCAGACAGAAGCAACCGCTGTGAGAATGCACAACTGACACAATGAAAAGAAAATCATTTATCATGTTAGGTCCAGGGGTTAACTTAAATAAGAAAATTCACCAGGAGTAGATCGTTTGAAGATGTCTTAGGAACAGGTATGTTCTTTTAAACTGTTTTGTGGAATAAGTAAAGAGGTGTGACTGCAAGCAGTTTCAGAAATATTAAGAAGTGGTATTGCATTTGGTAGGTTTCACAGTTCTCCATGTGTGAAATAGTAAATGAATTAATGTGTATCTGCAACAGTAATACCTATGACAATATCTATTTTGTATGTTGATGCTATCAATGTGACAGGTGTGAAGATCAGTCCTCAAACATGGCCTCTTCTCATTCCTCTTACCACTCCTGTGGTATTGGCTTTATTACATGCCTTTCTCGGGGGAAGGGACCTGGAGCTTTGGTTGTTGCCTACACAAAGCTCCAACCAAAATCTCTGTTCCTAGCCAGGTGATGATGTTGCATGCCTTTAATACAAGCACTTGGGAGGCAGAAACAAGCAGATCTCTGAGTTTGAGGCCTGCCTAGTCTATAGAGTGAGTCCAGGACAGCCAGGAATACACAGAAAAACCATCTCTCAAATAACCAGGAAACAAAAACAAAAACAAAACCATACAGAAAATAAAAACAAAAACAGACAAACAAAAAAAAAAAAGAGCTCTTGTCTTACATTTCTTTGCTTAGTGAAAGAAGTGAAGAGACTTTAAAAGGAGGCGAGAGGAAGCCAAGGGAGCTCAATAAGGAATGAGTGGATTTTAGCATCAAACAAAAGGCTGCTGCTCACTGTGCTTTCTGTTTCCCCTTTCTCCACAGATACTTTGACAATGTATTTAGTTCATCTTTGGGAAAGTAAGGCTAATTCACTATCTTTTTGAACTTCTCACCATTCGTGTCTCATGACGAAGAATTTTCATAGTGTCCCTGCCTGCTGATGTGTCAGAATAATGGCAGCGTGCTTTTTACTTAATTTCAGTGCTGCAGGATTCCTGAGCATTTCCCCCTACTCTTCTGTATTGTGTTACTAAAGAGAAATGTAGATAGATTTATGGTGCATCTAAAGACAAGAAGCATGATTCAGCCAAAAACAAGAACAAACAAACAAACAAATAAATAAATAAAATAGTTATCAGTTCCCTACATTTCTATTAATGTGTACAATGTCCCAATTATCCAGGAGATATAAATATAATATTCATCTTTTGATGTATGGATATAAAAACATTCCATCAGAGTAAAGATTTCAATCATAATGACCAACAAATATTGAACATTGGTGTCCTAATATTTCAAAAGCAACACTCTAATCTCAGATGTGGAAAGACTTGGCCAAGCCTCTTGCTGATGTTCCAGGAAAATGATTTTCTTTCTCTTTTTATCTTAGTTTCCTACACTTGAAAAATGGGTCTAATAACATGTGCCCTTTACATACTTGAGAGATGCTCCAAAAGTTAATGAAATATTTGTAAAAAGCAATAGATTGTATGAGTTAAGATACCATCTCCATTATCTTATTGAATTTTACAAATAAAATTTCCTGCGGAACCTTTCTAACCTTTATGGATTAAATAGACATGAGAATACAGTAGTAATTCATGTTAAAATATTCTTTGTCGCTTCAACCAAGTGCTTAAATTAAATGCCTAGCTATAAAATAGGTCTTAGGAATTAATTTTTTGAAAAAAAGGTGAACATATCAGAAGATCGAAACATTAAAAGGACAACAGTAAAGCCCAACAAACTGATAATTCAGCTTGCCGCCTTGTTGTTGGCTAAGAGCATTGTCATTACATCTACATTTCCGAAGTCTTAGTAAATGAACAGTCAGGATTGTTTCTCCTGGAATTCATCAAAGTTAACAGAAATATTCATTCAGCCTTTCCCACAGCTGTTGTTTGGCTGTCTATGGGTAAAGTGCCAATTGGTTGAATTTCCCATTTTTGATTTCAGATGTTTTGTCATTACATAATTATAGATGTACCTAATAATGTTCTCAGATTTATGAAAAGGAACTAATATTCTTCAGTTTTAAATATAACATGAGGGTCTGGAGAGAGGAAAGGGAAGAAACAAATGCTATAATTGAATTACAATCTCAAAAAATTATACCTATTTAAAGGTCCCTTAACTTATACTGCATGAAAGAAAATCATATCAAAACACAGTAGACACTTTTACAAATTCTCTATAGTATACACAGGAGCTTTGCCTTAAAATCATTCTAACATCTCTCTTTAATTAATTAATTAAGTTAGTAATCAATCAATTCATTCATTCATTCATTCATTCATTCATTCATTCATTCATTCACTTTGTATCCCTATCTTCCTTCCAGTTCTGCCTTCTGTCCTTCTTCCCACATCCACTCCTCCTGTTCTCCCTAGAAAAGGGAGCCTCCCTCTACCAACCAGCCCAGGTATATCAAGGCTAAGCTTATCCTCTCCCACTGAGTCCCAACAAGGCAGCACAGCTAGAAGAAAGAGATTGAACCACAAGCCAAAGAACATGCATTGACCGCACCTAGGAACCCTACATTTAAGTATCTGATGGGCAGCTTGGTCTTCATGGGCAGCTTGGATCTTTCTAGGGTGCTCTAGCAATCAGAGTAGAGGCTGTCTCTAACACGGACGGACTCTGTTGCCTGCTTTTAGATCTTTCCCCTAACATCTTGTAATACAGGTTCAGTACTTACAACAGCAAAGCACACTACTCTCTGAGGGTCCACGGATGTGCTGTGGGGAAATCTGTCCCTGGAGGAAAGCATGGCCACTGCACTGAAGAGCGGTCTCCTGCTTCTGGGAGCTGTAGAGACACGCATGTTCTCTGATCTTTGGCTTCTGTAAAACATCAGTACTAAGACCAGAGTGGCCTGTTTCACAGACCTGTTTTGTTGGTTCTCCATTATAAAGAATAGGAAGTTCATTTACAAAGTGTGGAATAGTCTAATCTGGGCCAAGAGTGTCCTTATCTACAAAAGAATTCACTGCTGTTAAGTTTGTTTGTTTTTTTTTTTTTCTGTTAAGTTTACCAGGATTGTGGGTTTTGTGTTCAGCATAGTAGGAACAGCCACTCTATTTTCAAAATTTATATATATATCCAACAGTAACATTTATTAGTCATACTCTCAGAGGTCAAAGACTTAGCAAAACAGCTAATTTGCTAGTATGCCATGAAACACAATTTATTTGCCAGTGGCATTTGTACTATGTCATATTGATAAAGAAACAAGATGTTCTTGTGTCAAAGCCTGCTTCTGTGAAGTATTAGACACGCAGTCTTTCAGGGAGGAGAGAAGATAATAGTTTTCTCATTTTTACCATTTTGATAATATTGATAATATGCCCAGAGCACTGGGAAGTTTACCAAAGTACATGGTCACTCCTGAAAATATTTTAAGTCAGGCACCGAACAAAGCATGCCTGAGACATGACTGAATGGTATGCATTGATTACAGTCGTTATTACTTTATATTTTTCACAAATGGTTTTAGGGTGGAATAAATGGAATTAAAAAAAACATATGGGCTGGTAGTGTCATTTTAGGCATGCAATGGCTTTTTTTTTTTTTTTTCCAGAGATCATCTGCCTGGTTTGGGAGCAGAGCTGTATCCTACAAAAGCATTCAGTGTTTGGTCCTTGGAGAGCATATTTCTCTTTGGGAGCATCCGGCTGAGTCTCTTACACCTCTATAGGATCTACATGCGTAGCTCTCCAGGCCCATCTGAAACAGTACTAATGCCCAATTCAAGTAGGCAGATCTGATATCATATACACACAATCAGTAAAAACAGACTCAGTGGGTTGTTACTGATATATTGTGCTCATACATTCATATATATGTAACAATAGCAATGAAAAAGAGGATATCTATTTGAGACTATAGGAGGGGTCTTGGAAGGGATTCGAGGGAAGGAAGTTTGAGGCACTGGAGGGAGGGAAGGGGAGGTGGAAGTGATGTAATGTTTTTTTTTATTAAAAATGTATTTAAAATGGATTTACCAACAGTGGGGCACATCTCCATCTGGGCTGGGAACAATTTTGCCTCCTATGAAGGCAACATTTATTGTAGCGTCTTAGAAAGATAAATTAAAATGTCAATACTTTTTTGAGTTGCCTCACATTCATTGTGATGTTAATGGCCAGAATTTATTGAGAATGTATTATATAATTGCTTTCATTATGCTTTGTGGCTAACAAAATAGCTGACAGAAACAACTTAAAAGAGGGTGGATTCTTTTTAGCTTACATTTGCAGAGTGTTCAGTCCTTGCTACTGAACGCGGACAGAACAAAATGACAGGACTCCGGAGAATCAGACAAGTTACATTAAAGAGAACGTGCAATGGTGAGGAGGGAAGAAATCTAGAACCCTATGTAATATTGAAGGACATGTCCCCATCTGATGGTTCCTACCTCCTAAAGTTTTTAGAACCTCCCAAAAATAGTTGCACCAGTTGAAAATTCAAGCATTTAATGCCTAATCCTGTAGAGGATATATCATATTAAAACCCTGCCTATACTTTGTACCAAAAATCCTACTAAGGACACATGTACTTTTATCAGTATAAAGCCCACACTTTACAAGCAATGCTTTGAAAAACGCTTAATGTGGAAATACATTTTGTAACAATATTACAAAATACTTATCTCAAACTAGTATAGTAAATACATGCCTTCCCAAGTCAGCATTTCTCAAAAGTTTGATCGTGAGGCATTTTAACCCACATAAAATAATTGAAGAATGCTAAAAAAAGATTTATCCTGGGTGTTTTTCTTATTGTTTTATATATCTTTGTTTTCATCATGTTGACAATTAAAATGACTTTGTTTAAAAGATGTCAAGAATATACAAACAAAAACATTGCTAGACATTCAGCAATTGCACCAACTTGTTCTATGGACCTGGTAACTTAAGAGACCCCAACTTCTGTCACTTTTGAGAGCAGGAGAGTGTAAAGGACAAATAATATATTAGTATTTTTATAATGATATTTTAGCTTAAAGATCACTGAACATGTCCTTGATTCTAAGATCCCCTACATTTCATTGTATCACTATTGCCCTAGAGAATAAAGGACTCTCATGCTTCAAATATGTTTCCATAGTACTAAACATCCTATTATCTTTTTAAGAATGAACTCTATTAGACTCATCTCACAATAATTAAGAAATATTAAAATATGCAACCTGCCAATAATGAACAGAGACTAAAATCAAACAAGCATTTTGCCCAACAAAAATGTTAGGTCTTATAGCCATTTCGTAATCTTATAACTTCCCATCTCTAATCCTGTCCTCTACATTATAATGCAAACGTACATCTACAGATGTGTCATCAAATAGAAATAAAGAAATCTTAGTAACTTTTAAGCTAGCAGCTAAAGAAGAAAACCTTGAGGTAGAATTATAGTAAGCTCAAGAATGAAGTCCACATTTCTAGTGTGTATTTATAACCCTTACAATCTTTTAAATCTGAATTTTCCTGTTGCAGATGACATGATTGTAGGATATGTACCCTTAAAAAATCTCCAAAGTTTTCATAAGAGAGTGGCAGTAAGTCAAGTCCTTAGAGAAAAATACACCAGAATAAAATAATGGAATTTTTTACGCCTTCTTACATGTTTTATGATCTTCTTCAGAATTAATTCACAAGCATTGTGATTCCCACATTTTCTCACAATTCAGAATATCAAAAATAAGTCCTTACAGTAGAAATGATGATTTTATAGTGTTTATTACAGTTCTAACTTTCAGCATCTTAAATAATTATTTATTTTCTATCCTTTATATTCACATCTAAATGTTATAAAATTGTATATATCAAAACATAATAAATCACATTGATAGCTATTTTGGCATCCATGATAATTCACAGAGTTGAATATGAAGATGCCCAAAGATTAATAACCTGTTTTAGCCCATGATAATAATGGATATACCTTAAGTACACTTGTGATGATTTACCCCAGGTACTCTGCAAGTTGAATATCCTGTATCAGAAAACTTTTGGCCAGAGTTTCCCGAATTTATTTTTGTTGTTGTTGTTCAGGAATTTATTTATTTAATAATTTATTTTTTAGATTATTTATTTAATTATTTATTTATTAGATTCACTTTGAATCTCTGCTGTAGAAAAATTAAAGGTTTTTCACCATTTATAATTTCTATATATACGTAATAAGGCTTAGACTCGAACCCACAGATACAGTTCATTTAATTTCCATATACTTAACTATATAGCCATGAGGGTTTTATAAAGGTTTTGATAATATTCTAATTGAAAAATAATTTCATGATGCAATAATTTCCACTTCTGACATTAGATTTGCCCTCAGGAAGTTTCTTCTTTGGGCAACATTTCAAATTTTGGAACTGAGAATTGCTATTACTCATTCCTAAATAAATCAGAAGGTCTTCATAGAAATAACTGTGCATGCATTTAAAGCTGCTATATATATAACTAAAGCTATCAGATCAAGAACAAATCCTTCATTTTCATCACACTGTAAACAGAACCTCGTGGATTCCATTCCATTGTCAAATGGTCTATGACAGTCTTTTTTTATTTTTTATTTTTATTATTAGTTACATTTTATTAACTCTAAGCCCAGCTTTATCCCGCTCCCTCATTCTCTCCCATCCCACCCTCCCTCCCTCATCTCCTTCCTGCCTCTTTCTAAGTCCACTGATTGGGGAGGACCTCCTCCCCATTCATCTGACCCTGCTACCCTGTTTTATCAGGTATCTTCAGAACTGGCTGCAAAGTCTTCCTCTGGGGCCTAGCAAGGCTGCTCCTCCCTTGGGGGGTGGGGAGGTCAAAGAGCTCACCATTGAGTTCCTGTCAGAAATAGTCCCTGCTCCCCTTACTAGGGAAACCAATTGGTTACCGAGCTACCTCAAGCTACATCTGAGCAGAGGTTCTAGGTTATATCCATACACGGTCTTTGGTTGGAGAAACAGTCTCATATAAGATCCCAGTGCCCAGATATATTTGGTCCTTGTGTAGCTCCTATCCTCTCCACGTTATATTAACTAAGACAGTCTTGATTTACTTCCTGTCATGCTGTAATATCTGCCTGGAGTATAAAAAACCCAAGAGGAAGCACTGTGTAGGTAGATCTCATCACTTCCTTTTTAAGCCATGTGCATGTTTCATGCCACCACTTGTACCACATGACTGTAGACCAAAGGTGCTTCTTTCACTACAGAAGCTCCTTGGAGACAAGAACTAGGCTTTCAACAACATGTGTCCCTGGTTGGAATCACTGATATTTTAAGCAGATATTCTATATTTATTTGGAACATTTATTAATAGCCTATTGGATCTTAACGCTTTTTATGTTAGATGCCATTGCAGACAAATAGTTCTCATTCAAAGGACAGAGTTCACAGAAGATAATGAAATCAGCAATTCTTCTTTTCTCTAAGATCTCATCTTCGCATGCTAGGGGTGATTTATAGGATTTGTAACTGCTTTTTAAGATCCTTGTCTAACCATTCTCTTCTAGTAAACATCTAGATATTTTCAAGTTTATTCTAGGTTCATTTACCCTGAGAAGTCACCCCCACACAGGTTTCTTTCTTAGATTTTTTTTGTCTTCTTTTTTTTTAATAAACAAATGTGGGTTTCTATGGTACTAATCAGAGTTCATCTTTGTTTCTTTGTAACTGCTACATGATTATATTGGGAATGTGAAAAACAGTTCAACAGGAAATCAGTGCTGGCTCAGTGTGGGTATTTTTATATCCTGAGATACTGAAATATAAACAGACAAAGACAGTTAGTGTGCCCAACACACATCTAATGACGAATCATATTTAAACACCACCAATAAAAGAAAATTTCCCACACACATATTTTCTTCACAGTGCGTTAGTTGTTCATTTGTTTGCTAAACAAAGCAGTTAAATAAAGCCAAGAAAGAAATGATTTTTAAAAACACTTTTTATTCTTTAGGCATGGTGTGCATGGAGTTCATTGGAAAGGCACACTCAGAGAGAATTTATCATTTCATTGTTTAAAAACAATGTGCATTAATAAAAAATAGTTTACATGTTATATGGAATGGATATATACATATGTGCATGCACAATGTAATACACATATAGAATCCCTATGTGTGCCTCATGAATTTTAGCCCTTTATTAAATATCAAAATTTTACATTCACTAATTAACAAATTAGGCAAGTCAAGGAAATCACTTTTATAGAGCTAAGACACTGCTAGTACAGGCTAATAAGGAATTCATATATATATATTTTTTATTGCAGTGATCTATTTTGTTCTCTGTCTACCTCTCCTAGACCCTTATTATGCATTCACAGTTAAATTGTAACAGTGGGACTGTGGTACCTACCGCAGCGCCATTTCTTACTGGGTAGCAAAAGCACTTAGATATTAGATGTCAATATTAGCCCCCAATTTGGAGTATAATCATTTTAGAATTAAGGAACAAGAGCTTCCTAAAAGTCCAAATTCTGGTGGAGGTACCTTCTCAGATGCAAATATTAAATCTCATGCTCATCTGTATCACATCCATCCCATTCAGGTTTTTCAGTGGAAAGAAACCCTAAAAACAGTCACAGTGTTTCATGATCTCATGAAGAATTTCCTGAAAAGGCTGTGAATTCTAAAATTGGGAAAGGATGAGAGAACTTTTTCATAATTGCTGACCTCACCTGGATTTGCTCTTGAAGTTTTACAAAAGTAAGACTGGTATGGGCAGATGGAAACAGGTTTTGCAGAGGCCCACTCTGATTTTTATCTGGGTGAATTAAGTACACTTTATTAATCTTCAGGAACAGATAAATAATACAATTCAGAGCCTGGAATTAAGACTCAGATTTCAGATCAAGTCCACAGTTATCAGTCAATCTGGTAAGCTTGTACTTTATCGTTGATTTATTGGCAGAAAGAATGGGTGGTGGTGGCTCACAGTTATATGAGAGTTATTCACTTTAGCAGTTTCAGATAAGATTAGAGCACTGTGCAGCACTGAGCAATCATGACCCTCTTACTTCTCTGTGTCCCAGTCAATAAGACTTACAGTCTCCAGAAGCATCTAGACCTCTTCAATCATTACTTTTAAGCAGATACAGATTTCTGTTTATTCAAATTTCACCTCTAATCCAGCTTTCCTTTTATTTTGAATTAAGATTACTGGGACTTTCGTACTGCTCTTCACAATGAGAACAACAGCATTAGTCCAAAAAGGGAGCTTAGCTAAGTGCTAAGTGATTATAAATGCTGGCTGACAGACCTAGTTCCACATCCCCTTTCTCTGTGTTCTGACCTGTCCTGCTCCAGGGCCTATGCTCAGATCCTGAGCCCTTATTTTCTTTGTCTTAGTGCATTCACTGCCTTACAACCAACAGTGGCCAGAATTGCTTTCAAATTTATTTTTCAGCCATATCTACTTCTTTCTGATTTCCTTACCTTCAGACGATACTCTGGGCTTAGTCCTGCCTTCTTTGTTACAAAGTAGTGTTAAACCTGAACACACAGCCCAGAGTCACAGAAGACTGTGATGAGAAGAACCCTGTCTGCTCCAAGTACTTGTTTGCTTATAAAGATTTAGAGAATTACTACATGTGTGGCAAGAAAGAAATACAGTGTTTTTTCAAAGCTGACTAGATATTGGCTGTTTGGGCTGGGAATTTCTTTTACACCTAAAAGTACATTTCATCAATCCTGTGCTTTTCAAAATTTTGACACAGCTTCTTTTGTAAAAATTTCTGCAACTCCAAAAATGGTAGTTTCTTTTTTTGTTAACTGGTGTGTGTCCCCAGGTGTGTACAACAGGCAGCTATAAACCGAGTAAATGTGGCACATGCTAGTAACACTATAGTGTTTGTACCTGGGTTACATTTGAGGGTAGTTTTTACCCTATAAAATTCCAAGGTCCTAAATAACACAAGTAAAGGTGGCTACAGATTGAGTAGCACATGCCACCCAGGTTATCAGAGCTTAAATGTCTAACACATTCCAAACAGGACACTTGGTTTGTGCTAAAATGCAGGTGGTTGGGGACACTCAGGGGGAAGTGATCTATATTTAGCCTGGCTCCCAAAGCTTTGGATTAAGGATTCCTGTAAACAGAAAACATGCTGCACTTTCATTCTTTCGGCTCTGCTGTTCTGTAACCTGCTGCCGCTTCTTCAATACAGATCAGATTAAATGATAAGCTGACTTGTTGGGTAATGAATTATGGGATGGCATAGTTCCAGGCTTGCCTCGAGGCTCTCGAAGGGAAGAGAAATAAAGTTTACTATGTCAGAAAGCCTGGCTCTTTTGGGAAGGTGACAGGAGACCCAAGACCTCTCTCCATTATTACAAGATTAGTCGTTATTCTAAGAGAAGCCAGTGCTCCACAGTTATTACACAGGGAGTGTACCCTCACACTTGCCTTTCATATTGTGTTCAGTCACTTAGGGAAAAGTGACTTACGAAAGTAGAAAACAATAGTACAGGTGTGCGATTCTAATAACTGAGGGGTATGTATTTTAAAAATCTCGTTCCCACCAACCAATTAATAGTTTCTGTCTGGAGTCAGAATCCATCAGGAAACCCCCTGGTGGGTTTATTTATTTATTTGTTTGTTTGTTTGTTTGTTTAGAAAATAGAAACACTGATTTAAAGCACAATAATGACATATTATTACTGCATGAGAGTAGAAAATTTAACTGTTTATTATTTTAAAGATACAATTTAAAAACCTCAAGGTTACTTAGGTTTCCCACATACTTAGACTTGACCAGTGATTTGGATGAGAGGGACACTATAATAATAGGAAACTTGTAATAAAGCAACCTGCACTAGCTGGAGTATAACCGAAAAGATGTGGAAGGAACACACAGATCGGAGTTAAGTCACTTCCCCTAAAATATAAATGCGTGACAGACGAATGAAAATTAATGACTGCATACCAGCAAAGTAGACTTAGAAATCGGTTCTCCTAACCCTTAGTAGTCTCCTCTAACTATTGTGTATAAAAACTGCTAACTATACTTTCTATCCTGGTCCATATGACTTCTGCATCTTTATAGAAAAACTATTGCTTGGAAGCAAATTGGTGCAATATTACCCTATATTTGTACTTTTCTTAGATACATAATGTCATTCCCAAGTCGTAGGGTTTGATACTCCAGTCCAAGCGATGACCGTATGCTTTGGATGCTCCACTTTCACTTGAAAATACAGCACTCATACTTTTTGCTTCCCTATTTTGTATACTTTTTCTGGAGTAAGAGTTAGAGTTACAGCAGATGCCAGTGGCAGGGTGATTTCTTAAGAGACCAGGAAGGATCGGTGCTTTTTTTCTAGGCTCTTTAAGGTATGACTAGACAACTCTAAATTATATTGCCATACTAAAGAGCATGTGTTTTAAATATATACCAACATTCTCAATACACTTACCATTTCTTGGACCAAACAAGGGGCAAGGAAAATAATGAATAAAAAGAGATGAAGAGGGTGTGGGAATAAACTGTTGGAATGGTTAGAGAATGATGAAGTCATCATAGAGAAATTCCCAGTAAATTTTGAAAAGAAATGAAGTGGATACCATAAAAGGTTGCAGGAGAGTCAACGGGATTGAATAGCCTGTATGGGCTATTCACAATGTTGAATTCATCCTGGGCCTGCATCAGTTATCTCTTTTGTATTAGGATAACATTGACTCCAGTTCTTCCACATAGGGAAACATTTTGGAGGCTATCTCCATTCCCATCAACAAGTACTATCCTTCTCATTTTACCTATTATTTTTTTCACTTTTATTCTGTCTTATTCAGTTCTACCACTGTGAAGAGAAACCATGAACAAGGCAACTCTTATGAAAGAATACATTTAATTGGGAGGTTGCTTACAGTTTCATAGAGTGAGTCCATTATCACCATGATACAGAGCATGGTGCTCAACAGGTAGGCATGGTGTTGGAGAAATAGCTAAGGGTTACATTCCGATCCTTAGGCAGGAGGCAGAGGGGGACACTGGGTCTGGTGTAGGCTTTTGAAACCTCAAAACCCATTTCCAGTGACAAACCTCCTCCGATAAGGACACACACACACACACACGTATACATAAATTTATTAACTTTGTTACCCTCTGCAGCCCCCTCCCTTGTCTCCTCCTTGTCTCACCTTCCCTCTATCTTCTCTCCCTATACTCTTTCCCTAGTCTTCTGAGAAGGGAGGACCTCTTACCCATCTATCAGACCCTAGTCTATCAGCTCTCATCAAGGCTGGCTGCATCATCTTCCTTTGTGGCCTGGCAAGGCTGCATTCCTCAGGGGGAGGTTATCAAAGAGCCTGCCACTGAGTTCATGTCAGAAACATGTCCTGCTCCCATTACTAGGCAACCCACTTGGAAACTGAGCAGCCTATGGGCTTCCTCTGAGCAGAGGGTCTAGGTCGTTTCTATGCATTGTCCTTGTTTGGAGTATCAGTCTGCAGCCCCCACTGGGACCAGTTATTTTTGCTCTGTTTCTCTCCTTGTAGAACAAGTCTTTCTATCTCCCTCTTTTCCATAAGGTTTCTTGCACTCTGCCCAAAGTTTAGCTATGAGTCCCAGTATCTCCTTCAATATCCTGGTTGGTAGAGTCTTTCAGAAGTCCTCTATGGAGGGCTCCTGTCCTGTTCCTTGTCTTCTCCTACCTCCAATGTCTATTCTGTTTGCCTTCCTGAATGAGGATTAAGCATCTTCCCTAGGATCCTCCTTGTTGTTTAACTTCTTTAGGAGTATAGATTTTAGCATTTTTATCCTATAGTATATGGCTAATATCCACTTATAAGTGAGTATATATCATATGTGTCTTTCTGCTTCTGGGTTACCTCACCCAAGATGATCTTCTCTAGTTTTGTCAATTTGCTTGAATATTTCACGATTTCTTTGTTTTTAATTGCTGAGTAGTATTCCATTGTGTAAATGTATCACACTTTCAATTTACAATTTATTCATCCGTTCCTCAGTTAAGGGAAATCTAGGTTATTTCCAGATTCTGGCTACCTTGAGATTTCACCTCACATCCATCAAAACGGCTAAGATCAAAAACGCAAAGTAGAATGCATGCTGCAGAGGCTGTGGAGAAAGGAGAACCCTCCTCCATTGCTGGAGGGAATGTAACCTTAAACAGCCACTTTTGAAATCAATCTGGAGCTTTCTTAGAAAATTAGGAATAGTGCTACCTCAAGGTCCAGCTATACTACTCCTGGGCATATACCCAAAAGATGCCCCACCATTCAATAAGGACATTTGCTCAACTATGTTCATTGCAGCTTTATTTGTAATAGCCAAAATCTGTAAAGACACATATCTTAATCTTTCTCTACAGTCCATTAACTGAAAGCCAAGCATCCAAGCATATAACCCTATTGGTACCATTTTTATTCAGTCCACACTTTTGTCCCATTTCTTTGCTGAGAATATTGATCTTCACCTTATAATATCTGTATACCTGTCTGAGTTGCTAGATGTTGAAAGACATTTGCCATGCAACTGTGTTCCCAGATGGTCATATTTAGCATAGACATACAACTGCAGCCACCCTCCTGAATTCAAATATCACTATTGTTTAGCTCTTTTTGCCTCTTTTTGTGAAAGCAGTACAGATGAATGTGGACTTTCTTTTATTTTTGTTCTTCAGTAAACACAAAAACGGTACTGATCCTTGTGAAGTACTAGTCTTGGCTATCTGATAGGCAAAGATACACATTGAAGAATACACTTTTTCTTGCTGATAAGTCTGAAGTCTGGGGTTTGATCAGTCTGTTTCACCATGTAAGTACATAAACATGTGCCTGTTTCACTTTGAGAGCCATGCATCTACAATAAGTCAATATACAATGCATGGACAAAGGGCATGAGGGAGGTAAGTGAAGAAACATCCCACACAGAAAGATCTACACCAATCAGTAACAAGCATGCTTTGATCTATTAGCAAGTCTTTATTCTTGCTTTTTTTTGTTTGTTTGTTTGTTTTGTTTTGTTGTGAGGAGGAGAAAGAAATGCATGAAATAAATTAAGTAACTGACCTCAAATCCAGAAATGAATGCAAACTCAAAGAACTGGGTTAACTATAGAAAACTAGAAAAATGTATCACTTTCCAAAATTCATAGATTTATTCTTCATAAAGGGGCATAGTACTATCACTTTAAATTTAATTTTGATTACAGCTAAGATTGAAAGAGTGATTACTCTTTCCATTTCCCAGATGAGAGAACTGATAGTAAAAGAGAGGAAATATTGTGTCTAGACTTAGAAGGCCAAGTCATGGCCAAGGCTTTAATTCCATTCAACTCTAGAATTTCTCCATGAGTGATCCCACAAAAATACAATATTTTTTAATGCCTTAGGTTGGTCAAAGCAATTATTCTAGCAAATTGGCCTGAAGCCGAGAAGAAATAGTCCTTAAGTACTATCAAAGTAGCATTTACCCTGGGAGATTCGACTATCATTAGTGAAAATCTTCGTTTGCAATGTTGTACACAGGTCACTGTAGTGGGCCTGAGCAACGCATTATCACTAACTAAAGAAATTAATTTAATGGACTATTATATGTTTCTTGCCTTGAATACTCTCAGGTAACCAGCAGTAGTGTGCTTTCTGTAAATGGCAATTGCCAGCTTTGAGAACAGAGTTCTAAGTTTTGTCCATTTCTATGCCACACCATTGAGTTATGCACAGAGCACAGTCTTTAAAACTGGTATTGAGAGCATCTGGAAGGCTCCTGCACAGACTATTCTAAGAAGCCAATTTCTTCAAAATCCTCAGATGTCCTGCATCTCTTCTATAACTCCACCTACAACTCAGGTCCTTCATCTCCAAGCCCTGGATCAACTCTCAGCATAGTGCAAAGTGAGTCCCCACACAGGGCAAAGAAAAACTCAAAGGGAATGAGCATGAAACACCTGTCTTTCTCTGGCCCCCTTTTTAGTACTTATGAGTGCAAATAGCTACATGATTTGGAGATTAAGAGAAGGATGTGGCACTGTGAATAATGGGTGCTGGAATCTCTCCTCTTTGGATCCGAATTAGTAACAGATGGGTCTGGGGAAGGATGGATTATCTCTTGTTTACTTAGTTGTTTAACAATTATTTTTATTTTATGCATATAAGTGTTTTTATTAGATTGGGATCTTTGTTGAAATATTGATAAGGTTAAAACAGATACATATTATCTTTTAAACTTTGACTTCCTTTAAAAAATGTTCATTATTTGTAATTTTTATTTATTGAAAAAAGATTCTTCACTTATAGTGTGCATCACATAGGTTTCCAGTGCTGGAGGGAGACCAGGAGAGGACATTAGATTTCTTGGGATGGGAATTCTAGATGTGAGTTGCTACATGGGATGATGGAAACCAATCCTGGAGCCTCTGCAAGGGCATCACGTGCCCTTATCTGTGAGCGACTACTCCAATCTCCTATTCCTTTGATATAAACAATTGTCTGACTTTAGGGTTGATGGTATTAATTGCAAATTACAGTCATCTAAAATTTACCACATTGTGACCTCTAACCTCTTCTCCAGTCTCTAATCTGGAGCTAAAATTCCAGTTTTAAAAGTATTGAACCTCTGTATTGTCTTTTTATTTTTTTAAATAAATTTTAGGAGAAAAGAGCCTGCTCTGAGAATGTGCAACTGCCCTTTCTTGCAAAGTGTTAACAGCTAGGCAAGTCAAAGCCCTTTGTGTGGAAACACCTGCCTATTTGTGGGAAGAAGCTGTCCATGAAATTTATTTTTTATTTGAAAAATGGTATAATTTCATACATTCAGTACCTTTAAAGTGTCCTTTCATTTTTTTCTTCTACTAAACAGTTTGGAAGAAAGTAGGGTATACCAGAGGCATTCCTATCCACTGTGCTTATGGTGACAAGCTCTTTCAATCCCAGAAGTCATTTTGACAGTCATCTGTTTTAACCATTTCAGTATGTGTTACATGACACTAACCTGAGCAGGCCATAAACATATCTACTGTCTTTTCCATATTGAATTAATCTTAACTGAACATGCTCAGAAATAGCCTTGCTCCTAATGTACTTTATATATGTATATAATACACATATATTATATATGTATAAATACATATATGCATGCATATTATATGTACATATATCTAGATTATATATATATATATGAGTATATATATATATATATATATATATATATATATATACTCATATAAGACAGTACATTATGGGCTGGATAATATATAATAATGTGTTTATATATATCTTCCAACTACTATTCTCATTCTTTCTTTAGTTCACAGAAAAACTAATTGCTTCATTCATTTCAAGAAATAGATAATTGATGACAGAAATTCAATTTGAGCAGTAAATGAGGAGGATAGAAGATCCAACTGATGATTTTGCAGTCTCTTTCACACCCCAATCTTTGTTTTGTATAAAATACCGAACAACTCACTTAACACATGTCTGAGTGCCACCATCTCAGCCATTTATCTCGCGATACCTACTGTCAAAGAGTGCTTTAAGAATTAAATGCAGTCTAAGGTTTATATAGGTCCATCTCATTATTAAATTGGTCAACATACTCAAATGGTTACTTCCTGTCCTGACAAAGAACAACCATGTGGTGTTGTTTCTGAAGACAGGCTAGTAGCTAGCAGAGATGTAGTGCCCCGGCCTAATGTCTGGCTAACACGTGAGCATGTAACTGCAGGCACAGGAGTCTCATGAGATGTGCCAGTTGATGAGGATGCCATGCTCGATCTATCGTCACTGCAAATTCTTTGGAAATACACATAGAGAACTACTAACTTATTGATTTAAGTTAATCTGACACAGGAGGAAAAAGGATGACATCTCTATTCACAAAATAGAAAACAGATGGACTTCCCTAAAATCCACTTCTTAGATAAATTTCACTTGTTTAAATCTTTTTGTCTGATGAGATGGCATCCCGACAGAAATTTCAAATTGTTCTCCTGGAAATGAATATTTCTCTATCATTATTAGAACCTTCTCCAACGATGTTTTCTTGTCCCAGATGGCTTTAATATTCATATTAGACAAATACAATAAATACCTTCTTAGTATTTTCTCTAAGACAGGGCCTATGGCTTTCAAGATAAATATTGCATTTGATACTCCATAATCAAACTGAGTCAATACAATTCTCTAAAATATATTCACAGTTATTCCACTTTTTCGAAATTCTGGTGATTTTATTATATCTGCTTTACTTGACAATTATAATTGTACATTTGAAGTTTTGCTATTTGTGCCTAACCTAGCAATATATATATATATATGCACATTCTTGTTCTTGTTGCTCTTAAGAACATAAGTGAAAAAACATAAAATCAGATTGGCAGTAGATTTATAACTATAAATTTTATCTAAATTATGTGTCTTGGCTAAAATGCACCAGTTAATGTCATTGTACTCACCAAAGTAAGTGAAATCAAATATAGGGCCTGGGGGGATTAGTCAGTGAGTAAACTGCTTGTTATATAACCGAGGAGACCTAAATTCAAAATCCCCGAACAAACTCCGGCTCTGGGACACAGAGCAGAATGATCTTTGAAGCTCACTGGCACTGGCCAGCCAGTGTAGCCAATTTGGATATGCACACATGTATAACACACACACACACACAAACACATGCACACGGATGGTGAAGGAGAGAGGGAGACAGACAGACGAGACAGAGACAAAGAGACAGACAGACAAATAATGAGACGAGAGGCACAGAGATCATGAGACACAAAGACAGAGAAACATGCACGTACACACACACACACAGACACACACACACAGACACACACACACACACACATACACAGATTCTTATTTAGACAGATTAGCATGTGCTTATGTTATCAATTTCAAATCCTCTAAAGTTCAAGATGAAGCTGAGTTCATCTAGGGAAAGAATTACCCTGTGCTTATCCTCTGTATGAAACCAACTGCACAAATTTTGTCAGAGACAAATCCCAGTCCTTACTATAGAAATATATTACAAAAATTGTTACTGTGCCAGTTTTCTTTTATAGTTTGATTTTCCTGTATTTGTAGTAATAATCATGATGAATCCTAACTTGTTATTTAACTATTACAGAAAGAACTGTTTTTCATTTTTATTATGAAACAGTTTTTACTAAAATTTTATGTTCATCAAGAGAATGTAATTTTTTGGCATTTTTTTCCCCTCCTCTCTAACATGGAATAGATTGTGTTTCAGGCATTCATGGTTTTTCTTACATCTGTACCTCGCACTATGGATAGATAGCTCGGCCCACCGCAATATTCTCTTTCACCGTAGGTGCTCCCAGGGCCATGGGCAGAAAACCTCTAAGAAAAGCAGAGCTTTGGGTTCTCTTATCCCCAGCAGTATCCACACAGAATACATGGGTGCTAGGAATGAAAGATTCAACGATTACTGAAGTAAGAGAGCACCCTGAATCTCCCCTGACAGCGGTGTGGCACTCTTGTCTTCCGGAAGTTAATAGCTCATTGCCACAGAACATCTGTTTTCTTTTGTCTTTCTCATTTTGAGATTCCTTGAAAATGAATATTTTGTTTCTAGATTGCCCTGCAATGTTTCTTAAACACCTGTTTGGTGAATTCATTTACTTTTGTTCCTTCCAACGAAGTACATGATTGCTTATAATTGGGGCAACCTTGATGAATATTAAAGCAGAGGCATCTTTCTCATTAAAAATGGAGCACAGACTAAGGTTAACTTGAGTAGATTGTATTCTATTCATGAAAATTTTATTTTTAAAGGTAACTACTGCTTATATCCTTTATACAAATTTATTTTTTTCTCTCAAGCTTTCCATGGTCTTAAGCTAATGTAATGAGGCACAGTTTTTCTTCTCTCTTAGAGGCTGAAGGTGATAATGATACTTCAACGCTATAAATTCTAGGCATTTCATGTCTGTACATTTCTGAACGGGCTTAACACTTCTCATAAAGCCAGACTACCAAACAATGTGCTTGGTTTTATTGTTCCCTTAACATTACAAGGGAAGAAACTACAGCCACAGTAAGGCTTTAGGGGAGAAAATAGAATCTGAAACCAGGAAAAGGTAGTTTCCAAGGCCTTTGTCCACCCAGCGCCAGACATTACTTCCACTTAACTATGCTTTCCCACACAGAGATGCTGCTCCTCTGTCTTTAGATTCTTCTGTGTCTCATCATGTAGCGATTGGTTAAATGTAATTCAGATCTCCCTCCCTCTGCCTCCTCAGAGCTGGGATAATAGATGCACCTCACTATATCCAGTTACAATTCTTTTTTTCACAATCTCCAATCAGGACATTGTCTTCATAGTCCACAAATGCATCCTTTATCACACCTGGGTATCTATCAATCTGTCCCTGTGTCTCAGAGATGCTCCTTTGTTTTCACAGTTGCTATCAGAGAACAACAAGTGGCATTTCGAGTATACAACACCGATTTTCCTCTCCATTCTCTCTGTGGTATGCATAGTGAGTGCCCATCACTCTTCACTAATGTTCCTTTTTTTTTACATTTATTCTGATATGTATTAAAACATAAAGCATTAACATCTGTATTTCCACACTATATTTTACACAAGACCTTCTAGAATACACTATCGTCTCCTTTGGACTCGTGCAATGTTGAGGGCCTAGTTCTGTGTTTCGTACAAACATATTTAGATACTATACAGTGCATATTTTGCTTAGAAATACAACAAAAAGAATGTTCTTTTTACGTTGTGTGTGGGGAGTGGGTATAAGTGTGCATGCGCACTTGTGCCAGTGCACACGTCTGTACTTGCCAACATAGACACCTGTGAAGACCAAAGCTTGACTGTGGGATGTTTTCCTTAGTCATTTCTCTCTTACATTTTTAGGAGGGATTTCCCACTGAGCCTTGAGCAAGCTGTTTCAGCCCGACAGGTTGACCACCAAACTCTCACGATCTGTCCGTCTTTCCCCGTAGCCCCGAAGTGGCACACATAGACTTACATACCTGGCTTTTTACATAATTGTTGGGGACTTGAATCATCCCTTTCACATTTTTTAAATAATAAAAAAATATGAAAAAAGCATTCTTGCAAAGCTCGTGTCATATCAATTTTTACTATGTAGCTACTGTAGTGGCTTCATTAAGTATAAAAACAAAATCTACACTATCAAAGACCGACAAGGTGTTATTTTAGTAACACCATAAACTAGCAGATTTTACACATAATTTTCAGAAAAAAATAAAGAATTTTATTAAAGATATTTAATGGTTCTATAATAGTTAAAAAGTATAAAAATATCCAGACATGGAAATGTTTCTTTCTAATATATATTCATTACATTTGTTAATTTTCTATAGTGTAAATTGTTTTTGTGTTGGAATGATACCTTCAGAGGCTTCTTGTGAACAGTGAAATAAATATCAATGGCAAAGCATCTAGACAGAACAGGTTGTTTATCAGCTCTTCCGTGGGTACCAATAAACACATTCACACAGTGAAGAAACCAGCCCAGATACTTACTGATCTCAGTAGCAATGATGGTGATATTGTGCCAGACACTTAATTCCCTGTCCAGTGGAGTTGCTAGTGTTATCTTGCCATCGTCTGCATTGATGTTGAACTGTCTCTCCAGGTCAGTATGACGGTCGATGGAAAACCTACAGAAGAGAGAGATCTGTAATCTCCTTCAAGGTTCTTATGAGGCCTACCTTCTGGAGCAGACCTTTAGTAATCCTGGGAGACTCATAGTTGTGAAGCCAAATGAATTGGGAAACTCTGTGGCATCATAATTTGTAAAACAAAATGACTGAATGAGGCTCAGGAAGCCTAATAATTATTATCTAAGGAACAATTAGCCACATATGCAACATGAAGGTCATAAACCACCATCAGTTTCAATAGGCAGAATCTTTAAAAAAACTGATGCTGATGAAGAGTTAATTGGACAATCCATCATATTTATTAGATACCTTATGTTAATTAGCCATTGCTACAAGATACAATATAAAACAACAAACTCAGGCCAATGCAAAGTATACTGGAAACATGTTATTCATTGCTGTTCTAGGAAACATGGACTTTTCCTAAACTTATCTCTAACTGAACTGCATTTCTGAAGTTTTATTTCAGTCATGATAGTTTGTTAAACTATCATTTTAAGTAACCATTTAAGTTTTCAATTAGTATGAGTTGGTAAAAAAAATATGTACTTTTTGGTAATGCAGTAAATGTTTTTACTAGATAAAATATGTTTTTTATATATGTACCATGCATAATAGTTTTAAGTGAACATGAGAGTAGTCCCTCAGTTGAGAAAACTCTTCAAAATTGAAATTTAAGAGAATAGTTAGGGATTGGTTAGGTAGCTTGGTGTTTGCGGTAGGAATTAATAAGAGTAATAGGGCAAACAATTTTTTGGTAAGGGGAGTTGCCATCGTTATCTTCTCATCTCTTCACTAACTATATAGTGAATTAAGTAGGTTTCTAGATATGTGCCATTAACGGAAATGTTATTCTTCTGCTTTATTTAGATTTTTATTCATTAGAAATGTTATATGACTTTATTAGAGTAGATTCAAAGATCTACCAATTAACAATCATCATGAAAGTGTTTGAAATAGTACCACAGGCTACTTATTGTTATTGACATTTATTTATTGATAAATTCATTATTAAAACAAGTAAAATTACAACTTTTTAATTTTTTAATTTTTATTAATTACAGTTTATTCACTTTGTATCTCAGCTGTAGCCCCCTTTCCCATCCCCTTCCAATCTTTCCCTCTCTTCCTATGCCCGTCCCTTAGTCCAATGATAGAGGAGGTCCTTCTCCCCTTCCATCTGACCCTAGTTTATCAAGTCTCATCAAGAATGGCTACATTGTCTTCCTCTGTGGACTAGTAAGGCTGCTTCCCCCTCAGGGGGAGGTGATCAAATAGCCACCCCATGAGTTCATGTCAGAGACAGTCCCTGTTCCTATTACTGAGGTATCCTCTTGGACACTGAGCTGCCATGGACTACATCTGTGCTGGGGTTCTAAGTTATCTCCATGCATGGTCTTTGTTTGTAGAATCAGTCTCAGAAAAGACCCCTGTGCCCAGATTTTTTTGGTTCTGTCGCCCTCTGTATGCAGCTCTTACCCCTCCAGGTCTTTCTATCTCCCACTTCTTTCATAAGATTCCCTGCACTCTGCCCAAAGTTTGGCTATGAATCTCAGCATCTGCTTTGATACCCTGCTGGGCACAGTCTTTCAGAGGCCCTCTGTGATTGGCTCCTGCCCTGTTCCCTGTTTTCTCCCTCTTCTGATGTCCATACCATTTGCCTTTCTGAATGAAGATTGAGCATCTCACCCAGGGTCCTCCTTGATTAGCTTCTTTAGGTGCATGGATTTTAGTATGATTATCCTATATTATATGTCTAATATCCACTTATAAGTGAGTTTATACCATGTGTGTCTTTCTGCTTTTGGGACACCTCACTCAGCATCATCTTTACTAGACCCACCATTTGCTTGCAAATTTCATTATTTCCTTTTTTTTTAAGTTTTGATTTAATAGTGATTCAGTTACAAATAAAACTAAGAAAATGAGGACTAGCCATATAATAGAGATTCAAGAGTCTATCTCAACTCTACAAGGTAAGTGAATAATGCACATAGGATTCAAGAACTCCACAGACTGGGGTTAATAGTCTCAACAAAATGGTAATCATGATGAGGTAATTATCATAAATTCTTTGAATCCACAGTAATTGGAGAGGAGACCAAGGCAATGTTTCTGTAAACATAATAGTTAAGGGAAGCACTAACGTTCCAATGTTAGCTGTAAAATATCTGGACAGACATATGCTTTGTCCCACACACTGTATATACTCTGAATCTTAGAAAGAGACAAGAAATGATTGCATGAGAATCACTTTATAACCATGATTTTCCTAAATAATTATATCAAGAATTCCTGGGTTTAAGTAATTTTTCTTTATTATTCTTGTTATTATTATTATTAGTAGTAGTAGTAATATTTATCACAATTTATTCTCTTTTTATCCCTGCTGTAGTCCCTTTCCTAATCTCCTCCTGTTCCCACACTCCCCTCTCCCCCACGATGTCCACTGATAGAAGAGGCTCTCTTCACTTATTATCTGACCCTATCAGGTCTCATCAGAACTGCTTTGATCCTCTTTCTCTGTGGCCTACTTAGGCCACCTGCTCCCTTTACTAGGGCACCCACATGGAGACTGAGCTCCCCATGGGCTCCATCTCAGCAGGGTGCTAGGTCCTCTTTATTCATGGTCCTTGACTGATTTATCAATCTCTGCAGAATGCCCTGCGCTTAGATTTTTTGGTTCTGTTGCTCTTCTTGTGGAGCTGCTGCCCCTCCAGGTCTTTCCATCTCCCCCTTCTTTCATAAGATTCCTTGCACTCTACCCAAAGTTTGGCTATCAATCTCAGCATCTGCTTCAATACCCTAATATCATAGTGCTACCTCAAGATAGAAAAGATCATCCTGAGTGAGGCAATCCCGAAGCAGAAAGACTCACATGGTATATATTCACTTATAAGTGGATATTAGCCATATAATATAGGATAAACATACTAAAATCTGTAGTTTTAAAAAGCTAAACAACAAGGAGGACCTAGAGAAGATGCCTAATCTTCATTCAGAGGAGCTAATAGGATAGACATCTGAAGTAGGAGAAGACAGGGAACATGACAGGAGCCTTCCTCAGAGGGTCTCTGAAAGACTACACTCAGTAGGGTATCAAAGTAGATGCTGAGACTCTTAGCCAAATTTTGAGCAGAACACAAGTAATTTTATTTTTGGGCTGCTGATGTTCCATACATAGATACAATGAGATTCTCAGAGGCCACAGTAAATGAGAATTAATCAAATCAGTGATGCTCAGTGAGTCCCTATTCCAAAGCATGCTCCTTGTCTCTTTAGTGGTGAATGACTGAAACTTATAGCCTTAACAATTTAGAATGCAGTGAAGGTATTTTAAACAATGTTTGTTGTTGTTCTCTTGTTTTTTTTCCTCATTTTTATTTTATTTTATTTTTAAATATTTTACAGTTTATTCATTTTATATTACAATTGTGGCTCCCTCCCTCATCTCTTTCCTGTCCCACCCTCCCTCCATCTTCCCCCTATTTCCTTCCTCTAGTCCACTGAAAGGGGGAGTTCTTCTCTCCTGCCATTCTTATTAAAAGATGAGTGATAAGGACAAGAAACTTTTTCAGAATATATATGTATATATATGTATATGTATATATATATTTTTTTTTTGCTTTTTTTCTTTGGATTTATATGTGTTTTGATGTGTACAAGGGCACATGTGTGTATATGCTTGCGTGTATGTACAAGCAGATGTGGAATTTCAAGTCTTGTTTGGAGATCTTCATCACCAGCTCCTCCACTTTATTCTTTACTACAATATATCCACAGTTCAGTAATTCACAGTCTCTCTCTAGTCAAATCGCTCTTTGGAATATCTGTTTTCATCTTTAGAAGCTACAATTACAGGTGAAGATTTGAGCATCTGAGCACTGAACCTCTCGCTTGCACAGCAAGCTCTTTCTCCACTGAGCCTTATATTTGTGTTCTTGGTCTGTAGTATTATTACTTGGTTAATTAAAAAATCACTTGTCTTTTATTTCTTTGTTGGAAAATTATGAAATATATATAAGAAATTGATTTGAAAACTGAGAATAAATTATACAGAAGTCTTTGGCTCTTTGTAGGTGCTAAGAATAGGTCTGTTTGTTGATAATTGTTAAAGTTCCTCAATAAATAGAATCTTAAAGTAGTTGAAGGGTAGTGGGGAATGACACATCTCTAACAGAATGTAAAAGGCATTAAATTAGATAATTTGTTGTTGTTATTTAACTTCCATAACTCAAATAGAGGTTTAAATATTTATATCAATTTTTAAAGTTCCATTTCACTGCAGACTGTAGGGAGTGAGTCATACGAATTCATTAAGTAAGCAATAAATGCTTCCATTTGCTAACATCAGTATGAAAAAAGTAACAACATTACATGATTGCACAATGGAGGGAACTTGAAAGGAAAAGTGACTTTGTTGACGGTTCTTTTCTACCCAAACTGTGTCAGGAAAGCTGGTGCTTCTAAAAATGTTTATTTCACCTACTTCGTTGTCAGTTTGAGATCATGATACATTTTCTAAAGTATGGCTAACTATAAAAAAAGATGGATAACCTTGTCATCAGCAAGAACTATTCAACACTGATATTTACTAATACAGTGCTGAATAGATTTTTCTTTCTGTATTTTGATTATCAGATTCCAGAGACTCTAGATGAGATGAATAAGAATTGGAATAGTTGACATTCCTTATAGAAATTGGTATAGGATTATACATAAAATTTAAAAATTTTGCTACCAATACCCACGTACTTTAAATGATTTAATTTCTATTCTATGTAAAATATAGAATAGAGTATAACTGTAAGGCAAATGGTCATTGCTTTTGAAATTAAAAAAAAAGAAAAAGGAATGAATATGTTTCTTACAGATGCAACCATGATACTATTCATATTATGGTACATAAAGGAAACATAAAAATTCTAGAGAGAGCCTGAAAATCTGCAAAACGCGAGAAAATATTAGAGTGGTTTCGCATATCATTTCATTCTCATGAATTCAGAACAGCATTCAGGGGAAGAGCTTTGCTATTACTTTCTGAAATAGGTTTTCTTTTGATTTATTTGGATGGACTCACAGTTGTTTTGAGTCCACAGTATAAGACCCCCAGGTATGAAAACCTAATTATGCAATGAATGAAAACAAAACTTCTTAAGGTAATAGAATATTTATATAACATAACTAGCAAATAGAAAAGTTAGGACGAGTACTTCTTTGTGATTCTTTCTAAAGTCCATTCAGAGATCAAGCACAAAGTGCCCAGAATGGGATAGTAATAGACCTAATTATTACAATTACTGTGAGAATTAGATGAGATGACATGCTAGAGCACTCTGTGTTGACCACGATGAAATTAGCACTGCGTCAGGAGCTCTTGCTTCCCGGATGGGTCAATGTCATTCTCAGATGCTACATGTATACTGAGTATAAAAAATAAACAGAGAATCTAGGAGTGTTAGGTTGGGATGTTCACGTGCCCCATAAAACTTTCATTTAGGAATTCAAATCCCCCCAAAATGAGAGGGTGGATTGCTGAGGAGGGCTCTTCTCTTACAAAAGAAACTCAAGGGAGTCAGCAAGCTCTTTCCTATTATATGAAAAGACGGTGAGATAGCATTTTACAGTCAAGCAAATGAGGGGAGAATCCTCATCAGGAACTGCTCTACTCACATTCCAGTCTCAGGACTTTCCCACCTCTGAAATTCTGAATTATAATTACTGTTGACTTAAGCTGCCCCCTATATGATACTTTGTTAAAATCTCCTGAACAGACAAGACTTGATCTAAGGCGTAATTCCTTTTCTCAATTTGGAATCTTCCAATTTGAATAAATCAGTAATTCATAAGTATTGTAATATGAGATGTGAAGATGATTTGCTAAATAAGATAATTAGGATTTAGACATCTGAATACCAGGAATAAAGTCTTCTATCTCTCATCATTTTTATATACTTTGGGATAAATTTTAATCCACCTCATTTTCTCTTAAATTCTGCTCTGATCTTTGAGAGCATGGTTAGTTTGTGTGTTTCTTCTTAGGCTACCAGGAAAGTCCCAGGAGATCCTTTCCATAAAGAACAAGGTCTGGGTTCATGATTTCTTCTCTAGGATTCATCCATAGCAAATTACAGGGGCGGGGAACACTCTCAAAGAAATATAGAGTGGCTTCAAAATAACAAACCAGGAGTAATGACTGGAATTTGTAGTGACATATAAGTTTGAAAATGTAACCACTTAGGAAAATGGCACAGAAGAATACACTGGCCACTTATCTACTCCTATTGTTGCTCTGAAGAGTGTCACAGAAGGTAGACTAAATGTTGGCCTTAAGACGAGACTCTTCAGCTGAAACTCAGTGGGAAGTTTCCATCCTGTCAACTTCTTAATCCTCCATACCAGCCTATAAATTGTATAACATATCTACTCTACAATGTATTGCTTTGCAGTGAGTTGAAAAATAGCTGATAATAGGTATAAAAGTAAATATATAAATGGCGAGATCATTGAGAGGCCAGAGTGATTGTGGACATGAGAGTCCAGAAATAGAAAAATGTCAGTAAAGATCCTAATTTAAATACATTAGCTTCTCTGAGAAGAGCAAACTATCCTAAAAGACTCTTACACTGTTCTCAAAGTCTTTGTGGTATTTGTCTATATTGCAGTCTCTGGGACTGTGGAGATCTTAACAGAACATAGACTCCAGTAGAAGAGCAGAGAAAGTACACTGGCTTTCTAGGTCATGATTCTTCCACAGGTCATTTGTCCCACTTGGCACCGTTCTTTGTTGGGTTTTCTTTCTGAAGGATGTTTCTCCTATTATTCTTCAAACATTTACCTGACCTCTGCTCTTTACTTACAAAAAAAAAAAATCAAAAACATTTATTCATCCACTGTAACAAGAAATAAGTTAGATTTTATTGCTGTTGTTATTTAATAATGCTGCCTAGAGATAGTCATATATTAATTAAGGTTTTTATTACATGTGAATCATGTTATTAAAGAGATTGTAAAGAAAGGAAAAACAGAAAAAGAGAGAAAGAAAGTGTGTGTCCTAGAATTAATGTTCAAAAGGGAAATATAGGCTATTTAGTATATTTAGGAACCTTATTTTATGTACATGATTGAACTCTTTGTTCTGATTTCTTGATATTTATGTACTATATTTGTATATCCTTTAAAAATTAGTTATGATGTTTTAGTTGAAAGTTACAGCTTCAAGCAAAATAATATGCACATTGGAGAATCATCTTCCTGCCACAATAAGAATTAAAAGAAAGAAAGAAAGAAAGAAAGAAAGAAAGAAAGAAAGAAAGAAAGAAAGAAAGAAAGAAAGAAAGAAAGAAAGAAACTTCTCATTAATACACTGGGAAGGAGAATGTAAAAAACCGGGCTTCTTGGGTCATGATTATATCAGTTTTAATGATGAGAGCTTGGAAATAGTTCCTTTCAGGTGGAGAAGATGAGTTCTAGAAAGCATATTATGTATTTAGAAACAAGTATTCACAGAAATGCTATTGAAACTTTCTTATTTGTAATCCATCAAATTACAACTGTTTGGCTTTTTCACCAGTATTTCTCAACACCACAGCTGTGCTTCCTGGAAGAAACAGCCAAGGACTTTACCAATTTCCTTTGTGGAATTAAGATATACATGGAAGAAAATTTCCAAGTTAGTTGCTTAGAATATATATATATATATATATATATATATAAATAATTAATATATATTAATTCTTTATTAATTACATTTATTCACTTTGTATCCCCCCTGTGGTTCCCTCCCTCCTCCCATTCCAATCCCTCCCTTCCTCTACCCTCTGCATGCATGACCCTCCCCAAGTCCACTGATAGGGGATGTCTTCTTTTCCTTTCTTCTCATCCTAGTCAATTAGGTCTCATCAGAAGTGGCTGCAGTGTCATCTTCTGTGGCATGATAATGCTGCTTCCCTCTCAGGGGGAGGTAATTAAAGAGCAGGCCAATCAGTTCATGTCAGAGGCAATCCCTGTTCCTATTACAATGGAACCCACTTAGATACTGAACTGCTATGGGCTACATCTGTGCAGGGGTCTTAGGTTATCTCCATGCATAGTCCTTGGTTGGAGTATCAGCCTCAGGAAAGACCCCTGTGCTCAGATTTTTTTGGTTCAGTTGCTCTCCTTGTGGAGTTCCTGCCCTCTCCAGATCTTACTGTTTCCCACTTCTTTCCTAAGATTCCCTGCACTCTGCCCAAAGGTTGACAGCATCTTCAACAAATAGTGCTGGTCTAACCGGATGTCTGCATGTAGAAAAATGCAAATGGATCCATACTTAATCACCCTGCACAAAACTAAAGTCCAAGTGGATCAAAAACCTTAATATAAAACCAGACACATTAAACAGCTTAGAAGAAAAAGTGGGAAGAACCTTAAACTCATTGGCACAGGAGACAACTTCCTGAACAGAACACCAACAGCACAGGCTCTAAGAGCAACAATCAATAAATGGGACCTCATGAAACTGAAAAGCTTCTGTAAAGCAAATGACACTGTCATCAGACCAAAACGACTGCCTACAGACTGGGAAAGGATCTTCACCAACTTTAGAATATATTTTAAAGGGGTAATTTAACATGAGACTCAGTGACAGAACATGAACTCATGTCAATGGTTTTATTCAATTCAGAGGAACTAACAGGAATCAGAAGTAAGTTTAAGAACATAACGTTGGTGTTGTGAAAACAACTGAGTGAATGGGTATTGTGGTGAGAAACAGTACAGTGCTACATTACTGTTGTTGCTGATTATTAAAAACAAATTTTCCGTGATTAACATGTTGCCTCAACAGACATAATTCCACTTTGTATTTTCAAGCCAGTACTTATCACAAAACTCCTACTTTTTATTCTCATGTTTTGGGGTATAAAAGGTTTACATTTGATTCATTGCTTATAATGCGTAATGTGCACATAAACACACATGGACACATAGCACTCTCATGTGTGTGTGCACACATACACAAATATTATACCACACTTCTTAACACTCTTCACTTGACCTAGCCCCAAGGCCATACACCCACAGGAAGCCAACATCCATTTCTAAAATAATTTTCTTCTTCTGCAGTTAAGAGGATTGGAAAAAACAATTTGGTGGTCATGATCACTTTCAGGTTTCATGAGGTTCTCTTCTTATTCCCTGTGACTCCAGGGCAACACAGTCAAACTTCAGGTTGAATGCTGAATAAGAAATATACTCCAAAGCTTTACTAATAATGACAACATTCCAGTTAATGCAGCTGAAACAGGAAAATGATATTAAATCTATGATTATGCAGTTATTAGAGGCACACAAAGAGGTAACAAACAAACCCGTAGAGGCCATCATGGACAGACAAAATTCCACAATGAAACAGGTGAAGGAAATGAATAAAATCATTAAAGACATGAAAATGGAATTAGACTCAATAAAGAAAACACAAACCAAAAAAACCCTGGAGTTGGAGAACTTAGAGAAGAGATCAGGAACCACAGAGGTAAGCATTAATGACAGAATACAAGAGATGGAGGAGAGAATCTCAGGCACTTAATACAATTGTAGAAATTTAAACATCTCTCAAAGAAAACATCAAAACAGAGAAGTTCTTGATGCAAAATATCCAACAAATCAAGAAATCATGAAAAGACAAAACTTAAGAATAATAGGAACAGACCAAAAGGAAGACTCCAAGCTTCAAAGTCCAGAAAATATTTTCAGGAGAATCATAAAAGAAAATTATCCCAACTTTAAGAAAGCAGTGTTCTTAAACATACAAGAGACTTAACGAGCATCAGAGTAGACCAGAAAAGAAATTTCTCCCACCACATAATAATCAAAACACTAAATCTACAGAAGAAAGAAAGAAATATTAAAAGCAGCAAGGGGCAAGTGATCAAAAAACAGGCAATTAAGTTCATGCCAGGTCACAAAGGAAGAGTATCCAGGCAGTTCTGATGAGACTTGAGAAGCTATGGGCTGATGGCAGAGGTAGAGAACTCCCTCTTTCAGTAGACTAGGGAAAGGGAATGGGGGAAGAATCAGGGAAGTTGGAGCTGGGAGGATTTGAGGGAGGGGGCTTTAATTGGGAGATAAAAGGAATAAATTATTTAAAGAAAAACCTGCAAAAGAAAAAGGCCAAGTATCATATAAAGGCAGACCTTTCAGAATCATATCACATTTCTCAACAAAGCTAGAAGGTCCTGGGTACATATCATGAAGATAATAAGAGACGATAGATGCCAACCCAGACTACGATAGCCAGCAAAATGTTCAATCAATATAGATGGAGGAAAAAATATTCCATGACATAACTAAATATAAATAATATATAAAATCAAACGAGCCTTACAGAAGATACTAAAAATAAAACTGCAACCCAACGAGATCAACTACACCCAAGAAAACACAGGATAAGATACCTTCACAACAAAAAAGCAAAAGAAAACAAGCAAATAAACACACAATCACCAACTCCCCAATAAAAAAAACCTAACAATTATTGGTCACTAATATCTATCAACATTCAATGAACTCAATTTGCCAATAAAAAGATACAGACTAACAGAATTGTTGGGGAAATACCATCCAGCATTCTACTGCATTCAAGAAATACACCTCTGCAACAAAGACAGACACTACCTCAGAGTAAAGGGCTGGAAAATTTTTTTCCAAGCAAACCTACCCAAGAAGCAAGCTGCAATAGCCATCCTAATATCTAATAAAATAGACTTTCAACGAAAATTAATCAAAAGAGATGAGGCAGAACATTTCATTCTCATCAAAGGAAAAACCCACTAAAGGACATCACAATCCTGAACATCTATGCACCAAACACAAGGCTCCTGCATTGTAAAAGCAACATTATTATTAAAGCTTTAACATGATTAAAGCTCAAATCACACATTGAAACCCAACACCTTAATAGTTGGAGACTTAAACACTCCACTCTCACCAAGGGACAGATCATTGAAACAGTAACTAAACAAGGAAATAATGTCACCTACAGAGGTCTTAAATCAAATAGACCTAATAGATTTCTACAGAACCTTTCACCCAAACACAAAAGAGTATAACTTCTCAACACCTCACGGAACCTTCTCCAAAACTGACTAAAGTGTCGGGCACAAAGCAAGTCTCAACAGATACAAGATTGAAATAATCTCTTGTATCATATCACACCACCATGGTTTAAAACTAGACCTCAACAATAACAGAAATAGTGAAAAACCTACACACACATGGAAGTTGAACAGCCCTCTACTCAACAACAGCTAGGTTAGAGAAAATAAATGAATAAATAAATAAATAAATAAATAAATAAATAAATAAATAAATAAGTAAAAACAAAAACACTTCCTAGAATTCAATGAAAAGAAAGGTAGAAATTTCCAGAACTTATGAGACAAAATGAAAGCAGTGCTAAGTGGAAGTGCCTTCATAAAAAAAAGTCAAGACATCTCATACAAACAAATTAATGGTACACTTGAAAGCACGAGGGAAAAAAAAAAAGAAGAAGACGAAACAGACAAACAGACAAGCCCAAGAGGAGGAGATGCCTGGAAATAATCAAACTCAGGTCTGAAATCAATGAATTAGAAACAAAGGAAACAACTCAAAGAATCAAAGAAACAAGAGCTTTTTTTTTTTTTTTTTTTTTTTTTTTTT
>NW_026596034.1:15459335-15476472 GCF_907164565.1 Psammomys obesus
AAAAAAAAAAAGTTTTTTTTTTTTTTTTTTTTTTTTTTTTGAGGAAATCAACAAGATAGACAAACCCATAGCCAAACTTACTAAAAGGCAGAGGGACACTATCCAAACAAACAACATCAGAAATGAAAAGGGGGACATAATGACAATGACAGACACTGAAGAAGTCCAAAGAATATTAGGTCCTACTTCAAAAGGTAATAGGCCACCAAATTTGAAAATTCAAATCATGAAATTTGTAGGCAAATGGATGGAACTAGAAAAGATCATTCTTAGTGAGGTAACTCAAAAGTAGAAAGACACCAATGGAATATACTCACTTATTAGTGGGTATTACACATATTATATGGGATAAACATACTAAAATCTTTACACCTAAAGTAGCTAAGCAAGAAGGAGAACCCTAGGGAAGATGCTCAATCCTCATTCATAAGGGGAAATGGGATAGACATCAGAAGCAGAAGAAAACAAGGTACAAGATAGGAGCCTTCTATAGAGGGCCTTTGAAATATTCTACCCACTAGGGTTTCGAAGCAGATGCTGAGACTCATAGCCAAACTTTGGACAGAGTGCAGGGAATCTTATAAAAGAAAGGAGAGATAGAAAGACATGGAGGGAAAAGGAGCTCCACAAGAACAACAGAACCAACAATTCTGGACCCCAGGGTTCTTGCAGAGACTGTTACTCCAACCAAGGATCAGTCATGAAGATAACCTAGAACACTTGCTCAAATATAGCACAAGGCAGCTCAGTCTTCAAGTGGGATCCCTGATAAGGGGAGCAAGGCCTGTCTCTGATATGAAATCAGTGAATGACTCTTAGATCACCACACGCTGGGGGAATGCAGCCATAGCAGACTACAAAGGAAGAGGATGCAGGCAGTTCTGATGAGACCTGATAGGCTAGGGTCAGACAGAAAGGGAGGAGAAGTTCCCCTATCATTGGGCTAGGGAAGGGGAGTAGTGGAAGAAAAGGGAGGAGGGGTGAGACTGGAAGGAGACAAAAGATGGGGCTACATCTGGGATATAAAGTGAATAAATTGTAATACATTAAAAAATTAAAAAATAGTTTAATATGAAAAAATAAAATCTAAATAAAATGGACAATTTCTTGATAGATTCCACTTACCAAAACTGAATCAAGACCAGGTAAATAAATAGTGCTATATCCCCTAAGGAAATAGAAGCTCTGATCAAAAGTCTTCCATCCAAAAAATAAAAGCCCAGGGCCAAATGGTTTCTGCACAGAATTCTATCAGACCTTCAAAGAAGAGCTAATTCCAATACTCTAAAAACAATTTCAGAAAATAGAAAACGAAGGAACATTACCAAACTCATTCTTGAGGTCAGTCACCTTGATTACCTAAGCTGCACAAAGACCCAACAAAGAAAGATAATTTCAGAACACTCTCTTTTATGAATATTGATACAAAAATATTCAATAAAATACACACAAACCGAAACTAAGAACAAAAATAACCCCACATACCTAGGGAAACTTGTTTTGACAAAGAAGTCAAAACCATTCAATGGAAACAAAGACAACATCTTCAGCAAATGGTGCTGTTCTATTTGGCTGCCTACATGTAAATAAATGCAAATAGACCATACTTATCACCTTGCAAACACTTAGAGAAATGTTCAACATTGAAGTGCAGAGGAAGACTTAACGAAATGTTCAATGTCCTTAGTCATCAGGGAAATGCAAATCAAAACAACTCTGAGACTGCATCTCATACCCATCAGAATGGCTAAGATCAAAAACTCAAGGAATAGCACATGCTTGAGAGGATATGGAGAGAGAGGAACCCTCCTCCATTGCTGGTGGGAATGTAAACTTGTGCAACCACTTTGGAAATCAATCTGATGCTTTCTCAGGAAACTGGGAATAGTGTTACCTCAAGACTAAGGTATACCACTCCTGGGTATATATCTGAAAGATGCTCAACCACACAAGAACATTTGATGAACTATGTTTATAGAAGCTTTATTCGTAATAGCCAGAATCTAGAAACAACCTAGATGTTTCTCAACTGAAGAATGCATAGAGAAATTGTGGTACATTTACAGAATGGAATACTACTCAGCAATTAAAAACAAGGAAATCATTAAATTTGTAGGCAAATGGTGGAAACTAGAAAAGATCATCCCGAGTGAGGAAACCCAGAAGCAGAAAGACACACATGGTATATACTCACTTATAAGTGGATATTAGACATATAATATTGGATAATCATACTAAAATCTGTATACCCAAAGAAGCTAATCAAGAAGGAGGACCTTGGGTAAGATGCTCAATCTTCATTCGGAAAGGTAAATGGGATGGATATCAGAAGAGGGAGAAAACAGCAAAATTATAGTTACGAAGTAGCAATAACAATACTTTTATGGTTGGGAGTCACCACAACATGTAGAACTGTATTAAAGGGTCACAGCATTAATAAGATTGAGGACCACTGCTTTAGAGCAAGCTCCCAGCATTCTACTATTTTTCACTATATCTTATTGCTAAATGACCCATCTCCCAAGAGGACTCTGATGATCTAGCATTTGAGAGACACTTATCAAAGTAATAAACACAAAATTAAAGACATACACAGTTATGATAGGAGCTAAGCTCTGTTAGACTAATGACCTTGTTTTTCCCTGCTTTTCACAAGACATTGCACTAGGTAGATATGATTTTTCTTGAGTGTAACTTAGTTTATAAGTGGTAAGACAATAAACAAATATAGGTTTCTTGGAGCTAGCAGTGAGACAAGAAAATATTCAAGGTAAACATAATTCTATAAAACTATTCCTACCAAGAGAAAGCAAAGAGGAAAATTCCAGCATAGACAGATGCTCTGTGTGTGTGTATGAAGAACTTAACACAGGACCGTTTGAGGCAAGTTTAATAATCAGTGAAAGGGGGTACCAAGAAAAATGTCAGAGAGAATGTAACCAAGGATAGCTTAATTTTAGGAACTGAAAAGCCACTTGAAAGACTTCAAAATATTTATTATTCACCTTGTAAACGCAGGAATTTCAACAAATATCAGTGAGTGTCCACAGGACTACACTGATCCGAAGATATCAAGGCAACCCATTAATGATGGATAGCTTTCTTCTCTTCAAATATAACATTAACTTCTTAGAACCATTGACAATAACAATTTTCACTTTTCTCTCCACAAAGAACATTCAAATTAGGGAATTGTTACACAAACACAATGTCAGACACAGTATCTCACCACCTAATAGTCAATAAGATCATAAATCCAATATTAATTCTTAGTAAAATGTTGAACTAATTTTTACAACCTTTCTATCTTTCAGTATTTAGATAAGCCTTATATTAATTTTTTGCCTAATACAAAAAAGAAATAACTTAAGCACAACACATCTGTATTCTGCCTCAAGTAATTATTTCTGTGGCAAAAAAAAAAAAAAAATCAAACACACAAAAAGTTTTACTATATAAACTCCCATCTTCAAATGGAATCCTGTCCCACCCAATCAAACTTTCTTATACAAAGCCCAGCACCATACATTTTAATTCCAATTGATATTATCCTGAATGCTTCCTCTTTGTTTAAAGTACAGGCCAGCCCTGTGATTACGCACTACCTACCTTCATCAAACATGTATAATACCAGATATTCATTTGGGAATGACAGCTAAGCCTTTTGCTGTCCTTTGTATCACTAAATACACCTTCCACTATTTGGGCCGTTTGTTAGCACTTCATAAATATTATTTTTATTTATTACAATTGTGTGGCAGTATTTCTGGGGAGTCCTGAATATATGTCTACTTACAACACCTAGGAAACTGAGAGTGACAGCCTAAATGTAAAATACCAGCAGTATTGATAAACCAGTGAGTTACAGTTGAGCTGTTTGAAGAAATATAGGTAAGAGATTGTTATTAAGAGGAAAAATGAGTGAGGGACAGATACATCACCAAACATCCACCCCAGCATGGGTGAGAGCTCATTAAAGCTGGAACCTTGAAGCACACTCCACAGCTGCAGATGGCTCAACAAATTGGGAGAGTATCTAACTGGGTATTTTATCTGCTTTGCCGATTCTTGGCAGCTGAGCTGACCCAAGAGTTGTTTCTCAGTCCTTACTGTTTACCTGACCATGTGGAGGAAGGAGTCTGAAAGACTATAATGCATCTTGTTAATTTCAGGAACACCCTGAAATTCCTTAGTTGTTTACTTTGTAAATTTAACAAGTTTCTCTGGGTGATGGAATGTTTCACCTGAATTTAGAATTTTTTTTAAGAAGCTTCTCCACAAATGGGATTTTTTTTTTTCTTGGAGAAAATTGCTATGCAGCAATGGCAAAGCTGCAATAACTTGTAGGTCATCACAAATCCTATTTACATCTAGGCAACTGTTCAAAGACAGGTAAACAAGGCATAGAGATTGCATTTGGTTGAAATCAGGTGCACTTATCAGAGAGGATCTTGATAGAATTTTTATAGAATAGGAAAACAGATATTTTCCACTTTCAACATGAGCTCACCTGAAATGATTCAGTTTTCGGTCTGTAGCATAAGTCAAATCTGATTGTCCTTCATCAACAGCAATACTGGTTGTTTCATACACAATTTCAAATTGGAGTGGAGAAATTTAATGAAAAATACTTTGTTGAATTGATGACTGCATGCTAGAGTTTACTACAGTGAATGTACTCAACATGATTTTTTTTTCATGCTGTTAGAAAGATAAATCCAACCAGGATTAGTGAATTTATCAAAATTGTAGAAAAGAGGAGATCCTGGTAAAAGTGGTCATCAACCTGAGTTCCACAAAGCCCTTAGAGCAGACATCACTGATGTCAGATGAAAGCACAAATCTGGTAAGAGATCAGGGTTTCAGTGTCAATCTATGAAGGAAGCAGTATCTTTCTCTTCAATCAGGAATATCAGCAGTCACCTTTCATAGTTGCTATGGTTATTGTGAAGTTTTCTCCACAGCTACATAAGGAGGGAAGCTTTGGAGCTAGCAAAAGACCGTAGTGGACAGAGCAATTATCACATAAAGATGAGGATTTGAACTGAATCCCAAGATTCCTAATAAAATCTGTAGGATTTTATTCCTGCTATGCATTGAAGAATGACAATAGAATCTCTGGGAGCTTGTGAGCCAGTTAGTCATGGATGCTTAGCAGTGAATGGGAGAAATTAGGTCTCAAAAAGATGGAAGGTGAAAACCAATGAACACCATATGAAGTGTTTTGTTTTGTTGAGACTTCAGAGTCTCCCTGTGTATACCTGCTTGTCCTGGTACCCTCTATGTAGAGCAAGTTAGCCCTGAACTCACAGAATCTGCCTGCCTCTGTCTCCAAAGTGTTGGCATTATTAATGTGATCTTATTTCTGTATACATGTCATAGCATCCTGATGGGACCCATAATACTAACAATAGAAGGCTCCAAGGAAATGCCAATTCCCATTACAGGTAACTGTTCTCATTCAGAACCAACTTAATTGATTATAAAAGTCTTAAAGACAAGTTTTGGGAATCTTATCTGAAAAGTGTTTCTGAGGTAGAATAAAATCCTAAAGGGTCATGGCATTTATTTATTGAGTTGGAATTGTGAGAAGTTTATTCGATGTGTTCCTAGTGTGAGAGTTAGTGAAAGTCTTCAGAGTAGATGTTTTAGCTTCAGCATCCATACTGTCGCCATCATATTCTGTAACTGTAGTAAATAAATAAAATTGAGCATAGCTTTGTGCTAGTCTAATGGCTAACAACGCAGTCAAAGATTTCACTTATGTCCCTGATTCCTTTTCCTTTAAAGGGCTTATTAGCTATAATATCAGGGAACAATTAATTGAGTAAAAAGACAATACATAGTTTGTCAAGACCCAGCATTGTTATATTTATAATAATGTGTGGATCATGATCTAGAACACGGAGAAGCTCACGAACTCAAGTGTTTTCACTTTAGCATGACACTTTGTTCCAAATGCCCAGCAGAGTTCACAGGTGACCTGCCCTGTATCCTCACTCATTGTTAGAAAATACTCACTCCTTATCAAATGCAAAGAAAGCTGAGTTCAAACTGATTTGCTTACACTCCCTGTGTTACTTAGAACACACTAGAGAATGGCTGTCCTTGGAGAAAGGTAATGTGGTTTGATTTTTCAAATTTAGCAGGAATAAATGTACTTTTACAGCATAAAATGCTTTGTTCAACACTGGTCTCTCTCTGGAAAATGTACAGGAGGATACAATTTTGAGCTGACTGCAAGTGAAGATGCTATTTAGAGCCATACATAATGAAATAAACCCCTTAGTTATGAATCAGTTATTATATTTCACTGAACTCCAACTGTTCCTTTCTCACTGCTTAATTTCATTTTCGCTTTTGTTATTATGCCTAAAGAAACCATTTTAGCATTTTTTTGCATGCACTTTGAGAATCAAAAATTCCATCTACAAGTTTTCTGCTTTTTACCTCTAATTGCTCCACTGGTTGCTCTGGCTGCTTTAATAAATAATATTGTCTGCATTCTGTTAGTCCCAGAATTCTGTTTATTTATAATTTCTCTAAGGGAAAAGAGTATCTTTTGGGGGGCAGGGTAAAGAACAGAAAAACAAAACCACACAATAAACATATTCCAACTTAGTACAAAGTTCTCTAAAAGATGACATAGTTTCACATTAACCTCATAAAAAGTTACAGTTGCTTCAACTCAGATTTTACTAGGAAACTCTTTGCATTTTGCTTTAATGCACTATCATCTGACTTTAACATAGCAACATAGCTTGAATTAAAGAATAACTAAATAACTATGAAGGGCTTGTTTTTCCTGTGTTATTCAGTCAACTTTCATACTAGAGAACAATTACACGGATGACAGGAACTCCACAAGGAGGCCAACAAAGCTGAAAAATCTGGGCCAGGGGTATTACTGAGACTGATGCACCAACCAAGGACTATGCAAGGAGAGGACCTAGACCCCCTGCTCAGATGGAGCCCATGGCAGCTCAGTCGCCATGTGGGGTATGGGTGTCCTAGTAAGGGAGCAGTGGTTATCTCTGAATTAAACTCCTTTGCCTGTTCTTTGATCAATTCCTCCTGGCAGGGTGGTCTGGCCAGGCCACAGAGAAAAAGGATCCAAGAAGTCCTGATGAGACTTGGTAGGCTGGGGTCAGACGGTAGGGGAGGCAGACTCCCCTTTCAGTGGACTATGGGAGGGGATAGAAAGTAAAAGGGAGGGAGGCGGCAAAGGAGGGGCTACAACTGAGCTACAAAGTGAATAAATTATAAAAATAATAAATTAAAAAAGAACAAGAATAGGAAAGCATAGGATGTATCTTTATAAGAAAAAAACTTCCTTGAAACTGTGAGTTCAATTAGTATTTCAGGGAGAACAAACTGAAATGTGAATGGGTGACTGGATGTGACTGCATATATGTGAATGAATGACTGCATATATAATACCATGTGTTGAACTTGTTACAGCCAGCTTAATTAGGAATACAATGTCTTTGAAGTGGTATTGGGAGAGTTTGTACTTTAAGTTGGGAAACAATGCAACTTCTTTCTGGAGAAATGAATTTAGACATCAAATAAATCAAGTTTTAATTATTTAAAAACATTAAATCCTTGTCAGGAGATCCTTTTACATTAGAGGTAGGAGTGAAAAATGGTGCAGCTACTGTAGAAACAGCATGGAATTTCTTCAAAACACTAAAAATGTGCTCTGTTCCAGAGATTCCACTTCTGTGTATTTATCTGAAAGAACTGAGGAAAGCAGCTCAAACACATGTAACTATTTCCAAATTCACTGAGACATGATTCACAGTTTTCACGAATGAAATAATGTATATGTTATAAACTAATGATAAATAAGTAAAATATAATATGTATTTATAATGGAATAGTATTCATTCTGGAAAAAGGTAAATATGTTAAAATATGTAAAAATGTATAGATTGCCCTTGGAGACATTGCAGTAAATGAAATAAGCATATCATAAAAAAAGAATACATGCTTTGATTTTATAAAGTATCTAAAATAATTAAACTCAATTGGAGAGATAATGATAGCCATGGGAGAGAAGAAATGAGGAGCTGCTGATGAACAAACTGGATTTTAGTTACACAGGGCTGTGTTCACCTATTACAGCACTCGGCTGTGCTGTAGACAATGTGATGAGTATGCTACACTAACACACACACACATACACACACACACACACATACTGATGAGGGAATATTATTGCAGAATTGAGGAAGAAATCAGCTATTGTGGAATATTATTCCAAATTAATGCAATGTTTGTATAGTCAGAAAAGCTTCTCTTTTATCATCACAGGAGATGCTGGTGGTGAGGAGTGTTTTTATGAAAAGAGCTCCTTAGCAGTCAGCCTGGTTACCAAAAGAGGTACAAAAATGCCACCATAAAGGAGGAAAATAGCAAATGCTCTGTTCTTGTGTTGAGTGGGCACTTATGTTCAGGAGAGGAATTAGGACAACAAAATATGTGGCCACTGGTGTCAATCACCTATTCTCTTTCCAAATGGTCACTGGTTTGACTTTTAATTTAAACAGCTCCTTTAATTTTATTCAAGACAAATATTCTGACAACAGCAGGAAGGTATTACTTTAACTCAGGCTTCATGTGGGTTTCCTGGTAAGGGGATCAGGGGCTTTCTCTTACATGAACTCAATGGCAGGCTCCTTGATCACCTCCCCCTGGGGTGTGCAACTTTACCATGCCACAGAGGAAGACAATGCAGCCAGTCCTGATGAGACCTGATAGGCTAGGGTCAAATAGAAGGGGAGGCAGTCCTCCCCTATGAGTGGACTAGGGAAGGGGCATAGCAGGAGAAGAGGGAGGGACGGCAGGATTGGGAGGAGAGGAGGGAGGCGGTCACAGCTGGGATACAAACTGAACAAATTGTAATAAATAATAATAATTAATAAAAAAGAGAAAAAAAATCCAAACTGAAAAAAGGTGATATCTTTGTGGCTCTCAGTTTGATGCATAGGCCATGATACCAGAAAGGAAAGACAGCAATTTTGAGATAACTGGGTCTCCTTCCTTCTCCAGGTAAGCAGTAGAGAAGATGAATGCTGGTGCTCAGTTCACTTTCCCCATTTGATTGAGTTCAGGATCCTGGCACACAGGAAGACCCTGCTCACTCACATACAGTAAAATGAGCATAGTTTTTGTTGTTGTTGTTTTGTTTTGTTTTGTTTTTGTCCCCATCTCAGTAAAACCTTTCTAGATAACACCCTCTTAGGCACACATAGAGCATGTTCCCATGGTGATTCTGAAAAGCAGCCAAGTTAACAATGAAGATCAAAGCTTATCCCTTTGTCCTGAATACCTTCCTATTTTAAATGAGGATACTGATTAGACATAACATTTCAGAGAAGTGTTATCTCAGTAAACTAGCATATTAATAAAGTCCCTAAAACATGTTGGTTATATTAGTGGCAATATATAAATCAGCATCATGAGGAAATTAGAATGAGTAACATCATTTGCATTATTTATACACTTTGAAATATAACTTTACCAAAATGAGCAAACAACACAAATAATAAGCCAAAAATGCCTTATCATTCCACATACATCTAGCCACCTTTACTAGAATTCTCTTCTCAGCTAACTACTAGACTTAATTTTCATTTAATTTTTGAAATGGGAGGCGCTAAATAGTTTGCTCAGCAGTTTAGAGCACCCATTGCTCTTGCAAAGGACCTTACTTTAATTTTCTCATGGTGGCTCACAACCATCTGTAACTCCTGATCTAAGGGTACCAATTCCCTCATGCAACTTCTGTGCACACCTGTCACACATATGGCATGCAAAATACATGTACAGTGAATAAATATATAAAGAATCAAAATGTGTGATGTCTTACTCTGATGAGCTAGTAATGCTAATAAATGTTTTATCTAATAAAGTGACCTCATCCTTGAAATACCCAGTGAAGAATGTAGCTTTTATTATTATTATTATTAATTACACTTTATTCATTTTGTATCCCCCCATAAGCCCCTCCCTCCTCCCCTCCCGATCCCACCCTCCCTCCCCTTTCTGCATGCATGCCACTCCCCAAGTCCACTGATAGGGGAGGTTCGCCTCTCCTTTCTGATCTTAGTCTATCAGTTCTCATCAAAATTGGCTGCATTGTCCTCTACCGTGGCCTGGTAAGGCTGCTCCCCCATTAGGGGGAGGTGATCAAAGAGCAGGCCAATCAGATTATGTCAGAGGGAGTCCCTCTTCCCATTACTATGTAACCCACTTGGACACTGAACTGCCATGGGCTACATCTGTGCAGGAGTTCTAGGTTATCTCCACGAATAGTCCTTGGTTGGAGTATGATTTTCTGGGAAGTTCCCTGTGTTAAAATTATCTTGTTCTGTTGCTCTCCTTGTGGAGTTCCCGTCCCCTCCAGCTTTTACTATTTCCCACTTCTTACATAAAATTCCATTTACTCTTATACAATGAAGAAAGTGAGTCCCAGAAAACTGTAAGGCTGACAGCTATGCTGGAAACAAATAAACAAATAAAGAAACAAATAAACAAACAAACAAACCAAAGTAAAACAACAAGAAAACAGTGGTATGATTTCTTTACTTAGTCTGGCTAAATTTAAAAACATCATCTTAAATTAATTGTCAGAAAGTGTCCTAAATTACTGAACAATAGGTAGTACAGAAGAAAGAAGCAATCCTTAATTAATGTTCCTGGGAGGTAGACAGTGGGATCACGCGTTTTGCTGTTCATTTTCCCCCAGACTGGAATATAGAGACACACAAATATGAACATGGATCTAGATACAGGTATAAGTATTTCAAAATGCATGATACTTCTAGCTAGGAGCTGTATTCAAAAATGAAATCTCACAGGAAGTCGATGAGCCAACAAATTACTGCATGTTTCAACATGGCAGATGCGACAATAGCTGACTATGTTTTATTTATTTATTTATTTTTGCTAGATTGTAAAGCAAATATTATCCTGAAAGACAGATACCTTCTTGTCAGCATATGAAATACAATAGTTCTAAAGAGAAAATAGTGCATTGCTATCTGTTGCCCAGAGCTTGGCCATTCACATTCTCTAGATCTCTTTTAAAAGGGAAAGTTGCTCCGAACTCATCTACTAGAGTCATAATACCTATGCACTGACCTGATTGATTGGGGAATTTAATTTTCTAATCAAATTAACCATTTGTGTTTACACACAGGGAACCTATTTTCTACAAGCAAAGTGACAGAGATGATACTGGAAGGAAAAAAAAAAAGGCAGTGATTCATAAGTAGTGTCGTCTTCCCGGGCCAATCTGCCTGTCATGCCTGTGTGGGGCAAACATTATCTCTGACATATCAAAGTCTCCCACACATGCTTTGAAACAGTATCTTTCTCCTCTTTGTATGAACCCAGAGATATGGAAGAACTCACAGTTGTCTGGAATATATCAGAAGCACTGATATGTCCATGTCACCAAATCACACTTGATCTGTCCATCTTTTCCTAGTCCCTCCCTTTAGCTGGACTGAAAAATGGTGTGCTTTAAAACTGGATAGTTGCTACTGAAGAGACTCTAGTTGCCCCGAACAGTCATTACTGTCACTTTCCACAAGGTGATAATAATAGCTATGGCTATAATCAGTTACAGCGAGGATCACAGCTTGACTACCTGGAAACTGGAATTACTTCAATAAAACTGTTTTCCCAGGAGTATAATGGAGAGATTATAAAATGTGTAAAAACAATGTGAGCTGTAGTGACCCTGATTTCTGCCTAGTTCTGAGATTCAACTGTTACTTTCATTGTGAGTCACAAAGCTCCCCAAACCTCATCTTGATTAAGAACATGCCATTCCATAGTAATACTGTGTTCTCTGGTATAATCGAGACTGTATTTGGAAAATGTGTGTGTATGTATATGTGTCTTTATATGTGTGTCTTTATGTGTGTGATGATATGATATCCCTTATTGCTTACGGATAATGATTTGTTATAGCCCTGAGAACTTATTTGTTGTTTGCTTGGAACAGTAGAAATGTCATCAAACCAAGGTTTTGAAATTATCCTCATAGTGGGACTTTAATTGCAGTCAGTCATCTTGTTTACTGCCTTCAATTGTGTCTCATGCTTGGGCTTGAGAGAAAATAAGAGTGTTACCTGACAGAGACCATGGGAGAAACATGAAAACAAGTTCATCCATCCACAAAACAATACTACTCACTTAACCCACTCATGTTAGATCCCAGCAAAAAGCCACTGCACAACTTCTGTAGCTAGGAAATCCTTCTTCGTTTGGATTCTTGCCACATTTCACATTTGACCTTCTCACAGATATAATTATCTTCACCAGACAAAGGACATTCTGCATGTCTGTAGTTTATTACCTGCCTTCAAAGCTAATAATGGCTGTTGGGATATTAGTCAAGTCCTTACATAGAGTGACAGTTTTGAACTTGTTTTCACTTATCCAGAAATCTTCCTTTGTTATCCTCATAGAGGTGTACTTTAATTGCCCCACATTTAAAAATAAATTACATTTGAATAAGAGCTTTGATGGATGTAAAAATAATTCCCAATTTGATCCAACCTTCTGCCATTTGAAGCACTAACTTTTCAAAGACTTTAACCTCAGTCTTATATCTTTATCACTCTGAAAGTAATGGGAATTACCATATTTTAAAGTTCATAGATAGAAATAATGAAAAATAATATGGTGAGTATTCAACTCTTACATTTTTTTTTCAAATTCCATGTGCAAGCTCTACCCCTCCTGCTCATACTCCAACCTCTCATGTGTTCACACAGCTGCCCAAATTTACTACCTCTTTTATATTTACTATTGTTAAATATATGCATCTATGCAACTACAAAATTCAAAACAATCATAAATGCTTTTTTGCTTCAAAAGTCTAGACTGACTAGTTTTTTCAGATGTACAGTCGCTGAAGGACACAAAATGGCTGTCTAATACATAAGCATATAATGACAAAAGCATGTAAAAACATGCTTTTTTAATATCTAAGAAATAAAATAGTATTAAAAATTTTAAATTATGTATAAATAAAAAATCCAGAAAAATTAATTTTCTAGACCTTATATGAAAAAGTCATTGCAAAATGACAGCTATATATAACTGTAGCTTAGAAATAGAAAATGTTTAATATTTTTATACCCCACCTCTCTCTCACACCCACTCTCTCTCACACACAAACATTTATAAGACCATATTTGAATTCCACTCTCAAACACATTATTAACCAACATTTCACCTTTGAAGAACAACACACAAAATAATAGACAATCCTTGTGAATTCACAAAAAAAGTCATTTAGCTTGAGTACCTAAGTAGTCATTTGTTGACTTTGAAATGAGAAAAGATGTCTACAAATCAACATAAAGGTAGAAACCAAATTGAGCCTCATTTTCATAGAAAAAAAAAAGACAAGAAGAAAAGAAAAGAAAAACAAAGAAATAAATATCTTGAAGTGATTAGTTTTCATCCCAGGCAAAAATTTCTGAGCAAAAAAATATGATCATAAGACATCATTTAAGTTATACAAAAATATTTCTCTGTAAAATAAACTAGTCCAGATGTGCTGACTTTCAGAAATGCTCACAGCTAAGAATAAGGTAATTTCAAAGCTACATTCAGAAACAAGATAGGACCTTTTTAATGCATTGACAGGGTGGTCTCATCCCTCTAAATTCTAATTTATTATTCACTATATCTGTCAGAAGAGACAAAATACAAAGTAGCAATGTTCAGGCAATGCTAAAAAAATAAAGTATAAAATGTAAAAAACTCATCCCAAAGAACTACAAGCATTTGCAACTTTGCATCTCCATCAAGCTTCCCAGGAGATGGAATCACGATTTATTTTGATATTCCTGTTTCAAGAAGTTGTCTATGACTCCTAGTAGATAAGCATATGAATGTGCACACCATACACACACACACACACACACACACACATACACACTGTGGGGGGAGAGAGAGGGAAAGTATGTACTGCACTTAAAAAAAGAAATACCTTATGGGACTGGCAGTGATGTCGGGGTCACGAGCTGTCACTTGACCAATCACAGAGTTCAAAGCAGCATTTTCATGGACTTCGAGGAGGTAAGTTGGAGAAGAGAAGACTGGGGGCTCGTCAGCATCCTCTACAACGATTTTGACGGTTGCTGTGTCCTTAAAGGGTCCCCTGCCACTGAAACGTGGGTCGATGTGGATATTGGCTGCCTCCACCTTCAGAGTATAGGATTTTTTGGTCTCAAAGTCCAGAGGCTGTTAAAAAATGACAAAGATGAATTCTTCTCACTAAACCACAGCAGCAAGAGCAAATGAGTTTAATAAGCATGGAGGGAAGTTATTCGCATGTACGCCAGTTTGTTAACTCTTAATGGGATCCATTCCCCCAGATTCAACCTGTAAACTTTACAGTAATTTATTGATACTTATGTTTTATTCAAGCTCAGTGAGTCTAATCTCCTATTGTTCTGTTTTGTTTTGCTCATTTCAGTCGGAATTCACAAAATATTCACAGTCATGAATTGTAACATCAAATTTTCACTTCAGAGTCATAATAAAATTTTACTGTTGATGACATGAACAGCATGCTAATCATCTGGTTAACCAGACTTCTGCTGGTGGCAGATAAGGCAGCACTGAATACAACAGTCTCTATATGGGAACAATATTTTATCATTTTGCAACAGTGTGTGAAATGGAAATAGTAGAAATGATCATTGTTTAGTCCAAGCAGATATTGCAAAGCATGATTTAGCACTAATCCTAACAAAGAATATTTCGTATCTTTTCTAAAACATCTCGACTCTAACTGAGTATGCAGCTGAAATGGAGATTATTACTTTTTTAGGACATCTTAGGTCTCTCAAAAGTGCTGTGCTATGGAGCAGGTAAACATATAAAGAGATATGCTTGCACATGCAACCCGTTTTGGTTTATATTTGGAAAAATGAAGTGTGAAGATAAATAAATAGACACAACTAGGTCTGACTTTGCCTTACACTAACCACTTAAAAATTGAAGTACCACTATTTCTCTACTACTGATGATGTTTCTGAAACAGTCATCATTCTTTCCTTAACAGTCCATAGACTTTTGTCGGTGACTTGTATAAACTGAGCAAGGTAAGTGGTTGTATTCCACTTACATACATCATAATCCATCTGAATCAGAACCCATCTAGGGAAATTCTTGGCAAGTTGTAATATTCCAGATTTTAAGAATGTAAGTCTGTCAAGATTCAAAGAAATAGTTTATATATACATTACAATTTCTCAGAAGAAACAGAACTTTAATTCTGCAATGCAGATTTTTAGAAAATAGGAAGCTGGGACAAGAAGTCACATCAGTGATGTCTTATAGGACACTTGTACAAGATTAAATATATATTCTTATTTAAAACTTCGATATTGATTCTTATATTTAATTTTAGATGTAGTATCACTTAGCTTTTCCTCCTAATACTTTCTGATAAACAGTTCAAACACACTTCCCCGTTGATCCTGAAATAACAATGTGCAAGTGTGTAGTTTGGAAGAAATGATTTAGCATGGTATGAGGATATTTAAACTTTGTAAATCATCCACATTGTAATAGTCTTGCAATTCAAGTTACTTCCCAAAACATGTTCATAATTTGCTTTCTATAATGTGTTAATATTATTTTAAACTGACAAATAGTAGTTATGTATATTTTCAGATACAATAATATGATAGTATATAAAGACAGGACTCAATCAAGACAATTGACATAACTTCTCATCCCCTTATCATTTTGGGAAGATATTAAGAATTGATTCTAGGTTGTTTACAGATTCTGGCCATTATAAATAAAGCTGCTAGATTTCCCCCAACTGAAGAATAGATACAGAAGTTGTGGTACATATACACAATGAAATGCTACTCGGGAATTAAAAACAAGGAAATTGAAAAAATTGCAGGCAAATGGGTGGAACTAGAAAAGATCATTCTGAGTGAGGTAACCCAGATGCAGAAAGACACACATGCTATATGCTCATTTATAAGTGGATGTTAGCCATATAATACAGGGTAAATATACAAAAATCTATAGTTCTAAAGAAGCCGAACCACAAGGAACACCCTAGGGAAGGAGCTTAATCCTCATTCAGAAGAGCAAAAGGGATCAACATTGGAAGTAGGTGAATACAGCGAACAGGATAGGAGCCTTCCACACAGGACCTCTTACAGATTCTACCCGGTAGGGTATCAAAGCAGATGCTGAGACTTGTTGCCAAACTTTGGGCAGAGTTTAGGGAATCTTATGGAAGAAGAGAAGATAGAAAGACCTGGAGGGGACAGGTGCTCAACAAGGAGACCAACAGATCCAAAATGTCTGGGTCCAGGTGACCTGCGTATACTGATGAATCAATCAAGGACCATGAACAGAGAAGACCTAGACCCCTGCTCACATGTAGCACATGGACAACTCTGTCTCTGTAAGGGCTCCCTAGTAAAGGGAGCATGAACAGCATTTAACATGAACTCGGTTGCCTGCTCTTTGATCACCTCTTCTTGGTGAGGTAGTCTTACTAGGCCACAGAGAAAGAGAATCCAGATAGTCCTGATGATATCTGATAGGGTAGGGTCAGATAGTAGGGGAGGAGGACTTCCTCTATAAGTGGACTGGGCGACATAGTGGGGAAGAGGGAAGGATGATGGGACCAGAAGAATATGAGGGAAGGGCTACAGCTGAGATACAAAGTGAATAAATTGTAATAAATAGTAATAATAATAATAAAAAGAAAAAAGAATTGATTCTTCTGGAAATTCTGTGACCATCACGCTGCACAAAATATCACTAATTATTGTCTACTTTTGTAATTTTAAACTCTTTGCTCAACATTGTCCCTTTTCCTTTACCACATGCTCTCACAATCTCCATATCAAATAGCTCTATGGACATTATTCACATAGTTTCTAGCTTTTGTTTGTTTGTTGTTGTAAAAGAGGCTTGAGGTCCAGTTTGTCTCAATGGGTAATTAGGCTCCCTGAACCTTACTCCATGCTTTGCTTCAGTAAAAACCAAAACCAGGCAGTTCTCCAAGGACAACTTGGCTTCTTCTTCTTCTTCTTCTTCTTCTTCTTCTTCTTCTTCTTCTTCT
>NW_026596034.1:15476482-15490719 GCF_907164565.1 Psammomys obesus
CTTCTTCTTCTTCTTCTTCTTCTTCTTCTTCTTCTTCTTCTTCTTCTTCTTCTTCTTCTTCTTCTTCTTCTTCTTCTTCTTCTTCCTCCTCCTCCTCCTCCTCCTCCTCCTCCTCCTCCTCCTCCTCCTCTTCTTCTTTTCTGCAATTTTCAGCCTAGTTCAACTATTATATATCCAACCATACTCTCACTTCCTTTTGACTTCATCAGTTAAAACATAATGGCCAGTGCCCCGTAGAAATTTGACACTGTTCTCTAAAAACCAGTTTTGTGTTTCATGGAACAAAAGTATGTGGCATATGCTTCGCAGTTTATAAATATTAGTGGACAGAATCACAATGAACAGCTAATTGTCTCAGTTTATAAAAATAACCTAACAGAAACAATGGGTAGCAGTTAATAAAAATGTCATTAAAACATTTTAGCCAAAGAAAAAAACTGTGCTTCTGGGTTATTCTGTAATTGACTTAAACATAATTATACAGCACTCTTCTAGATATGAAAACCTTTAAATATTTTCAACTTTAGTTCAAAGCTTGTAAATTAGATCCTTGCATGAGAATAATGTTTCTCACTGAAGAATTAAAATAAATATAGCCATTTGTCCCCAACATGGATTTGAAGCATTTGTATACAAAAATATATTCAGCAAATCCCAGGTTTCCATGTTAATTCCTCTTCCACATGGAATTTAAGAGCAGAATCATTGCACATATGTTTTTTGTATTCCAGAGACAGAATACTGGGCTCTTGTTCATGGTAGACCAGCATAATCCCACTATGTTGCATCTCCAACAGACTTAGATTTTTATGATAGAATCTCACAGTAGGCTTAAAATTATGGCTCTTTAATTCTGATGAAGACAGCAGAAAAGCATTACTGGTTCCCAATAGTGTGTACCATCACATATTTACTTATTCATAAATTAAAAAATCTATTTAATATTGCATTTGCAATAAAGATGTGAAGAATACTATTAAAAAAAGTATTATGTCTCCAACACGGGGTATGTCTCATTACATGAGTGGAAGTTCGTACCCATTTATCATGAGCTCTTTGTTGCATGCTTTTTATGAAGGTAGAGGTCATGATGAACACAAATTGAAAAACATACAGAATATAATTCACATGTACTCCCAAAACAAAACAAAATCAACAAAAACAAAACACAGTTTACTGGCCAAAAAGGTTTAAATCTAATTTTTAAGAAGGAACAAGGAAACCATGAACTATATTTCCATCATGCCTGAGATTTTGACACATGGTTTAAAATAACCAATAGTAGGAGAGTCAGTCTCTATCTTGAGCTTCAGAGGTACATATGATGCCAAAATCTAAGCATCTTGATTGTTTCTGAGTTTCTTTGTAAGCAGAATTTTTAATAAAGACTAGGGGAAAATACCAGTGCATTTGGGAGGGATATCTCCAGAAACAGGGGAGCAAAAATATGAGAGTTATCCAGGAAAAGTCTAAAATCTATAGAACTTGTTTTTTTCTGGGGGCAATTAACACGTGATCCAACTGAGAATCCAGAAAAACTGTAGGTAATCATACCCTGGAGTAGCTTCACATAACTGTCCAGCCATCTTTTCTCTCTATAGGGGTTCCCTCCAGGGCAATAATTTCAATGCCCTGCATAAAGACTGAGTGACTTTTTTTGCCTTAGAGAACAACTCACTAAATCATACGTGTGAATATAAGTAGTAGGAGGCTAGCTACACCATGGTATCTGTTTACCAGAATGACATCTAAGATGTGATGCAGCCCAAGAGAATGGCATTGCTTAATAGTTCTACCATGTATGCTTTCTCAACACACCCTCAATCTTAAATCTAAATATCTACCAACTCTGGGTTCTGTCTGTCTACTAAGTTCTCAGAGATTTCAAAAGTAAAGTTTCTAGGAGATATTTAGAAAACAAAGAAAATGTTGATCAGCTTACCTTTCTTAATCTAATAACACCATCCTGAGCCTGCGAATCAGAAGTGATTTCAAATAGTGTTGTTCCATCTCCATCAATGATGTCATAAGATGATTGTGCATTTTCACCAATATCCTGATCATTAGCTTTAACCCTTCCTATTGCAGTGCCAAGAACCACATCTTCTGGTACTGAGAAGTGATACAAACCTTCAAAAAGAAGAAGAACACTAAATTTTACACAAACACTATTCATTCACTAATGAATACAGCAAGAATATTTGGACTTTTTCTATGTTCTGAACATCTCTAGGGATGCTGCCAACATATCCTGGGAGAAATGGAAGAAAATCGCTTCCATATTCTGTGAAGATATTCTGCACAGAAGAGTATCTCTTCTGTGAAATGTATAGTTATTTAAACAAGCGTGAAACAAGTATTTCCCAGAAATAGTGAACCCTCTTTATCACTCTTCAGAGATAGAGAACTTACTTATTCAACTATATGTTTACCAAGTATATGTTTGGAGTAGCCATATAAGAATATTAGTGAGTCTATGTGAATTTCCTTTCCTGTTTTCTGTATAATCACATTGCCTGCCCGTGGAAATACTTATTGTTGCCCTATATAAAATATTAAGCTAATTTAAGCATAAACAGATGCATTGTGTAACATGTTAAAAGTCTTTTGAATTTACTTTCATATTTACAAACTTGTAGTCCATTTTTGATAAAATCCAATTACTAAATTTCTGCCATGCCCTGCAGCAAGCTCTCCAGTTACATGAAATACTCCACTTGTCACTAAATTCTTCACTGCTCTGAAGACTAGCATCCTACCTTCAAAACTCCCTAGGCAAAATACAATTACAGTGTGTTTTCATTCTCCTATGGGGACAGTAAAGCATTGTCTAATCAGAGGCATTTGTCCTATTTTTATTCTGATTTCTTAGTTGTGATGTTGACTGCAATTATGTTCATTGGTAAGATGGAAGCTTGTGATACTTAACCACTCTCCCTGGCCATTAACACATTACTGCTTACCTGCCCTACATCTGTCTATTCATTCTTATATTTATTTGCCTCAGGGTTTTATCTGGCCTTCACATTTCACTTCATCCATTGCATGTCAGACTGGTCTTCTCAATCATTGGTTAGTGCCATAGAAACAGTCTTCAAAGACTCACATGAGTTAGTTTATGAAATACTAGATTTCTCGATTTCTCCCATCTCTGATAGGATACCTTTGAGTTACTACTATTTTGTTCTGTTTCTGTCAGTTTTGACTTTTCTCAATGTGATAAAGGTACACTCATCCAGAGGGGTACGTGTTTCATTTATGCACAACTCTGCTGTTCTAGCTTACCCTTTCTCACTTCCTTGCTGGTGCTACTTGGGGATTTTAAATTACTTATAATCAGATTCTTGTCTCCCTGTTTCAGGCAAACCTAAACTCAGGCAACCAGAGAGACCAAGTCCTACTGCATTCGCAATAAGAAAAATCAATCTTTCAATGAACAACAAGTTGAAAAAGGAAAGGTTAAATCTGTAGAACATATCTAATATCGGTTTAAGTTTGAATCCCATGGTCTGTTTTATCTAATAACATGAGACTAGTTCATTATATGAGCAGAGATCCTGGGATTCATTTCCTTATTGATAAAGCATAACTATCTAACAGAAACATAAAGTTATGGGATTGAAGGACAAAACAATCCTGCAAGTAGATCTACCATAAGATAAGCAGAGACAATCAACCTGTCCAACACAAGCTTCCCAATTCTCTCAAGGTTTGTATTCCAGGTGATTTTGGAGACTATCCTTTTGGTGTGCTTACTAGGTAAAAAGCCAGTCAGTGGACCTCACCTGACTGTCAGTCCTACACCAGGGAGCCTTGAAAAGCAAAGCAAATGGAACATTCCTTTATAGACTCCAATTCTATGTGTTCTTGTTATCTCTCTCAGAGTGATCACAGTTAATAATCATTACCTGAGCAAAAGGGAATGCTTTAAAACTCACCTACCACTGCTGAATCGAAATAATCATCTTTCTGTAAAAGATGAGTTACTTATTACTGAAAGAACTACAAAGGTAAGAAGGAAGCAAAATAAAAGACAATGAGAGGATAAATTATTTCTATATTTTTTCTTGAAAGGGTCATAATCTAGAATATCAGAAATAAAAGTTGTTCATCTCTATAAAAATATGTTTCTATATTTCTGCCTTGGAATTTTTATGAATGAACTCTAAATTGCTCATCAAATATATCATTTTAGAGTGCCATCCTCCCCCTTCTTTCTCTCCTCTCCTTTCATAGTTCCTGTTCTTCATTGAAATACATAATTTTCATGTTTCAATAAATAGTTTCCTCAACCACCAAGAAGCTCCAGCAGGTACTTAGCTGCTTATATCAGAGATGTGATATGCTATCTTTTCAAAATCATAAGGCAATCTATCCTTAGGCATATGTAATTAACAACTAGGAACTTACAGTTCCTTGACATCATTCTGCTTTCAACGCTACCGATCTTGCATCCCATGGTTCCTAACACCTTTGAAATGAATGTTTGTAAACTCCTTTTTAGTGGGCTATAATGTGGTGAAGAGTCTTCACCAGGAGTCCTTAAATATGTATGTGTGTGTGTGTGTATGTGTGTGTGTGTTATTTCTCTTGAACAAACTCAGCAAGTTCACCTACAATTTAAGATATTTTAGTAATTTCCCAATGATCTCAGTCTAAACATCATGGTACTTAACATGGTGTCCTAATTTAGTCACAGCTTATTTGTCCCTAACCTCAATTTTTTTATATTTATTCATTTATTTATTTATTTATTTATTTATTTATTTATTTATTTATTTATTTATTTATTATACCACATTCTGCCTGCATGTGTGTCTGCTCACCAGATCTCATTATAGATGGTTGTGAGCCACCATGTGGTTTCTGGGAATTGAACTCAGGACCTTTGGAAGAACAGCCAGTGTTCTTAACCTCTGAGCCATCTCTCCAGCCCCCTAACCTCAATTTTTAAGTGTCTTTCAGCAATTTTACTTTCCTGGTGTCCTGGGTTTTGATGGCACCAAAATTCTTATCATTTTGTATTGCATATATTTAAGGAGAATGTCATTATAATATATTATAATATTCAATTCAAAAATCCTTTCCTGTCTGGAAGACTTTAATGAATCATTCCTCTACTTAATATTACATGGTATATGCACGTAAGCAGTGTCTTATGGCAGGATGTAGATGCAGGTATATAACAATCATCTCAAAGGACCACTCATGGTGGCTGCCTTGAATTCTGTTGAGGTTGCCAAAGCTGTCTGAGGACAATAGGGAGTCAATGATTCTCATGTCTTTCCCATTGGCAGTGGCAGGAAGGAATGTGTCTCTTTGGAAGCGGATTATATAGTTTGTTTTCCCTACTACAGACTTGGTTCCTTTTTAATAATGGATTAATATCTGAGCTGAATTTTCATCATTCTCTCAAGTTCTTTCTGATTCCATTACATTCTATCCCCTTGATATTTGGGGTTTTCTCAAATTCGTTGAAATTATGAAAATGATGATAAATTATTATCTTGTCATAATTATTAAGTAAACAGTTTGTGGCTGTTATCAGGTTTTGCGATGCTGAGGAAAATAATACTAGAAATTTACCCGACGCTTGCCTCATGCAGGAAATCACTTACTTTGTGCAAATTTTGGAGGATTGTCATTAACATCAGTAAGGGTCACTGTGAGGGTTGTGGTTCCAGACAGACCACCAGAATGTCCACCCATATCTTTGGCTTGGATGACGACCAGGTACTCCTCCTTGGCTTCCCGGTCCATGTTAGGGAGGGCAGTTTTTATAATAGCTGAGAGAAATAAAATAGAAAAATGCTTCAGTAGGGCATTTGCTAAACAATGAATATGTCATCCACAGACACACAGATACACAGACAAATGTGCATACATCAAGTGCCTAGTCAGAGATTTTGTTTTCTTTTGAAATTTAACTGGTATCTGTCAGAAATATTCATGTGGATTCTCAGTGTAGTCAGAGGCATTCACAGATAACCTGCAAAAACACCTTTTGTAAGGCATCAAGCAATCTTGTAAAGATACACTTTATAAAACAAACTGTCTACCAAATTAAAATATGAATCACAGCATAGACTCTTCTACCCAGGAAAACCCTGGAAGTGAAAGGATCTTCAATTTATCACACAACCTGATTCCCCCAGAAGATGAGTAAATCAACAAACAGCTTGGAGACTCCAAGGTCAAAGATAAATTATTTGGCTCACAAATACATTAATAAGATAAAGAAAATAAATGACTTATTAGAATCAACTCAGAAGAATAAAACATCAACAGAAGTAAAATAGACAAATATTTAAATCAGAAAGTTGTGCTATTTATTCACACTTTAATTTTAACAGTTTAGTTGTATAATCTCTACTCTAAAATTAACAACTGTATTAGAAAGCTGGGAAGACACAGAAAGAAAGAAAACAAGGAGAAGAACATTACTGCTAATGTTATTTTTTTGTTGTTGAGTTCTTTGTGGAGTTTCTTCTGATAGAATTTTAAAGCTTAAGAAGTTATATCTGTTTACTAGTAATTACTGTTTACTCGTAATTTTAATATCTGCTAAATATTCAAGATTTGCTTATATATCGCTGAAGTAGTTTTTAAGGTCATTACATAGCCATCTAGCAATTCACATGCCTTTGCTCACTAATAAATACTGCATACATTCTCCCAAACCCCAAGTTCATTATGGTTTTAGTATTTATATATGTATGTGCTTATAAATGTGTGACTACAAATGTAAATGGAGTATTAGCATTTTCTCACACTCTACATAGGTTGTCATAATATGAATGTTCCACAAGTTAAACAGTCACAAATCGAAACATATTTACCCTATTCAATCCCCTCAACTTTGCAGCATGTAATAGTGTTGTTATCATGACCGTGCAACATCTTTGGCTCTTTTTCCTCCTCTCACTTCTTCTTTTGCAGCTGTTACTTGTTTTTTTTTTTGTTTGTTTGTTTGTTTGTTTGTTTTGTTTTGTTTTGTTTTTTAAAACATCTCCAGCATTCTAGGTCAGCACTATTACTGAGCTCCCTCCCCTGCTCAGTGCTACACTTCTCTGTTTCCTATAATATTGTTTAAGTTTGTGTCCGAGGAATTTTTAAGTTCCCCAAACTAAATAGCCACCTCATGGCTACTCTATTTCTTTGTTTTTATTTACAGACATTGCTTTAGCAAAGTTCTATCCAATAGCTCAGTGTCTCTCTTACTCTGGTTGTTGATGGCACTTGTGTCAGCAGTTCTGGATGCTTTGAAGATCTGTGATCACCATTAACCAAGTCAAAGTTTCATTAGGAGTCCTAGTGTTAAGTTCTTTCTAATCACTCAGTTTATGCCAAGTCTAAAATATAGTGAATATATTGTCATTTTCTAATCCAAGGGCTAGAGCTTGGGTTGCCAGAATATCGTTTCCCAAATAGCAACAGTCCAGAAGTATTTGCTTCACAGTTCAGAGGCTGTGTCTCTGAGAGGCAGGGTTTCTAAGACCCTATCAACACAATGAGAATACTAACATAAGTAAATAGTTCAATAATATCAAGCTGGAAAATTTCATGGCGAACAGCTTTGCTCTTTATCTTCCTTTCTTTTTTATTTTCTTTTTAAAATATTTTTTTATTTTTTATTAATTTATTTTTTTACGTTTTATTAATTTCAATTCATTTTATATCCCAGCTGTAGCCCCTTCTTTGGCCCCCCTCCCAGCTCCACCCTTCTCCCCACTTCTTCTCCCATGCCCCTCACCCAGTCAACGAATTGGGTCGGTCCTCCTCCCCTTCCCTCTGTCCCTACCCATATGGTCTTATCAGAACTGGATTTATTGTCTTCCTCTGTGGCCTGGTAAGGCTGCTCCTTCATCAGGGGTTGGTGATCAAAGAGCCAGCCACTCAGTTCATATCAGAGAGATGATATGCCAGATATATGATATATCAGAGATGATATCCCTGTTTGCCTTACTAGGAAACCCACTTGGACACTGAGCTGCCATGGGCTACATCTGTGCAGAAGTTCTGGGTCATCTCCACGAATGGCCCTTGGTTGGATTATGAGTCTTAGAAAAGACCCCTTAGCCCAATTTTTTTGGTTCTGTTCCTTTCCTTGTAGAGCTCCTGTCCCATCCAGGTCTTTTTATCTCCCCCTTCTTTCATAGGATTCCCTGCACTCTGCTCAAAGTTTGGCTCTGAGTCTTAGCATCTGCTTTGATAACCTGCTGGATAGAGTCTTTCAGAGGCCCTCTGTGATAGGTTCCTGTCCTGTTCCCTGTTTTCTTTTTCTTTTTCTTCCGATGTACATCCCAAGGATTGATCACCTTATCCAGGGTCCTCCTTCTTGTTTAGCTTCTTTAGGTGTACAGATTTTAGTATGATCATCTTCTATTATATACCTAATATCCACATATAAGTGAATATATACCTGTGTGTCTTTCTGCTTCTAGATTACCTCACTCACGATGATCTTTCTTCCTACCATTTGCCTGCAAATTTCATGATTTCCTTGTTTTTAATGGCTGAATAGTATTCCATTGTGTAAATATACCACAATTTCTGCATCCATTCCTTAGTTGAGGGACATATGGGTTGTTTTCAGGTTCTGTTTTATTACGAATAAAGTTGCTACGAATATGGTTGAACAAATGTCCTTGTTGTATACTTGAGCATATTTTGGATATATGCCTAGAACTAGTAAAGCTGGATCTTGAGGTAGCACTAAACAGAGAATTCTCAGTAGAGAAATATCAAATGCCAGAAAAACAAATAAATACTCAATGTCCTTAGTTATCAGGGAAATGCAAATCAAAATGACCCAGAGCTTTCACCTTACACCCATCAGAATGGCTAAGATCAAAATTCAGGTGACAACACATGCTGGAGAGGATGTGGAGAAAGGGGAGCCCTCCTCCATTGCTGTTGAGAATGTAAACTTGTACAACGACTTTGGAAATAAATCTGGTGCTTTCTCAGACAACTAGGAATAATGCTTCCTCAAGATCCAGCTACCTTCTTTTCTTAGATCTTGGGAGTAACTTTCCTTATTGCTAAAGCAAGGGAGGACTCCTTTCAAGGTTTCTTCAGGACACACAACACAAATAATTGGCTTCAGTTCAAACTGTATAACAAATGGATTGCTTGGGCCCACTGCCTCTAATCTTAACCTCAATACTAGCAGCAATTCATTAAAAAATCCAAGACAGACTTTCTTTCTAGAACTTTCTTTGCAGCTACGCTGTAGCTAGAACATCAGTGTAGTAGAAACTGCTAGTGCTTTTATCTACACATCTTTCTCTTGTGTTAGGGCCTACTCCTATTCAAAGGATGGGTCATTTCACTTCCACAGCATTGCAAGACCTTGATAAACTCCTAAAATAGAAAATTGAAATTGCTTTAAAAGTCCCTTTAGCTTTGATCTACATTTTCATCACAAAATCAGCAGCATTGGGATGCCTATGGACAAGAGAGAATTTTTTTTTTTAAATCGTTTAGTGCTTTATACTGTCTAACATAAAGCAGAAAGCAAGTAATTAGAACAGGCTGTTTTGCTTCTTAGATTTGTAGTTCAAAAAGATGGGCATGTGGACACTAAAGAGACATAATCTTCATTTCACTGGCACTGCTTGTCAGCTTCTAGCTTTGATTTTAATAAGGCAAATAGCAGCATCCTATCACCTTTGTGTCACACAAAAGAATGCAAAAACGCCTTTAGATTTTTAAGAATTTTGTACTGCCATAATAGAAAGTGCATATTCCTTTTTTTTTTTTTTTTTTTTTTTTTTTTTACTTTTTGTTATCTTATTGGCCAATGGGCAGTAGTCCTTGTACGTGATCTTAAGTGCTAATATTCACATGTTTTTCATGCTTGACTGCATGTTCCAGGGGTCATGTATATTTAAATTCCATTGTATCTTAAAAACAAATTACAGATTATAATTTTTCAAAATAATGTTTCATAAAATGCTTTTCTCTGGGCAAGTTAATCTTGATAGGAATTTTTTTTTTTTTGTTGGCATACAAGGTATTGGGTTTCATTATGGTATTTTTCATATGTACCTATTACTTTATTATGCATTTTTTAATTCTCTTCATGCCTTGCCCTTCCCTACCTCTTCTGTGCTTTTAAATTTTTTAATTATTATAATTTATTACAATTTATTCAATTTGTATCCCAGATGTGACCCCCTCCCTCATCTCCTTCCAATCATACCCTCCCTCCCTCTTCTCCCCCTATGCTCCTCCCCTAGTCCACTGATAGGGGAAGTCCTCCTCCCCTTCTACTGGACCCTAGCCTATCAGGTTTCATCAGGACTGATTGCAGTGTCTTCCTAGTGGCCTGACAAGTCTGCACCCCTCAGGGAGAGGTGATCAGAGAGCCTGCCACTGAGTTCATGTCAGAGAAATCCCCTGTTCCTCTTACTACGGACATTACTTGCAGACTGAGCCTGTGGGCTACATCTGAGCCATGATTTTAGGTTCTCTCCATCCATGGTTTTTTTTTGTTTGTTTGTTTGTTTTGTTTCTTTCTTTTTTTTTTTTTCTTTTTAATCTGTTGATCTCCTAATGGAGCTCCTGTTCCCTCCAGGTCTTTCTATATCCCCTTCTTTCATAAAATTCCATGCATTCTGCCCAAAACTTGGCTATGAGTCTCAGCTTCTGTCTCGATACCTCGACAGACATCGGAAGCAGAAGGCAGGAAACAGGAGAAATGACTACCACAAAGGGCCTCTGAAAGACGTTTATTTATTTATTTATTTATTTATTTATTTATTTATTTATTTATTTATTTATTTTGGGGGGGTCAGGATTTCTCTGTGTACCCTTTGCTGTCCTGGTATCATTTTGCAGACCAGATTGGCCTTGAACTCACAACACTCCACCAGCGTTTGTGTCCCAGAGTGCATGGGCACCACTATGCCTGGCTTCTTCTGTATTAGTTACTGGCTCCTACTTCTCCCACATAGTTTCTCCTCTGCTTGCTGTGATGTGTTTGAGAAATCATTTCATAATGAAATATTTTTTTCTCACTATGAAAATTCCAGGAGAACTTTGAGTTAATACAATAGCTTTACTGAACCTTTGTTACTATGTTTTATAAATTTTAGATAAGTACTTTTTCTAAAGTTTGGATTTATCCTCTTCTGCAATTATCTAACCTTGTTTAAATCACAAGACATCTCCAAGGTAAACTTCTCTCTTTGAAAAATGAAGGACTCTAACATTTTATAAGTTTAAGAAAGGTCAAGCATAATTGGGTTTTTAACAGAGGAAAACAAGTTAGTAGTTACAATATGTATATAAAATATGCCATGGTTGTTCATGCGTCATGTACCTGGTTCCCGGTGGTTTTACTATGCTAAGAATTGGTACAAACTGTAGCATTTGAGAACCAGCTGGATGGTGTAGGTCACTGATTGTTCCACTGAAGGTTATAAATGGTCTAAAGATGCTTCCTCTTTCTCTGCTTCCTGTTCACCATGAGAACAGCTTCCACCAAGAGTTCAGTGTTAGACCCCATGCCCTTCCTGATGTTCTGCAAAAATATCTGTGGCCAAGCAACTATGAACTGAACCTTCTGAAACACGTACCAAAATTAATGATTCCTCCCTTTCAGTTGTTTCTGTCTTGTATCTGACCAAGGTAATAGAAATCTCAGAAACACATGGGTCCTGCTCTAATATGTAACAGTCACTTCTTAAGGTCACAGTCGATGCCAGAACTAGCATGTTTTTAAAATTTTACTTATTTATTTATTCACATTATATCCTGCTCATAGTTTCTTCTTCTTCTCCTCCCTCTTCCTACTATCCTCCTCTCCCCTCTTCCTCAGATACAGGGAGCCTTTCCTCTACTAAGTCACACAAGCACATGAAGTTGCATCAAGACTTAGCACATCTTCTTCCCTTGAAGCCTGACAAGGCAGCCCCACCATGGGGAAGTGATTGAAAAACAGCAAACAGAGTCCATGTCAGAGACAGACCCCTCAGTTCTTTTCTAGGGGACCCACATGTCGGCCAAGATACACATTGTCTACTTATGTATAAGAGACCTGGGTTGAGTCCATGCATTATCCTTAGTTGGTGCTCCAGAAGCTCCCTTAGCACCAGGTTAGTTAGCTCTTTTGGTCTTCTTGTGCAGCACCTGTCTCCTTTGGGTCTTTCTATTCTTCCCCCCATTCTTCCACAAGACTCCGTGCACTCCCCAGCAATGTTTGGCTGTGAGTCTCAGCATCTGCTTTAATCTGCTGCTGGGTGGAGTTTCTCAGAGGGCAGTTATGTAAGGATCCTCTCTGTGAGCACTAGCAGAGTTTCGTTAATAGTGTTTGGGGTCGGCTTTCTCCGATGAGGTGGGTCTCAGGTTGGACCAGGCATCCTTGCACATCTTGTAGGCAGAGTAAATTTTGGATCAAATTTTTGGGTGTGGGTTGTTGTTCCCCTGCTCCACTGTAAGTCCAGTCTAGTTGGGGTGGCCTCTTCAGTCTCCATGTTCCCTGCTACTAACAGTCTCAGCTAGAGTCAGCTGCATATACTCCCAGGAACCTACCCTGTAGTAGGTCCCTACTCACAGTTTCTCTTCTCTCTGCAGTCTCTCTGTCTTCCTGTCTGCTCTACCCAGTCTGATCTAACACATTTGTCCTGCTCCAATCTGTAACATTAACTCCTTAGGTTCACAGTCGAGGTTGGAAATATTATTTTTTTTAAAAGAATCTCCCTGGAACTCCATTAAAAAAATATAATCTAATCAGATAATTAATGAGGACACTTATTCTCCATGAATTAGTTCAGTGCACTCTTGGAACTGGCACGGGGGAGTTGGGGTAGGAAAGATAAGGGATTTGAGGGAATCTTCGCAGAGGGATAAAGTGAAGAGGGGATCATTTTCATCTGCAATCTGCACTGAAGAACTCGCTATGAATAGACCCATGTGCCTGCTTCTCTGGTATTTAAAATATATGGTTTTACCTTTTCTTTACTCAATCAAATGGAGATTTCCCTAGTGCCAAATTTCAGAGTCAGGAATCTTAGACTGGCCTAAGTTCCCTCTAATGTTAAGCAGCTGCTCTGTATGTCTAACCACTGAGAGAGCGCTTCTGATTGGAATCATGTTTCAGACATCTCGAAAATGTGAAACTTGTATGTGCTCACCCCGCCCCTGCCTGCATTTCCATTGTCTTTAACATTATCATTTGAGAAGCATTCTGTATCCATCTTGAAAACTTCTTTTTATAATTTTCGTGATCTCACCAGATTGAGAGGCTTCATGAGAAAGGCAAGGAGATGCTGATTAAGTCTTTTGTCATACTGAAGGCTGATTACTGTAATTCACTCATCGCGGGTCTCCCAGATTGTGCTGCACAGAGATTGCAGTTGATATAAAATGCTGCGCTAGACTCCTTTTTTCTTTTTTTTTTTAATGTGTCTTGTTGAACACATTATCCCAGTTATGAAACCACTACCTTTGTTATCCCCAGAAGCCCTTGCTGATTCAATGTACATTATTATCTCACTGTCTGTGCAAGAGGGTCTTTCACTTCGAGGTTAAGTGGCACAGATTCCTGGTAGGTAAGTTCTTGCAGAGTTCCTGTACTGCACTGTTTCTTCTTGCCGAGTATGCGATTGGTGCTGCATGCTCCCAGTTACACACGATATGGTGGGTCATACTTGCCTACTACCATATCACGCAAAACTGGCCTCATAAAAATGCTAACCCTGCCCAATGATGTTATAAAGAAAGAAGGACATTTACACGAACACCTTAAAAAATGAGTCAGCCTGTGTAATTTTTCAAAAGAGGCTGCATTTCTTTTCCTTTGTAAGCAATAACTTACAGATAGATAATCGATGGGTAGACATAGATAGATAGATAGATAGATAGATAGATAGATAGATAGATAGATAGATAGATAGACAGTCCATGGGTAGATAAATTAGAAAGGCAGACAAAATAACCTAGATCTTATACATCTATATATTTACTGGCACTTAATCTGCATTTATAGATGCAACAACGAATGAAAATGAATTTTAATTGTGTGTGATGAATGCTTAGAGGCTTTATTTCTTGGTGTTAGTCCATAAACTATACAACGTAACCTCTATTCAGAAAGCATTTACATTATAGACCTTTTATAGGCAATCCAGAGGTCATTAAAAGGGAAGGTGTGCACATGAGAGATGATCATTTGTGCACTTCAGTATATATATATATATATATATATATATATATATATATATATATAT
>NW_026596034.1:15490729-15526031 GCF_907164565.1 Psammomys obesus
TATATATATATATATATATATATATATATATATATATATATATATTCTGATTTTTGTAAGAAGTTATTATAAAGGTGAGATTATTTAAATATCAATAATAGAGAAATATTAAATCAGTGGTAAAGGATGTAGAGATCAAAGACATTATAGTGTCATGCCAGCATTAACAATATTATTATAATTCTTTAGCAACATAAAAATGTATGTTACAATTTTTTCAGTTTTCCTTAGAAGTAATAGATGTCGTGTTTTATTTATTTTACTTATTTACATGCATACAAAAACTGATAGTGAAATATTCCAAAGGTAGCTTGATATGTTCTGTGGGAGGAGCTAGAGACCTGAGCCCTATTTTCCAGTACCCTTGGAAAGGAAACACAGTGCTTCCTGTTTCAGAGAATGGGCTCAAGCACTAACACACGAGAGACTGTTCTGAAAGAATCATGAGCCATGTGACCTTGACAAGACAAATTTCTGCAAGTCTGCATATCACATATACAAAATACTGTAAATTTTTAATAAGAGCTTAGGTTTTGGTATTATAACATGAGAAAGAAAAACCTAATGCCTTCCCTGAAACATGAAACACATACACACACAAACAGGTATATGTAAGCAAATCATATTTTGCCCTTATACCAATAAACATGCGCATACATTACAAGTAAATGCATAAATTCATACATATTATCGTGTTCATTTTACATACATAAACAAACATAAAAATTAAAATTTAACTAAATTCAGTAACGATACTTGACATAAATAAATACTATTAACAAAATAAGATACTTCATGCTATATATGTGCCTCATTCACTTATACATGAGTAACAAAAAGATTTTTCTTTTTTTAAATTTTTTTTCTTTATTAATTACACTTTATTCACTTTGTATCCCCCCTGTGGTTCCCTCCCTCCTCCTGTCTCAATCCCTCTATTCCTCCACCCTCTGCATGCATGCCCCTCCCCAAGTCCACTGATAGGGGAGGTCTTCTTTTTTTTTCTTCTTATCCTAGTCTATTAGGTCTCATCAGGAGTGACTGCAGTGTCTTCTTCTGTGACCTGGTAATGCTGCTTCCTCCTCAGGGGGAGGTGATCAAAGAGCAGGCCAATCAGTTCATGTCAGAGATAGTCCCTGTTCCTATTACAATGGAACCCACTTGGATACTGAACTGTCATGGGCTACATCTGTGCAGGAGTCTTAGGTTATCTCCATGCATAGTTCTTGGTTGTAATATCAGTCTCAGGAAAGACCCCTGTGCTCAGATTTTTTGCTTCTGTTGCTTTCCTTGTGGAGTTCCTGTCCTCTCCAGATCTTACTGCTTCCCACTTCTTTCAAAAGATTCCCTGCACTCTGCCCAAAGGTTGCCCATAAGTCTCAGCATCTGCATTGATAGTCTGCAGGGCAAAGCCTCTCAGAGGTCCTCTCTGTCAGGCTCCTGACTTGTTCCCTCTTTTCTCTTTAATTGTTTTCAAATATTATGTTGCTAAACATCTTTTAAAGCAATTGTCTTCATAGCACATGCCTCCGAGACTCTGTCTTCGTACCTGTCTTCAGAACTGGCCCACATTTCAGTGTATCAACAAGTATGTGTGAAGAATGCAGAGAACATTCTTTTTTAATTTTTTTAATATTTTTTATTATTATTAATTACACTTTATTCATTTTGTGCCCTCCATAAGCCCATCCCTCCTCCCCTCCTGATCCCATCCTTCCTCCCCTTTCTGCATGCATGCCCCTCCCCAAGTCCACAGATAGGGGAGGTCTTCCTGTCCTTCTTTCTGATCTTAGACTATCAGTTCTCATCAGAAGTGGCTGCATTCTTTCCTTTTACTGTACTTCTTAAAGTCCATTAATCTTTTCAGAGTCTGCTCTGATGTTTCATCAGCAAGGAAGCCTTTCCAGGTAGAACTAATTGCTTTCTTCCTTTTTATCTTAGGCACTTTTGCTAGGAACTTTCTTACAGCAATTAATTTTCTGTTTTGTCTCCATTTCATTACTGCTTTTACCATTTCAATCTATCCTGAGAGCAAATTACCATACATAAAGCTATGTCTCATTCATCCTCTTATGCTTAAAACATAACAAAATTTCTGACAGAGAATAAGCCTTCAGTAATTGTAAGGGGAAAGAAAAATAATACAAAGAGGAAGAAAATGTAGGAGGGAAGAAAAAGTCAAAGGGGGAATGACAACTGGAGAGTTTTTCCAACTGCCTGAATTCATTTATGAATATGCAAACTCTGGATATATAACAATGATCATCCTGTCTCCTGAGACCAGAGATATTAATGCTTTTAGAAGACCATTGAGTGCCTTCAAGGTCAAACATTCCATGAGAACTCAGTCCCAGCTTCAGGTTGTGTGAGCTTTCAAGAGCAAGGGGGTGACAGTAAGGTGACAGCACTGTATACAGGAACACTCAGAGATTTCTCTTTGTCTAGACACCTTGCCCATTCCCTAACTGGCATTCAGGTTTGGTTGCCTGTCTCAGTATACATGGTGTGGTGTTCCAATATTGCATATATGCTCAGGAGCCTCAGAATAGGGAGCCGGGCTGATGGGCTACACATCACAGTGATACTTTATTAATTTAATTAGTGGCTGATGAATTTATGAGAAAAATAACAACTAACACTCTACTCCTACTTGCTATTTTTGAAGTCTTGAATCTATTTATTTATCTTGAAAAAATACATAGGTATAACATTTAAAGTCTCCTTCAAAAGCTTATAGAAAACCTACTCACTTTTGAGAGTTTGAACATTTACTATCTTGTGGATTTTAGGAGTTTGTTATGTGATACAGCTCCAGGAAAAGTCTTAAGCAAGGTTGTATAGTCCGTGACTGAATAAAGACCCACATCTCAGTCTCTAAGGCTCAGACGATGAAACATGAATGAAAGAATACACTGGGTTTTCTCTAAAACATCTCCACATCATGCTCAGCAGGATGTTTGTCTAACCATCCCCTCCTAAGCCACCCAAGCACTGTAAAGGTGTGTCTTTTTATGTATTAACCTCTCTACCCTGTGGCACTGTGTTTGAATATATATGTGAGAGAACAACCTGGAAATTTTTTTTAAGTAAAACCACTGAGAAGCATTCAAGTATTTCCGTGTATAACAATTGCATTCTTGCATATAAACTTCCTGTTTTGTCATGCAGTATATACTTAGATTAAGAAAGTAGGGCTTCTTAGCCATCCTACTGTGTAGATAATAGCCATGTCTGTGACCACATCCGCATGGAAGAGCATTATAAAACCCTACCAAATGAATTAACAATCAAAATCCATCTCTGCATTGCTAAATACAACAAACATAGTGAGTTTAGGGTATGGTTTCTTGCTATCATAGATCTTTGAATCCTCTGTTAAATTATTCTGTGCACACCACATTTTTCAATATCAACACACGACTAGCCAATAGCTGATGCTACTTAAATGGATAATTTTGAGTTGTATGGAAATACTTGCAATTTTTCCTATTCAGAATTAAGATGGAAATCTCTTTTCTCCTATATGAAAACATTTCCAGGGAGTCCTCAATCAAGCAGAATTATTTTCTATAAAGAGCATGATGGCACTATTCTTTCCTCAAGCCACAATTCCAATAATTATTTATATATTAAATAGGTAAGGGATGGTTCATGAAAGCAAAGTGAAAGACCTATGAAACTGGATGTTGTCACCTAGGCATTCTGAACGTATGCACATAAGAACAGCAGGACTGTGCACAAGATAAGGCATATGTTTTGAGCTCACTCACAAAGTAGTGAATCCAGGATTCAAGGATGAGTCTAAAATAAGTTTAGTAACTATTTTCAACTCGTAGAAGCTCAGTCTCCATCTTCCTGGGAAGGAAAAATAGAATAGATTTCGAGGGTAAACTGGGGGGCGGTTGGGGATGGGAACAGAAGGAATCAGGTAGGGTGGGGGATGGAGGGAGAGAATACTGGGAGAGACTACTCGAATTCCGAGGCATTTTCAGAATGAGGAAGAAACCTCATGCAATGGAAACTCCAAAGAGTGTATGAGAGTAACAATAGCAAAGGCACCTAGTACTATGGGGGACATGGAATCGGAACTGGCCATCTTTTGTAGCCAGGGAAGGACTCAAGAGGAGAGATTGGGAAACCAACCCAGACACAAAATCTCCAACCTACAGATTTTCATGCCTACATAATGTGCTGGGAGCAGAGCCTAGCATAATCTTCATCAGAGAGACTTTGTCCTGCAACTGATAGGAGCAGATGCAGAGTCCTACAGCCAAATATTAGGCAGAGAGTTGTACAGAAGAGGGAGAAGAAGGTTTGCAGAGATCATAGATATCAAGGAAGTACAAGAAGACAGCATGGAGAATCGACTGACCCAGACTAAAGTGGGCTCACAGAGATCAGGGCGACTATAGTGGGGGCTGACCTAGGTTTTCTGTATGTATGTATGTCTTGGTTGTGTATCTTTGTGTTCTTGTGGGATTCCTCATAGTGTTATTGGAGCAGTAGCTGACCCTTTTTATCATAATTTATTACAATTTATTCAATTTGTATCCTGGCTGTGGATCCCTCCCTTACCTCCTCCCAATCCCACACTCCCTCCCTCTTCTTCCCCTATGGCCCTCCCCTAGTCCACAGATAGGGGAGGTCCTCCTCTCCTTCTATCTGACCCTAGGTTTTCAGATCTCATCAGGACTGGTTTCATTGTCTTCTTTTGTGGCCTGGCAAGAGTGCAGGGAATCTTATGGAAGAAGGGGGAGATAGAAAGACCTGGAGGGGACAGGCTCTAAAAGAAGACCAACAGAGCCAAAAACCTGATCCTTGGGGTCCTTGCAGAGACTGATACCCTAACCAAGGACAATACATGGAGAGGATCTAAAACCCCTGCTCAGATGTAGCCTGTAGATTCAGTCTCCAAGTGGGTTTTCTAATAAGAGAAGGAGAGGCTTTCTCTGGCATGAACACAGTAGCTGACTCTTTTGTCTGCCTTTTGGACTCTTTTCCTACTGGCTTGTTTCTTCCAGCTTTGATGTGAGGATATGTGCCTGGTCTTTTTTTGGATGGTTATACCATATTTGGTTGATATACACAGAAGGCCTACTCTTTTGTGAGGAGAGATGAAGCAGGGGTGTGTCCAGGGGAAAGTGAAGGGAAATGTGCAGAAACTAGGTGGAGGGGGGGATTGCTATTAGGATGCAAGATGAAACAAGAATAAATAAAAAGAAAAATATTTTATTTTTAGAAAAGCAAAGGAATTAAAGATATTACTGTTGTCAAATTTGGCTACCTTCAAAGAATCCAAGGGCTGGAGAGATAGCTCACCAGTTAAAAGTACTTGTTGATTTTTTAGAGAACCCAGGTTTGTTTCCTAATACCACATGTGGCTCACAATTGTCTGTTATTTGAGTTCCAGGGGATCCAATACCCTGTTACAGCCTCTGTTGTTACCAGACATGAACTTGGTACACAGACACATACACAAGTAAAACAACCATGTACATAAAATAAATAAAATAAAATAAAAAAACATAGTCCCTTTACTTATAAAACGGGTATGGAAACAGTGTGATGGTTATTTCTGATTGTCAAATTGACTGATTTCTGATTGTCAAATTTGGAATGAAATAATGCCCATGTGGCTAGGTACATCTATGATGGATTTTTCAAATTATTAATTAAATAATTTGAAGTGAGACCTACAGTTTTCAATAATTTATTTATTTTCACTTTTGTGTGCATTTGTGTTTTGCATATCTCTTCGAGGGTATCAGATGTTGGAATTACAGAGAGTTTGCAATTGCCATGTGCGGCTGGGATTTGAACCCTGGTACTCTGGAAGAACAGTCAATGTTCTTAACCACTGAGCCATGTCTTCAGCCCCAAGAATACCTACTTTTAACCCATGTCTTTTGAGATGGAAAGATAGAGCTCTAATGCAGATCTTTTGATGTGGGAAAATCCACCTTTAGTCTGGGCCAACCTTCCGCTGCCAGCTGGTATAAAGGACATGAAGAAGGAAGCTTGCTCTTGTTGCCTGTGCTTTCTAGCAAATCGTTTTCTTCACTAGCATTACAGCCTGCTTTTTCAGGATTCTGACATGCACTGAAGACTAGCTGAGACATTCATCCTCAAGGACTGAGCAACAACTGGATTCTTGGACCTTCACTTGGTAGACAGACATTGATGGCCAAGTGGACTAGATGTACCACAGCCTGTAATGAATATATATATATATATTGAATGAATATATATATATATATATACACATACATATATATATGTATGTATATATATGTAATGTGTGTGTGTGTATTTACAAGTCCTGTTTCTTTAGAGAATCCTGATTAATATAGATTTTGGTACCAGCACTGAGGTATTTCTGTGACAAACCTGACCATGTTATTTTAGGGAGGATTGTGAAAGGATTTTGGAAATTTGATCTAGAAAAGCCGTGAGTGTTGAGAACTATGTGGACTGCTCTATAGAATCCTAGAAGGTAAGAATTTTGAGGACAATGCAGATGTAATCAACGCCAGGCTTGTGAAATTTCAAAAGAAGAAAAGATTCTGCTATTTATGTGAGGAATTTGTGGTATCTTGTTGACTGGAGCTAAAGAATTGGATGTGATTAACGAGAGATCAGAAACGTTAAAGTAAAAACCTTTGCTTTCTCTGGGATAATCTATGCTGGTCATCTGGACCGACGAAATCGTGCTGATTAAGAAGAGACCAGCATCACTGAGGTGGAATCTTCTGGGAAATATTTCCTGAGAGTCAGTTTACAGAAGCTATGTTCTAGAGGTAGCCAATGTACCTCATGATGGCAGTCAAACTTGGTATTCTAACAAACACACTGGTGCTACTGGTTTCAAAGGCATGTAGGGCTCATTGAAGCAACTCAGGCTTGGTAGTGTGAGAGACCAAGAGAGAACAATGGAGAAGGGGAAGCAGCAGTAGCAGTTGAAGGCCCCAGTTCATGCAAAAATGTGAAGCTTGACACGTTAAGAGAGCACACGTGAAAATGCAGCCCAGTTGTAGTAAACGATCATAGCATTTTCAGAGATGTCAGTAGGTTCAATGATGTCCAGGACAGTTCCAGCAGTGAGTTGAAGCCTTCCTGAGCCTAGAAGACATGCTGTGTTTGCTGTAGAGGGCAATCCTGAAAAGTAACTTGGCTCTGTTTGGAGGAGCCCAGTAGATCAGAAGAGAATTCCGGACATCGACTATTGAATTAATTATACTGTGGGAGTGTGGCTTTGCATTGATTGGATTGTGACTGTACCCTGGTTCTTTCCTCCTGGAGGAAGAAAATATTTAACTTTTTTATTTTATTGGATCCCATAGTTGAGAGACTTTGACTTTTAAAAAGAAAACTTGAATATTTATAAGATCTCTTTTAAAAGAAATTTTGGATTTTCACAGAGACTAAACATTTAAAGTTTTTGAGTTGGTAAAGACCGTGGGACTTTTAAGTTTACAATATATATTATATTTGTAAAATTTATCAATCAGAGATCTTGAGGTAAACCAAAAGAAAACCAGCTAACTAAAAAACAAAAACAAACAAATAAACAAACAAAAAATAGAAGAAAGAAAAGAAAAATTATGTCTTAAAATGTTTTGTGTGTTGGGGTGGCAAGAGGTCAATTACCCTAATTTTATGTTAGCCTGAGAGTACAGAATCATCTGAGGGAAACTCTAATAAAAAGAAAGAATCAATTTTCTTTAGGAGGATGGCCACTGGAAGTTTAACCTCAGTTCAGTAAATAAACAGTTAATACAAATTGAAGTAGTTTTTATTTTTAATTTTTTAGAACTGAGGTAAAAAGGCCTAGGGGAGGCAGATATGGAACAACTGGGAAGTGAGTATGATTGGGGTATAAGAGGTGAAATTCTTGAAGAATCATTAAAAATATTAATTTGAAACAAAGAAAAAGATAAGAAAGAAAGAAGGAAAGGAGAAAGAAAGAAAGAAAGAAAGAGAGAAAGAAAGAAAGAAAGAAAGAAAGAAAGAAAGAAAGAAAGGAAGGAAGAAAGGAAGAAAGGAAGGAAGAAAGAAAGAAAATGCCTCTATAAGAATGACCTGAAGGCAAGTCTGTAGTCCATTTTCTTGATGAGTAATTGATGGAAGATGGCCCAACCTACTGTGGGTTGGACCACCCCTGAACTGGTGGTATTGGGCTGTATAAGAAGACAGGTTGAATAAGCCATGGGAACAAACCATTAATCAGTAATTCTCCCTGACCTGTGCATCAGCTCTTGACTCCAGGTTGCAGCCCCTTCTAGATTACCTGTTCTGACTTTGTTCAGTAATGAATAACAATGTGGAAGCATAAACCAAATAAGCCATTTCCTCCCCAGTTTGCTTTTGGTCATCGTGTCTTGCCATAGCAATAGTAACCATAAATAAAATAAACACTCATCTGAGATTTCATAAAATAGTACCTGATGATTTATAGGGTAAAATAGATACTTAAAACAGATGTTAACCAGTCTGTTCTTATTCCCATGATTCAAAAGGTTTCTGTTGTCCTAAATATCAATCAGACATACCACACTCATACCCTGTCAATACAAACAAGTAGAACATAGTGTTTTTAGAGCATGGATTTGATATGTTATGTTGGAGTTGATTTCTGCTCCCCCCCTTTCTTTTTCTTTCTTTTTTTTTTTTTTACCTACAGTGTTATAAATCACTAGGAAACGGTCTTAATATCCTTGAACCTCTTATATTTCTTCTGTTACATGAAAATAGTTACTAAGGTATGGTACATTTTCTCAACTAGAGAGGAAGATTAAACATATAAAATATGTGCCTAGTAATTAAAAACATTGTAATTAGTCCATCACTATCACAATGGAGAAAAGTATCACTAGATCATGGTATTGATACATGCTATTTATATAAAACTAACAAGTTGGGGAAGCAACCTGTTTCCATTGCATGGGCACAGGACTTCAGATAGAGAGATGTCAAAAGGGTGTTTTCTTTAGTTATTGAAGCAGCAACCAAGCTATCATGAATGAACTAATCACTTGTCCTCAGTAAAAAATTAAAATGAGAACGAGCTAAAAATATTCTGCTGCTTCATTCCACTATCTGGGTTCTGTTCAAATAGTAACCGGAGTTTCATGGTAAAGTCAGTCAAATTTGGACAACCCTAGTGTTTACAATCCTGCAATGCCCTGACTTACAGCAGTCTCCTCACCACTCTGATCATCTCAAGTCTTTGCTGCAGTCTACAACTGTGCTCAGAAATTCCCCTACATTCTTCTTTGGGTGTACAGAGTCCCATAAGTCCCAGCACTGTGTTTCCTCCTTTCCTTAGCATTGTCAGTCAGAACAGAATTGTCTCCTCCTCCGCTCTTCCTCATGCCTCTTTTGAGACAATGATGCTGTGTGATTCCCACTTAACCAGTTCAGTGTCTGTGCGAAAGACATCATTAGCTTTTGGTATAACAGCACCTCCCCCCCCCAACCTTCTGTTCCCTCTTCCCTGCCATCGCTGGGTTTAGTTATTGTATTATTTCTTCTTTTCGTATGTTTTTAAACAATATTGGTACTCAGATAGTTAACACCTTTCATCTCCCATCTATGAGAGTGAAAGCACAGCAATAAAAATGCCAGATGTATTTCAAACAGAAAAGAGGGAGAAGTATGATTAAAACCTCAGAGGGGAGGAGGACTTCCTCTATCAGTGGACTAGGGGAGAGGGATAGGAGAGAAAGAGGAAGGGAGGGTGGGACTGGGAGGAAGGGAGGGGCTACAACTGGGATACAAAGTGAATAAATTGTAAATAATAATAGTAATAGTAATAACAATAACAATAATATTCCTTCATAAAAATAAAACTCTTAAGAATGGACTGCATCATTTTACAAGTGCTCATGGAGCACCTACAGCTGATCAAACATGGCCTCCTGTACTGAAGAGACAGTGACAAAGAGAGGCAGGGAGGCTGACTTCAGAACCTTTACCATCCAGTGAGAAAGCAGAAGACTGTGTTACAATCGAAAAAGCTCCATGAAGCAGGGTAACTGGCTTCCACATTCATTGGCCTCTGCTGTAAGCATTTTCATTTGTTTATGGAAATTAGCAAATTTTCAGTTGTCAATTTAAGAAAATCAATCAGAGACGTGCATATAATATGCATGTATACAAATATGTTTTGTAAAAATCAATCATTTTCAGGAGATTGTAGTTAAACAAATTTTTACTATGATTCTTTAAAGGATTTTGTGGATATTGAAGTCCTGTTAAGATTATCACACATGGAAAAGGAGCAAATATGAGACAGGATCCATGTCCTTCCAGAACTGATATAACCTGACTTGTACAAATAAGATACTGAGCTTGACTTTCCTGAGAGAATCCAAAAGCAAAGTTAATAAAAACATGAAAGGATAATTCATGTGGTAGTTGACAGAATTGCTTTTAAGAGCATTAGGAAGAACATTTGTTCTTAAATTATTTGTTAATTTATGGAAATTAGCAAATTTTCAGTTGTCAATTTCTCTTAGCTGGCTCCACCTTTTCACACTCTACACTCCTTTCTCTTTCTGCTTTCCTAAAACATTTCCTTAGAAGACTTTGCTCCAAGGAATCTAAGTGAAGATAAATGTTTTAGGAATACATATATGATATGTGAGTATAAGACAAAATTAATAATAAAGTACACTATTCCCTGAACTCAGCTTCCTTAAGTTCAATACATCCTCACTAGTCACATTCCTTTTTGTCAAAATGATACTTGGCTGAGAACTCTGCATGAGATTTATCTGCAACAAATACCTTTCAAGGTAAGGACCATTGTATTTCTCACAACCTTTCAGTTGTTTGTTTTAATAACAAAGTCTGAGGTTTATAAGTTTATAGTTTCTGTTTTTGTCCTCAGAATACTAAAAATGTAACCCACAAATTTCTAAGAAACTTGTAGTCATCCCTTTCACATTTTGTTTTATACCGTACAAATCTGCATAGAATACTGCCTTGAGAGGGAACCTCTGTGTCTCTGCATGACTGCCACACACAGAAGAGTTCATGTGATACACACAAGGCAATGATGGTTTAAAAAAAAAAAAAAAAACAACAGCAAAAAACACATATGTTGCTAGACATAAAATTTCTCTTTAGAGAGAGCTTGAAGATATGTCTTATGGATGTGTATACATGATTATGTGTGTTAGAGGGTATGAATGGTTACCTATGAATGTATTTGCATATGCGTATGGAGAGCAGAAGTAGGCATTAAGTATCTTCTCTAATTTTCTTCCCCATGTAGCTCAGAAGCTCCACAAGAATGCTGGCCAGTATGTATCTGGGACCCTCCTCCCTCTACTTTCTCCATGCTAGGATTATAAAAGCACACTGCCATACAAGAATTTTTAAATGTTTCCTGGAGTATGAGCTCAGAGACATATAGTTCTCTATCAAGCACCTTACCAACAGGACAATCTCCACCATCCTTCCACTTATTTCAGTCATGATTTCTCTAACTTTTAAAATAAAGAACACTAATGCTTGTGTTTTAATTGGTCAAGGGATTAAATGAAAGAAATGAGTATGAATATGCTGAAAAGATAATTTTCTTACCCTCTAAATTAGAACATAACAAATGTATTCAAAGTACCATTGCTGCCAAATGATGTTGGAATCCACATTTTTCTCTATCCATTTCAATATCTCCCCCATGAGCTCTAATTCGTTTTTCACCAGTCTATTCATCACAAATATGTGTGTTCCATGAGAACACGTGGAGGACACCAAAATATATATCATACACAAAGGCAAATTGCAGAGATGAGTAGCACTATACTAAAGAACGTTTTCCTTTCTCTGTCCCTGGGGTAAATAGTAAGCCTTATCTCCAAATGATGCAAATAAAAAACGATGCAGTTGATTCTCAATAACTCTGTCTACCATTCTTTTCATAGCTGCTTATGTAACCATTTGGTCTTTTCAAATTCTGAACTTAGTTTTGATGATGGTTTATGTATTTAGAGGCACAAAAATATGTTAATGCCTCATACTCTTCGTAGGTGCAAATAGCCTGCTATATCAAGAGAATTTTAGTGGTGCATTCATAGTGTAAGTGTCCTTCATGTATAAAAATACTCTAAGGGAAGAAAACAGGGAACTGGAAAATGAGCTAACTTTTTTCTTTCTTAGTGATTCGTCATACCGTGCTAAGTCTGTCAAAGCCTGCAAACTTCACTCTAATTTCTTAGACATGGCACAGCAGGGAGAAAGAGAGAAAGTCATGTTACTTTTATCTGCCCACTTTATTTCTTCATCTTTGTGTTTCTTTGGACTATGCAATTCAAATCCATGACACTGAGAGAAATCTTTAATGAAACAGCCACTGACATAATGAATGGTGATTCAGAAAAATAAAAATCACACAGAAGGAATAAGTCAGAGGCCTCTCCCTACACACGTTGAAAAGATAAATCCATTGCTGAACTGAATCCTGGTTGTCCTATTTCAATGCTTATAGTTTGTATCATATAATGCTATCACAGCATTAATAACATGAGATTGTTTTCTATATGCACTTTTCTTCTCAATTTTACATATACATTACTAGCTCTATTCTATCAAAATTTGGCCTTTGAGGCTCTAAATATCTTCTTGCAGGCCTTCCTACTACAAAACAAATGACTACCCCCATGCCTATAGCTCCCTGCAGTTTAATGCCATTAGATTATTTTTAAGAGATTCCCGCCTTTCTATGTTGCAAAAGCACAGCTCTAAACTCAGAACGTCATCAACTAGTTTCTCCTAGTTGCATACTACAGACAGTGTGACTATACAGAGGCACTTTATCTCATTGATCCTCTCATCATTTGTAAAAACTGCACTATAATCACTTTCTTCCTCCACCAGCCTTCACAAAATAATAACTCCTCTCTGCTGGCACTTTTGCTCTCCTTTATACAATCATCAAAGTCGTACCTCAACTGTATTTCCACTGGTAGAGGAAGAAACAAGAGCAAATTGACTTTTCTATTGATGTTGATTCATTTTCTAGAATGCCTGACACATAAGCCATGGAAAATTTTAGACTTCTCAATCTCAACACAGAGTATTTTCCCTCTTTTAATAAATTGCTATGCTTTAAATGTTTAACCCTTCCAAAAGTCATGCTGGAATATAATTGCATTTACAACAGCATTGAGAGGTGAAGTGTTTAAGAAATGATTAAGTCATGAGGGTTTTGCCCTCCAAAATGGATTAGTGCTATTATTACAGCTGTCCATTTCTTTAAGAGAGACAAATTAGGCTCCTGTTTCCCTTTCCCTCTCACCCTTGCTTGTGTTGCTGTGTGTGATGCCTATGGTATAGCAACAAAGACTCTTGCCTCAGGCCCAAACATTGATCATGGACTTCACATCTTCTGCACTGTGAGGAAAAGTGCTGTTTTGTGTACATTGCCTGGTGCAAAGGACATTCTGTAATCACAGCACAAATGGACTTAGATAGAATTTCCATAGAAAAAATAAATACATACATTTAATTCTCACTTCCAGACCTCTTCAGAAGAGGTATAGAGGTTTGACCTGTTATTTCCCACTTCATCATCTTTGTGATTGAAAACTCAGGGCAGATAATGCTCAAGAGCTTGAGTGTCTTTGCCCTACTTAACATGGAGCTATGTGGCGTAATTAATTTATGCCTGTGAAACATTCTGAATACCTCAGAAATAAATTACTGTTGTGTTTATTCCCTCTCTTATGCAAATATTTGCACAAGTGAAAATTCAGCGCCTTGACATTTGTTGAAATGGTTGCACCAAAAAGTGAGGTAAATTGACTCAGAGACAGGTGTTAGCAGTCAATGTGGAAGACAGTCCTTTGTCAATGGGAAAGCACACGGGGTGAAGGAAAGATGCAGAATCAAGAAGTACTCAGAGAGACAGGGTAAGCCACCGTTTAGAAATAGCACTTTCTTCTCAGCTGGAGTAGTATATGAAAATATACTCTGGATATTCTGATTGATTGTCCTATCCCCATCTTACCAAATTTCTGAGGTGATCTGCACAAGAAAGAGGAACAGATGTGAGATTTTATCTAAGTGGATAGGGTGTCTGCCTAGCAATACCAAGTTCAATCCCAAGCATCATGTAAATTAACTGTGCTGGCCTTGACTGTAATCCCTGGGAGGTGGAAGCAGGATGATCACAATGGGACAGACATAGGAGAGAGAAAATCCAGGGAACAGGACAGGAGCCTACCACAGATGGCCTCTGAAAGACTCTACCCAGCAGGGTATCAAAGCAGATGCTGAGAGTCATAGGCAAACTTTGGGCAGAGTGCAGGGAATCTCATGAAAGAAGGGGGAGATAGAAAAAAACTGGAAGTGACAGGAGCTCTACAAGGAGAGCAACAGAACCAAAAAATCTGGGGTATTTTCTGAGACTGATTCTCCAACCAAGGACAGTTCATGGAGATAACCTAGACCCCCTGCACAGATGTAGCCATGGCAGGACAGTGGCCAAGTGGGTTATTCTGTAAGGGGAACAGAAGCTATCTCTGACATGGACTCAGTGACTGGCTCTTTGATCACCTCCCCCTGAGAGGGGAGCACCCTTCAAGTCCACAGAGGAAGACAATGCAGCCAGTCCTGATGAGACCTGATAGGCTAGGATCAGAGGGAAGAGGAGGAGGACCTCCCCTATCAGAGTACTTGTAGAGGGGCATGGGAGGAAAAGAAGGAGGAAGGAAGGGTGGGATTGGAAGGGAACGATGGAGGGAGCTACAGCTTGGATACAAAATGAATAAAATGTAACAAATAAATAAATAAATAAATAAATAAATAAATAAATAAATAAATAATGCATAAATACATAAATAAATAAGTGAAAAACTAAATCATTCTCAGCTACAATAGATAAAGGAAATCTAGGGTAGAGATCTCTGAAAAAGGGTAAGAATACATAAAACACAGTTTCCAAGATGAGTTAATTATGAAGCTGATAGTCTAAACTATCAATGTATTTTTATGTCAATGTGCCCAAAACTGAAAGATATGGTATCCAAGTGTGTAATCTGAGTTTCAACCTTAAGAGAAGATTAATTTTGATGTATGGGATCTTAAGGAGTAGAGTGGAAACTCTATTTTATATACTCTAGATATTCCATTGGAATACTATTAGGACCTTGAAGTCATTCACCATTAAAAAAAAAAAAGTAGGATTATGTACATTTGAAATACGGTGGAATGTACATGCAAAATTTAAACCTAACTCTGTTTTCCAGATTCACAATGAAGATCTCTTATGCCTTTCGTGCTCTGACCAATATTATGAAGCAATATTAATTATATTGACATTCTCTGAAATCTTTTCTCTCAGATATAGCAATCCCACGAAGCCTCACCTTTCTTCAAATAAGGTATTTATATGTAACATATATAAATATATCCATCCTTCTTCATTTTTTTCAGTTACTTTAGGTAAAAATTTTAATAAGTCGTTCCCATAGTGTTGGAAGTACATGGAAGGTTTGATGTGACAAAAATAATGCAAATTTTGGTTTCAAAAGTTATTTTCTCCTGAGGATATTTTCAAATCTTATAGAAAGTGATGTCATCTCAAAATAGATTCTCCTGTGGTTATTCTAATATTTACTTGTTGCAATTTGTATAATCAGTGCAAAGGAAATAGAACGTGGAAGAGGATGGAGTTATGTCCTTTTAATTATTGCAGCATAACTCTAGAAATTATCTGGTAAGGATAAGCATTAAACTGTTACTGAATTTGTAAATATTTTTCACTACCCATTATTATTATTATTATTAAGAGTCCTTATATAAGACTATTTCTGTTTAATGTTCTTGACCTTGAGAATTTTTAAATCTAGCAAAATATGATTGCTAAAAATGTTTCTTTTCATACTCACTCAGCTCTGAATTCAAATGTAATGTATGAATTCTAAATAGAGAGAAAAGTTGATTGTGCAGACTTTATGGGGCCACATACTTCCTTGACCTCATTTTGCAAAACAGGACCTGAGGAGCAGCCAGGATTCACTCCAGCCTGTGCAATTACTAAGTTCTTTATCTGGTTTTACTGCCCAAGGTCTGGCACATATTGCTTTCTATTATTCCTATTTGTGTCTGGAAGAGTTACTTATACTGTGTTGAGAACGAAACCAGGAAAATAAAACTTGAAGTGCATTCTATTGTTTAACTTAATCCTTCAAAATTGTGTTCATTGCAATTAAGCCATTTCAATTTCTTCTTTAAGTGTTTCATTACTGTCAGTACAATGGTGACTTCTAAAGTAGATCATACCACAGCAGTAATACTAAAATTAATAGGATGGAAAGGGAAGTTCCTCTCATGTTTTGTCTTACACAGAAAAACATTACAAGAAAAACGCCAAATACATTTTTACACATACATATATATATATACATATATATATACACAAATATATATATATTTGTCCATTAATACATACACCTATCATGCAATTATAAACATGTTTTATATGTTTACATGTATATGTACATCTTTCAATATATATACATATATGTTTTAATTACTGTAGCTCTTGTTAACTTTTTAAAGATTAAAATCTATAATCCATTGAATTCTACATTTATGGTTCATGTTCACATAAACTGCAAGTTTGAAATAAAGAATTCGTATTTACTATTCTGAGTGATGAATTGCATGTTACCACAAATTCTTAAAAGAGCTCCAGCATGATCCTTAATTTATATTTGTTTTAATTCTCTCATTTATTTTTTACAGCTGAATGTCTTTCAGTCTTTTCCCATGAGGCTTCAGGGGATGATTTTCCCTCAATTAATTCTAATCATGATATCAGGCACAAGGATGGTTGAAGACTAACTTTTCCTTCTACAAATACTTATTTAACAGTTTTGCGTGGGGAGTTGTGGAATGGTTCGTTGTTTTCTGTGAGAGCATGATAACATGAGTTCAGATTGCATTAAGCACCTATGTTAAAATGCAAGGTGTGGCTGCATATACCTTTAACCAAAGGACTGAGAGTAGAGCTTGTGGAATTGGGAGGCTCATTTTGAGTTTCTGGCTGGCAACCAAGGTGAAGCACAGTGTGTCCTGGGTCCCATGGGAGTACTGTCTCAGGTAAAGAAGTGACTGACCCCTAGATGAGGGCATCTGTTTTCATCCTGTGTCTGCATACTCCACACGATGGGTCACCAGAACATACACATGTGTACCTAAGCATATCACACAACAAGAGCTTGAAGTAGAAATATCTCATTTCTGCATACTAAGTGCATAATTGTCTACCTATGCAGTAAATAATATTTAAAGTTATTATACTCAGAATGGTCTATTGAGCTACAAAGTTTGAAAACATTTTGAAGAATGAAGGACTGTTTGAGACTGACCATTCTCTCAAAGTAGCCCCAGTTTTGGATTCTCCAAAGGAACATATTCCAAAATCACCAGTGTCCAGATGAAACTAAATTGATTAGACTAGTTATTTAAAGATGTCCTATTAATTTTCTACATCATTTTCAAAAAGTTCACCTCCATCATGCAATTAATAACAGCAAATTATCTATATTAACACATTATCTTTACAACATTTGCACAGTAGAGAGAAAATATACAGTGAAAGCCTAGTCATTTAGAATGTCATATGTACAGTCCAGCTCCTGAAGCCAGCTCAGTCTATACCCCACACCATCATGTCTCTGACAGTGGAGGAGATAAATATATATGTATTACTTAGCTGAAAGGCAACAATAATTGAAAAGTGATTATTAACATCATTAGAGCACTTCTTTCTCTCCACAGCCTGGCCTCAGATTCTTTGCCTTGTCTTAAACTCTCCATACCATCTCCTGTATTTGCAACTGGTTAGAGTTTGAAAGTAGACAGATGGAAGGGGATGAAGGAGGAGGCTACAGCTTGTATACAAAGTGAATAAATTGTAATTTTTTTTTTAATTTGAAAAGTTTAAAAGAAAGAAAAAGCTGGAGCTGAAGAGATGGTTCAGCAGTTAAAATTACTTCCTACTCTTCTGGAGGACCTGGGTTCAGCTACCAGCACCCTCACTGAGCAGTCAACAACCATTGTCATCCAGACCTAGGGAATCCAACACCCTCTTGTGGTTTCCACAGGCATCAAAAAGCACACGGAACCCTGGATTACAGACAGTTGTGATCCATCTGATGTGGGTGTGGGGAGCTGAACCCAGGTCCTCCATGAAATACTGTTAACCATTGACCCACCTCTCTAGTCCCTCACATGCTAATCTTAATGTAGGATAGAGCTCTTCAGTCTCTATTTTTCTGCTGGACCATCAGTACCAAGCACTAAATAAGTAATGTTAATGTTTATAAAATAAAGCATTTTCCTTCAAAAAAAATAGTCAATGATAGGAAACTCAGATTTGGGATTTTTTTTTTCCCTAAAACTTTCCAAAAATTCATTTTCTTAGAGCTTTTTTTTTTGTCTTCCACATATACTGAAGGTTTCAACACCCATTTTTCAACATCTAAGAAAGTTGTGAAAGTGCCTTGTGTGTGTGTGTGTGTGTGTGTGTGTGTGTGTGTTTGTGTGTGTGTCTACTACCACTGATGCCCTCATTTGGGTTTCTTGTTTGCTATATGTAGAGTTACTGATGTCACTACTGTAAGGCACCATGGCTCATAGATGTGAGAAACAGCACATGTAAAAACGGCACAGTTAATGTGATCTAGTGTTATGTACAGTCTATTCAGGCAGCCTTGGTGTGCTGGATTGCAATCAACAATGTCATAGCTACAATTCACAAATAATCAGATACTATTATTTACCAAGTATAGCAGGAGATACAGTCTAATTCTTTTTCTTTTTTAGTTTCTTTTGTAATAATTTTATAGCAATTTAAAGCACGTATACTTATGATATGAATCACAAATAAACCAGTACAATTAACAGCCCTTATTTAAATTACCCAGAAAATATGGACTTATGGTTCTGGGAGAATACAGTCCAAGCCACATTTAGGCAAACATGCCGACTAATTGAATGCTATGGAAGGGTTATTAGTTTTGCATCTAATAGTAAAATTGTATTGCTTTTTTCCAATTATAATTTATTATTATTATTATTATTAATATTATTATTATTAATTTTTACAATGCCAGATTGAGTCTTAACTTTCAATTTGCCACATCTGAGATGGAATCGTCAGTTGATGACTTGCCTAGTTCAGATTGTCCTATGGACATATCTGGGTTGTTGTTGTTTTAACTTATACAGGTGGACCCAGCTGACTCTGCACAGACAATTTGTAGGCAGGTGTTTTTGATTTGTGTAAGAGAGCTCCATAACCGAGAGGCAGGATATGATATATGGAGACAAATGAAGTAGGATGCCTCTTCATACCATAAAAACATTTATTGATATGCATATATTTCAAGAGTCTTTCTCAGAAAGAGAGGTGTTAGTCTCTAGTGTTTTACCCAAGAGATAAAGAGTTATGTGGGTATTTCTTAAGTTTGAATGTATAAGGAAACAGTAATTACCTATTGCTGCTTCTTTGACCTTTTAATTGATCCCTACTGAGGTCTTGGAATAACTTGAAGTATAACTAAGACTTTAAAGAATTTTTTTTATTGTTAATTTTTTTCCCCAAGCTTCCAATAATTATGTGTGTATAAAATATTTTTTTAATTTGAATTATTAATAATCCTTCCTGTTGGAAGTTTTATCTGAAGTCACCTTTGCCACAATAGAAAATTGTTATTGTTGGCAAAGCATTTCTGAAGATGTGATTTAACTTAGTCTTAAGTTCTAAAGATACAGAATGAGGCAATAGAAGCCAGGGGCAAGGAACTGTAACATTTAAACTTACAGTTGACATTGATCTGTATCTGTCTCTACATCTATTCCTACCTGTACACACACACACACACACACTTTCTCATTTTTGAGGTAATGCTATGGATAATATGCAATCCTTAAGTTTTCCAGGAAAATGATCCCCATTAAGCTATCTTGTCAGCACAACATGCACATTTCAGATGTATAAGAATTTTCATGGATTTGTGTCTTGTCGAAATAAGTTGGTCTTTGAAAATTCTTAAATAAACAACTTTCACTTTAAAATATATGAAAATAAGTATGACTGTTCAGAAAATCATTTCAAATTCATTCATATGAAACTGGGATAGATCTTAAAGGGGAAAATGAATGTCATAACAGATACATAAAACCAATACAATCTTTTTAAGAACTTGAGACAGTAAGCTGGAAAAAAAATCCTGATCCTATCCATTATGCTGTTATTGGATGAATATTAACCAAAAATATGCATTTGCTTTCAGTTCCCTCCAGGCACATCCCAGTGTTTTCCACTGTGGCAGTAAAGAGTAGGTGGCTGAGGGCTCTGTGTGCTCCACAGCCTTTGTCTTCACCACCCATATCCAAAGAGTTTGTCCCAAAATGTCTTCCTATACTACAGCTATGTTCAGCACTGGAAAGCCCATTCTCAACCTAACAATCAGTTCCTTTAAAATGTAGGTACCAGCTGTTATACAAAGTGAATAAACTGTAATTAATATAAAAAATAAGAATTTAATTTTAAAAATGTAGGTACCAGACAGTCATGCTGATTGAATCACATCCAAATAAATGTAATAGGTCAACGTGCTTGGAAATTTTGTTGTTGTTGTTTTATAATTTTAGACAGTTAATGTGATCACAGGATTTACTTATTTACTTTGTCTCAAAAAGAAAACACCAAACATGAACATAGATAACTGCTTCTAAATTTACATAAGCACCCAGCTTTCTTGCTTACACAGAGGAAGATTTAATCACCAGCAAAGCTGGAAAGAAATGTCTTTCACTGTGCTTTCAGATCTGAAAATCTTGAGGAGAGTCTTATTAGAAATGTAAAGTTAACTTAGGTCCTCTTCATCACCATTATCAAATTTAGGAATTCCAAACACCTCAGGGAGGTTCAAATTTCAGTAGTGTTAAAGTTAATCACTCTAGGTTCTCATTACGCACATATCGCTACGTATTCATCAATTTGTCAAACGCATATTGACTATGAACTATATGTCACGTGTGTTCGTCACCTACACCTCTGCAGCCACACCACTTAGTCTCAAGAAGTTTTACAGTCGTATCTTGACTGGTATATTTTTAAATAGCTACTTTATCTAGCATGGGGTTAAGCAAGAGTGCAAACCTTGACACAGACCACCAGCACATACTTGTTCACAAAAGTTGTATCTGGTGTCCACTTCTGAGTTTCATATCTTCAATATGCAACCTTTGAGCAACCACTCCCTTTCTCCAAAGACTTTTCTAGATCAAGCATGGAAGCAGACATAGAAATGAATTTCTTCTTCTTTATGAATGCTCTAAACATGAATGTTTGGAAGGGTTGCCCCCTCTCTGTTTTCTTTCGTAAAAACATATAGAAATAAGATAGGACCAATAAGAGAAAGAAGGAAGGCCATAAGGAGCTCTTCTCAGGGATGGGGATTCCATTTTTGTTTCCTTAAAAAAAAAAGCCTCTTGAATGCTGACCTTGTGGGTGAACCAGAGTTAACAACAACCACTACCTCTCCTGAGGAACCCTTCAGGAGGTTCAGAAGAATCTTCACATGTGACGAAAGCGGGTTTCCTACCCCTTTTCCTCTGTGGGCCACCCCCTTACAACATAGCATTGGTGTGATCAGAAAATTTGAAAAGTGAGTCGGCCATGAAATGGGTGCAGATAGTGCTAGATAATGGGGAAGAAGCCAATAATTTCAAATAATTTTGGGTGACAGTTTTCCTGCTCTCCATGCCACTTCTGCTTAGATTTTTAACTCCAATCTCCAGGGCTTTGAGAGAATCAGTATTTCATATTTGTTACTGTTTCTCCAGTTTTGTGCTCCTGATGGTGGAATTTTTCTATCACAGAAGAGATAGAAATTTGCACTTATTGTCTCATTTCAACAAGCCAAATAGAAAAAAAAAAATCCTCTTTGCCTTTCTGGATAGGAATTGAGCATTTTAGCAAGAGTCCTCCCTCTTGATTAGTTTCTTTAGGTGTACAGATTTTAGTAGGTTTATCCTATATTATATGGACTCCAGAAGAAGAGCAACAGAACCAAAATAATATGAGCACGAGGGACTTTCCTGAGACTGATACTTCAACCAAGGACTATGCATGGAGATAACCTAAGACCCCTGCACAGATGTAGCCCATGGCAGTTCAGTGTCCAAGTGGGTTCCATTGTAATAGGAACAGGGACTGTCTCTGACATGAACTCATTGGCCTGCTCTTTAATTACCTCCCCCTGAGGGGGAAGCAGCATTACCAGGCCATAGAAGAAGACAATACAGCCACTCCTGATGAGACCTAATTGACTAGGATGAGAAGGAAGGAAAAGAAGACCTCCCCTATCAGTGGACTTAGGAAGGGGCATCCATGTAGAAGGTGGAGAAAGGGAGGAATTGGGATGGGAGGAGGGAGGGAACCACAGGGGGGATACAAAGTGAATAAAGTGTAATTAATAAAGAATTTTAAAAAAATAATAATTAAAATAAGGATTGTAAGAAGCTAGAGTTTTAATTAAACTATTTTCTACTTTCTGATTAAGCAGAAAAAAAAAGGAAAAAAAATCCATAAAGAGCAAAACTAAAGTTATTCTTAATCTATAAAGATAACCTTAACAGTGTATTTTTAAAAATTATGAATGGCTAGAAATCACTATTAATACCCATATACTTTAAATTGTTTTTGATTAAGGCATGGCATATACATGGATGGAAACATGTTAAACCTCATTGATATATACAATAATTCTTATTAATAAGATGAGATATCTCAGCACAAAATCTATAAAAAACTTACTTATACATACATATAAACTAATGAAAATGTTGAAACTTCAGAATTCTAATCCTTTTTATTTTCCATGGAAAAGTTCTTACAATAAAAATCTGATACCATGAGGGACTTAAGAAGACAATCTTACAACAGATTACATATTTTCTGTATGTAGGGATTGATTCCAGGGCACCGGTTACACTGGGTATATACCCACCCCCTAAAATTTATCACTACACCCTCTCTTCCTCCTTACCTCTCTTCCTCTCCCTGTCTTCCTCCACTTCTTCCTCTTCTCCTCCTTTCCATTTTTTCTTCTCCTTTCCATGTTAAGATTTTTATGTCTTATACATAAATGTCTTTGATAGTAACTATATTAATATTTGAAACACAATTGTCATTTTCTCTAGTCACAGTTGACAATATAGATCAATTACTTAAAATACTTCTTTGAGAGATGCAGACCGGGTGCTGTGTAGCCTTTGTGGCCTGAAACACAGTCTTGCTCATTCCCCGTCCTGAACACTGAGATTCAGGTTTGCATCATATCATAACACCAGCTGAATAGGTTTCAGTGCAAGACATTATTAGCAGTTCTCCTAAGCCCAAGTTGACCACCAGTTGACATCAGATCAAACTCTTCCTCTGGGAACTTTAAGAAAACACTGTTTTTCTTCTTTTATACAAGTTTCCATAGATAGTAACCTACTTCATTCCTCTATAATGCTCACTCCCTGTGTTCAAGTGTGCATGGGTTGTGTAATCTGCTTTATAAGATATATTCTAATTTATTATTTTCTAATTATATTATATAAATTTAATGTATATTCAGTATTTGTTATGCACAGTCCCTCACCCTGAGTGCCCAGAGCATGATTCAGCATATGGAGGTTGAATAAATATAAATTAATAAGAACTATGAATGCATTACTAGCCTTTTACACATAGTCAAGTGTAGCCTGCTTGAAAATCTCTGAATACTCTTTCTCGAAGACACACACGAAGCTAATCCTGTAGCCATGTTGACCTATGCAATCCTGATTAAGAAAGAGACCCTGTGCCCCCTGTGTTTGTAATTTATCACTTTGACTCTGACGGCATTAAACTGACTCATTTCTGTTACGGCATTCCATGAAGACTCCATTATTATCTTGATTTTTCTAAAAGAGAACCATTCATTACATGGTTTTCCCCCAAAGGAGTATTTTTTTTTCTTTGCTCCTTTTTACAGGTTCCACTGAGACAAATGTTATTTGTATCCAATGAAGAAAGATGGTCTTAGTTTCAAGGAAAAAAAAAAGTCAATGAATTAAGTTGGTTTATTTTTAAGCAGGTCATTTTTCATACTCTAGCTTGCCCGGAGCAAACTTGCACTGTCCTGAAACTTCACCCCAGTTTCCCCAGATAATTAAGCATTTACTATTTACTTGCCCAGCATTTCATTTACACGTTCCATCTTCAGTCGCTCAGGGTGCACTGCAACTGTTTTCTCACTGCTGGCCTCAAATTAGAGCTTTTGAAAGAAATGTTACGTTTCTCCTTGTCTGTGCCCAAAATGTTATAAGCAAACATATGGTATTGAGGGTGTTGGAGAGAGAAAAGAAAAAAAAAAGGCAATATTTTTAGACTACAAATAAGCTATTTTGAGCCTTTTGAAGTACCATAATAAAAGCTATTCACAAAAATGATGGTGCATTTTACAATTGCTTCCACCCACTTCTTGTCCAACACTTACACTGTCTCTCCCCTATGCTTACTTATAGAGAAAACCTTGGCCTATTTTCACTTTTAGTAGGTCCTTTTCCAAGTCAAAGACCTTCCCTAATATGAGATACACCATGGGTTTCAAGTGGTGGCTTAAGAAAATTCAAAAAAAAAAAAAAATGGGTGCAGAATCACACAAATTCACTTTTGATAGAGCTTCAAACACCTTGATCAGGGAATGCAATGAAGTATCACTGATCTGTCTTTGGTGACACTCAAATGCTCTTAGAACCTTTATCAAAAACAATGTGTGAAATAAATGAACATATATTTGATGAGGTAAGTGGATGCATGCAGCACCATCTAAAATATGTAATAAATGTTCAATTAAGGAGTGGTTGTTAATACTTATGTTTTTATTTTTCTGTCATAACTATTGGAAAGAATGTCTTCATCTGAAGTTGCAGAGATTCCTAACAATCTTTGTAAGCACTCCCATCATGTGCAAAATAAAGATTCAGGCATTTCCACTGGCAACATTGTCGAACAGGCAGACAGAGAAGTGCATCTAGATGGAAGGGAGGTGCGGAGGAACTGGGAAGAGTGGAGGGAGAGAAAACCCTACTCAGGATATATAATATGAGAAAATCCAATTTCAATAAAAGGAAAAATAAATTCAGTCAAATATAGAATGTCAAAAATTCACTGAGTTTCTCTGCATTGTTTACACTATCATTATTGCTAGAAAAACTGACACAAAGATCGAAGTGACCTCAGGAAGAGGAAGATATGCTAACAAGAATTCCGTCCTGATAGGAAGAACTCCCCTATCAGTGGACTTGGGGAGAGACATGGGTGGAGAAGAGGGAGGGAGGATGAAATTGGGAGAGGAGGAGGGAGGAAGCTACAGGGGGGATACAAAATGAATAAACTGTAATTAATAAAAATAAAAATTAAATATATATATAAATTTTCAAAATTTCACTTGATTATTTATTCTTATTAAAAATATGGCATTAATATGTGATCTATGTATATAATGCATATTAATAAAAAAAATCAGGAGAATTATTCTTTCAATCTCTTCAAAAAAACAATTCCTTCCTTTTTTTCACTAAACTTTTCTATATTCTATAATAGAACTTGATTGAACAAAAATTTACTGTGATTTTAAGTTTTTCGTTGTTTTTTTTTTTTTAATTTAAAGGAGAAATAATGATAAATGACCTAGACATTGAAGGCATGACTTTGGAAGTTACAAAAATGTTAATAATTCTAAATCAATAGAAAACAAGATACGATTGACATTAAAAGTGGTTGTTTTGTGAAAGATTTAAGAAAAAAAAATTATATTTGAATGTTTGAACGCCATAAACCCTAATATATATCCTCTAACTTCTCTATTTTTTATGATCTAGTTACACTTTCTATGGTAACTCTCTCTCTCTCTCCCATTCTCTCTCAAATAATATTTGAATTGTATTTAGGTGCAATGTTCTAACCCTACGGACACATAAACCCATACAACAGAGAAGCCTCATTTATCTCAATCTTGGCCTTCTAGTATAAGAAATTATTTAAAATGTAAGAAGTTGATAGACACAAGAATTGCTGATTTAGTTAAGGTCTCACAAGAAATTAAAAAAAGTTGTGTCTCTTTGTGGTCCTGATACCTGAAATAAGTGACAGGACCTTCCTGATGCAGTAAATAGTTATGACAACAGAACATAATTCCATATTGTGAGACTCTAATAAGCACTGGAAAGCAGAATTTATCTGTTCCAAAAACCAAAAGTTGTTTCTTGACAAAACAAGATAAAGGTTGTTTATTATCTCTTATGCTTTGGAATTTCTAAACCTATTGAAAATGTTTTCACACCAAGAATTTGCTGACTGTGCTCCAGGAACAATCTAATTTTCATAAAGATCTTGCACATAGCTGCAATGCACAGCCTGTTGAGTGAGTGATTCTCTGTCTAATATTTATTCACTTTGTCTACATGTCTGTCCCTTGCTGGCATGAGAAGGTCCTTATGAAAAATGAAAGAGTCTAACCCTGTCTAACTGATAATGTTTTTATGACTGAATTGTGCTGGGTCACTTTCTGAAATCTTTGACAGACAATGTAAGTGCAGAGACATCTCTTTGAGAGAATGCTGATTTAGTTTGGTTTTCTGATGCTGTGTTAGAATATCAAACTATAGAAACTTGGAGAAGAAAGGGTTTATTTTATTTTTTAATTCCCAGATGAGAAGCCATCACAAAAGGAAGATGGGGCAGGAATTCAGGATATTAATTTAGAGTCATAACTAAAGCAGAAAATGTGGCTTGAATACTGCTTAATGACCTGCTTCCCACCTCATGATCATCTTCCTTTTTTTTTAATTTTTCTTATTAGTTACATTTTGTTAACTCTGTATCCCAGCTTTATCCCTTTCCCTCATTCCCTCCCAAATCCCCCCTCCCTCCCTCATCTCCTCCCTGCCCCTTTCCAAGTCCAATTGTAGGGGAGGACCTCCTCCCCTTTCATCTGATCCTGTTTTATCAGGTATCTTCAAGACTGGCTGCAATGTTCTCTTCTGTGGCCTAACAGGACTGCTCCTCCCTTGGGGGTGGGGGGGTGGAGAGGTCAAAGAGCCTACCCTTGAGTTCCTGTTAGAAATAGTCCTTGTTCCCCTTACTATGGGAAACCAATTGGTTACTGAGCTACCATGGGCTACATCCGAGCAGAGATTCTAGATTAAATCCATTCATGATCCTTGGTTGAGTGTCAGTCTCAGAAAAGACCCTGTGCTCAGATATATTTGGTCCTTGTGGAGCTTCTATCCTTTCCACCTCATACTAACTCTCCTTTCATAAGATTCCCTGTACTCTGCTGAAAGTTTGGTTATGAGTCTTAGTATCTGCTTTGAAACACTGCTAGATAGAGTCTTTCAGGTCCCTTCTGTGATAGACTCTTGCACCTGCTACCACTTGCAGTGAGTTTGGTCCTCCTATGTCAATCCATTGTCAAGGAAACACCCCAAAGATATGTCTATATGCCATTTGATAGAGGAAATTGTTCAATTGATATTTCTTTCCTCTTTCTGGATGTGTCAAGATGGCACCTAAAGCTAGTTATGACAAATGCCTTCATATATAAGACGTTTCTGTTCATTCCTGAAAATTTCATTACTATATCTAGAATTTTAAATCTGGATCAAAGTTTGAGAATATTCTTGATGGTTTTGATACATTGATAATTACTCAGGTTTCATCTTACTACTCTTACCATCGTGTTCACTGGTTTCTTAAGAAAGGACTTTTCTGTTATAGAACAAAACTTTCTAGACGCATAAAAGTCTATCGCTCATTTGCAATATGAAGAACCTCAAACACTCCAGATCGCTAAGGATTCATGTAAAATGAAGTGAGAACTATCTTGCTATTCTTGGTTCATTTCTGTTTCCCCTTTTCTATCTGACATGAAGAACTTCCTTGCCAATTTGGTTTCCTGATGAGTTAGATCTTTCAGTCATGAACCTCATTAAGCAACTTGCATTCTTAACTTCATATCATTGTCTATTTCTCAGAGTTTCCAAATAATCCTTATCCTCTGGTCACCACCAAAGGTATTTAAATTGGGTGAAGGTTCATTTTAGTTTCCATGCTACCTTGCTTTGGCCCCAAGTTACAGACAAGCCCCTGGCATACCAGTGAGGAATTTCTCTAGATAAGTTTAACTAAAGTTAGAAGAGATACACTAAATGTAGGCAGTACTTACTAGTGAAAAATTTGTTTTTCAACTCTTTGCCTTCAAGTTGCGTAGACGAGTTCATCTAACCTGTTGTCATCTTGCTACTGCTCTTACAGCTGCTATAATTCTCTTCGCATCTGGGACCGTTGCTACTCAATAGTGACTGGAGACAAATAGCTCTCCTGGAACTATCTAGGCCCTCAAAGCCACATGGGACTTCTTAGTTCTTGGAATTGTGGATTGACCAGCCACAGGTCCTCAGACTTCCCCAGAAGTCAGTAGCTACTGATGTATCCCTGAACTGTGTCCTTTAAGTCAATCTAATAATTTCCAATCCCACCACCTATTCATTCTGTTGATTCTAGGGACCTTGACACAATTTCCATGCTGATAAAATTAAAATTGCAAATTTTCAATAGTATTTATTTTATCTATTTGTACATAATCTCTATCTTCCACTCTCAATCTCTTTTATCAGTTTCTTTTGTGAAAAACCAAATGAGGGAAAAAATTTTAAAGAAACAATAACAATTAGATTCCCAAGGAACAGTAACTACTTTTTCCTTTCAGCTGAACATATTCAAGTGCAATAATTCAAGAATTTACAAAGACATGTATAAATTTCACTCTGAAGTCACTTTTCCAAGGCCATGCGTAATTAGATAACATTTATAGCAAGATTCCCTGTTGACTGAGGAGGGATTCTATCTTATCGACACCTTAATCAATATAATTTACAGGTGCTTTTCTATTTTAAGCATATAATTTACATTTATTCTTTATTTATTATTGAATTTTGAATCAATTTCTTTGTAACTTCTTTAGATAAAACTGTCACTCTTATCTACCCAATATTTTCTTAACAACTACTGTGTGAATTGCTAGAGTATCATTTCTCTGCAGACCATTATTCAAACTGAGACCAGAATTAACTTATGAAAATACATATCACACAATTTTATACCAGCAAACTACAAACAATAAAGCTTAAGTGAATGTGGTGATATGGATCCCTATTACACTGGATGAAAATCAAAATAATGAATATAGTTGAAAGTATTTAATTAGGCAAATTGCTATATATATATATATATATATATATATATATATATATATATATATATCTCCTTAAAATGTTTACTGTATTAGGGAGCTTTATTTATGTACACCAAACAACAATTTATTCATCAGGTATAAAATACTTAAAAAAGCATCATTATTCTTACTATATTTATGTTGGGAAAGAAACCATGTCTTCTGAAATAAAACGTGAGACACTTGAAAGCAAATACTAGCCTGTATATAAAAAGTCCAGGTGAACAAGAGTTAAAAAACAGAATAAGAAAATATTGTACTACATTTTCCAACCAATATGTTTGTCTTTTATGGAAGCCCTTCTAACAGAACTGTACCTATCACAACTGAAGTTCAAGGTAGCTGGTTACAGTGTTGGTTCATGCCTGTAATTCTAGTACTTGGGAAGTGAGGGCAAGAAGATTAGATATTCAAGGACAGCACTCAAATCTAGGGTCTTGGTATTGAGCCTGAGCCAGGTGACACTTTGTACAACTAAGAAAAATAAAGAAAAGATGAAAGAAAGAGAAGGAAGGAAGAAGGGAGGGTGGTAAGGAAAAAAAAAAGCAGACAGTGTGAGGGGTGGCGTGAGGCGTTCAAAAAATTGAATATTCACACAATAGCTGTGAAACTAAAAATGTAGGAGTAAGACCTAGACATTTGACATGGTTGTAAGATTGCAGGAAATGTTTAGATTCCCCTTTTCTTTAAATGATGGTTTCATCTGATTTATCCAGAGTGATTTAAAAGTTCAAATGACAGGAACTTTATGATAGATTTCCTTCTTCACTGGGGGAAAAAAATCCAATCACAGCCCTAAGTTAATGCACTTTACAGAGCTTTCCTGTTTCCAAACTTAGGTCACTGCTGTAGCTGTGACCTACTTACATGTAAGTGACTTCTTACTTTTGATGCATATTTTGCTCTTTGATTTTGTTTTGAAAAGCACAAAGAACAATTTAATTTTTAATTGTATTAATGACTGACATAATGGCAAGTCATGGAATTTCTCTCAGTAGTGCTGAAATTTTGTGAACCAAATAAAAAATAACACAGGTAGGTTGAATGCCTCTGAACTGCAAAGTGAAGGCAGAAACCACAGGATGGAGAATACAGATATATATATATATATATATATACTAGAACGTGTTTTTATTAACAATTGTTCTTAATAACACCTTTGACATCAATAAAATATAATGATGTTATGTATGCTATAATAAAACCCCATGACTTAGGATAGCCTGTCAAATAAATTTAATTTTAGGCTATGTTAAAACATTTAAAAATGAATGCCATCATTTATGAATGTATTGTCCAATGAGACTCTTTTATATATTGTCTCATTTTAAGACAAGTCAATATCTATGTGTGTTTATTTTTTAATTTGTTTTCTGAGGAACTTACTTTAAAATACCTGCCCAATCAGTCCTGGTGATATTAACTGAGTTTGACTTAGTCCATAGAAATGTCTTTATGAAAACTCAAATGCTGAGACATCAAGAAAGGACTCCTGTGATAAATGTTATGATAGAGCTATAACAATGTGTTGAGTGGTCATTGTGCCGCTAAGGATCCTGCACAAAGGCAGGATCCTTCCCCACTTTGTAAAAGGACAAACTGAAACCTGGAAAGTGACTTGTCACTCAAGACAAAACTAAGAAGTTACTGAATCTATACTTAAATACAATATTGAACCTGCCTCACGTGAACCCATTTCCTTCCTTTAGTCCAGGATGAGAAACAGTATCGGACCATCTGTTTAAATGGTGATGGCCAACCTAGGTTCTGTAATTCATTTTAATCAGCATCAGTGATTGCAGGCTGACCCTGTACCTCACGGTGTGCAGTCAAATATTATTGGTATAAGCAGTGGAATATTTAGCCAGGACATTTCATAAACCAGATCTTAAGTGTTTCCCAGAAGCAAAACACATTAAATAACATTTAAAATTTAAGCCACAAACCTGTTTCAGGCTCAATGGAAAAATACGGCTGTCCTTCCAAGATACTGTAAACCAACTTAGCACTGTTTCCATAAACAGGGTCATCAGCATCGGTGGCTGTTACGTTAGTGACAGATGTACCTAATTTAAAGAAAAAAAAAAGAGTGAAAACAGTAAGAAATAGCAAATTCTTTGCCAGATGCTAAATTTTTGTCAAGTTTATAACACATGAGCCCATAGATGATAAAGAAATCCCTCAAAAGACGGAAGTAAACTGCTTTGTCAGAACTTTAAAAACAGGCCAGTATTATAAGATACAGTACTGCTAGGTTGGAACAATGGATTAAGATACCAGTTTTAGCTTCTATTATTTAAGATGCCTTTGTAGTTTTCATCTTAGGGATATCTATTAGACTTGTGTGAGATTAAGGAATGTGCAAAGGAATCATATCAAAGAAATATGAAACAAAAGGTTAATAATATAATACAGCATGTAGCACTTGAGTTTTGTGAAAGTACAACTGAACGTACCATTAAAAGTTGACTGCTGTAAAAAGCAGCACATAGATATCAAAGGAATATTTTATTCCATCATATTTAATTTCTCAGAATATAAAATAAGATAGGAAGCACCAATTAATCAGCATGCTCAGGTAATTAGACCCATGGATAACAGAATGAAAACTTCTTCTCACATTAATCTTCAGGGTTTTGTAACAGCAGCATACACAGAGCTTGCCTGAATGGTAGTATATATGCTAATACAAAATCCCTGTACTAAAGAAGCTTAGAGCTTTGTGGCGGTAAGAAAGAAAAGAAAACAGACAAATTGACTCAGCAACTCAGGTGGACACAAGTGCAGCAACCATGTGGGCCACTTCTGGTCTAGCACAAACAGAATGGTCATGAACATGCTTCTGAGACAGATTTCTCTGAAACTAAATATTAAAGAAATGTCAAGTTTGGCACAGACAAGTGCACAGAAATCTCAAGAAAGAACTCAAGCATAGGTACAGGTAAAATTGATCATGGGATAGTCTTGTGACTTTAAAAGCAGTGGAGACCAAGGGGGGCCTGGTGTGATTAGAATCAGAGATGAGGGCAGACCTCTGTTAAAAACCTGTTCACAGAGTAGTTACTTAACATGTTTATTAATCGAGTGGCTAAATGAAAGAATATATCACCTGGTGATTTATTGAAAAGTGCTAGTGCCACAGATCATTCAACGAAAACATGTAAATAAAAGATAACTTGCAGAATTTTTACCTGAGGGTGTCCTTCGTCAACCTTTGGGGGTCAGTAAAGGAAACAAAACTTAGCAGGAGCATATAAGCTGTCATGAAACCGCACACACACACACACACACACACACACACACACAAAAAAAAAAGGCTGCAGTAGATCATGTGAGGGTATGAAGCAGGGTTTGAGAGCCAGAGTGGTCACAGAGACATTCATACTGTACAACTTGAGAAGTGGGAAATGAGATGGCCCCTGGACCTTGGCCTTGGGCCAAACAGCTGTGTTTAGCTTAGGGCAACTACAAAGTAATGTCAGAGCTTATCAGCATTGCATTGTCAATTGCTAATGCTCCCAGCAAATAGGGGAAAAGGGTTTTCATCCTGAAGGAGATTCAGGGTGCATCTGAGTAGTGTATCTTTGTTGTGATTGAACGAGGATTTAGTTCTTAAAATATCTTATCAATCAAAAATGTTTTTGAGATGCCTTCTTTTATTTTTATTTATTTATTTGTGTGTGGGGGGTGTAAAATGCAGGTAACTGCTGAGGCAGATGCTTTCAATTGCAGTTACTGTTCAGAGGAAAAAAAAATGTAAACCTATTTGTTGAGCAGTTGATGATTATAAAAAATATAAATTTATACTCAGAATGATATTTTATAGGTTTTAAAGAATACAGTGCAACGGCTTGCTTTGAATTCCACGTATATAAGTCATTCCACCACACATTTGGGAGCACTGCATTTTGGTGTATGTGTGTGTGTGTTGATGTGTGTGTGTGAACCAAGACTCACTTTTCCAAGTTACCTACCAATGTTGCTGTTGAAGATGAATATGCGAAAGAACAATGACAATTACTTGAATATTACATGGACTTAGGAACAATTGGAGGAAAGACTTCTAAACAAGGGGAAGATAAGGAGCTAGAGGGCGAAGACAATTTTAGAAGAGATGACCCAAAGGGCAGCTAGAGATTCAAGCGAGGATAAAACTATACAGAGCATTTGAATAACATGTACTATATGCCTGTAGAAAGAATTGGCCTTTCAGGTATAGGTCAGTTCCTGATGTGGCCATTTCTGCTCTCAGTGTGGCCAGATTAACTGGAAAACAGACAGGTTTTGAAGTTATATCAGTCTTCCAATTAAGTCCTCTGGGACAGGATGACAAAAAAAAAATGTACACTCCTTTCAACTTCCTTTTCTTTTTAAAATTTATTCGCTTTACATGTCTATCATAGCTCCCTACATCCTCTACTCCTGGACCCACTCTCCCATTCTATTTCCCCTTTCACCCTCTTCCCCTCAGAAAAGGGGACACACACCCACATACAAACCCATCCTGGCATATCAAATAACATTAGGTCTAAGCACATCCTCTTCCTCTGAGGTTCAACAAGGTAGTACAGCTGGGTTAAGTGATTCAAAATTAGGCAACAGAGTCCACATAAGAGAGAACCCTCACTCTAATTGCTAAGGGACCCTTATGAAGACCAAGCTGTTCATATCTATGTGCTAAAATGGTAATCTGATGATTAAGTGAGTGGTAATCACAGTGTGGAAGAGCCTTGATCTCTGTAGCACAGGAGACACTTCCTGAACAGAACAGCATCAGCTCAGGATCTAAAATCAACAATCAATAAAAGGGACCTCATGAAACTGAAAAGCTTCTGTAAAACAAAGGACATGGTCAACAGAACAAAACGACAGCTACAGACTAGGAAAAGATCTTTACCAACCCTACATAAGACAGAGGGCTAATCCAAAATATACAAAGAAGTTAAGAATTAAACTCCAACAAACCAAATAATCCAATTAAAAATTGGATACAGAGCTAAATAGAGAATTCTCAACAGAGGAATATCAAAGGGGAGAGAAACATTTAAAGAAATGTTCAATGTCCTTATTCATCAGGGAAATGCAAAAATAAAAATGACTCTGAGATTCCATCTTACACCCATCAGAATGGCTAAGACAAAAAACTCAAGGGACAACACATGCTGGAGAGGATGTGGAGAAAGGTGAACCCTCCTCCATTGCTGGTGATAATGTAAACTTGTACAACCACTTTGGAAATCAGTCTAACACTTTCTCAGACTATTGGGTATAGTGCCACCCCAAGATCCAGCTATATCACTCCTAGGCATATAACTAAAAAATGCTCTACCATACAACAAGAATATTTGCTCAGTTATGTTCATAACAGCTTTATTTATAATAGCCAGAATCTGGATACAACCTAGATGCCCTAAACTGAAGAATGGAGACAGCAATGGTGGTACATTTGACACAATGGAATACTACTCAGCTACTAAAAACAAAACAAAATCAAATCATGAAATCTGCGAGCAAATGAATGGATCTAGACAAGATCATCCCGAATGAGGTAACCCAGAACCAGAAAGACATGCATGGTATATACTCACTTATAATTGGATATTAGCCATATAATACAGGATAACCATGCAACCATCCACTGAGGTAAAAGAAAGCTAAATAACAAGGAGAACCCTAGGGAGGATGCTTAATTCTCATTCAGAATGGCAAATAGAACAGACCGGAAGCAGGTGAAGAGAAGGAACAGGATAGGAGCTTACCATAAATATCCTAAATTAGGCACGTTTAATTCTCATACGACCCTGTGTCAATGAGTCCAGTCACTACCAAAGCATGGGAAAACAGAGGGAACCCTCAAAGATATATCTGTCATCATCAAAATCATCCTCTGCCTTGGCTGAAATTAAGGAATATATATATATATATATATATATATATATATATATATA
>NW_026596034.1:15526131-15643762 GCF_907164565.1 Psammomys obesus
ATATACATATATGTATATATATACATATTTTCTAAAGAAAATTTTTCTTTCATTTTTCTATTTTCTAAAGAAGTTAATCTTTGTTTAGATCTTTGGGGCAGATCTGTGCACCAGAGCACCGTGGAAACTTCTGCATACCAAATGGTCTAACTTGTTCTGAAACACATTCCATATCTTCAGGAGAATCACTTAACCTGACTGAATTTCAGACTCCGTGTGTGTGTGTGTGTGTGTGTGTGTGTGTGTGTGTGTGTGTGTGTACATACTTTGGAGGGTTAAGCAAATAGATGTTTGTAGGTAGTCCAGAAATTTTAAAATGCTAAACTTTGGAGTAATATCCATGCCTGTAGGCTAGTCTACCAGCTTCCAAAAACTGTACCTTAAATCCCAACCATGATACGATACAGACAATGGTGGAGTATTTTATTAAATCCCCTCAGGCAATTCTGATGGGAAGCCATGATTCAAAATATATGTTAAGACTGAACTTTTCACAACTGAACTTCACTCCTTTTGCTTTGGCACATTAATTTCTCTTATGATTACCTTGAAGAGGAAAACTCTTGTCCAGATTTGTCTGCAAACTGAAGCTTATTTAAAACTATCCGTCTGGGGAGAGGAGCCATGCAGACGATTTCTCACAGAAAGGAAGGTGAGGAAATGTCCTTGGGTGATTGTTATTCCCAACCTAGTCTCTAAGACTTCTGCTTCCCTGTTTATTATCATCCGAACTCATTTCATTGTGAGAATCTTCCTGTCTCTGCATTGGTGCACAGGGGATGAACTATAAGCTCCATGGTTCAGCTTTTTCATAGGCAAGACAATCATTTTTATTTGGCAGACCTAAAAGTGTTATGTACAACTCTGGATGAAAGAATACAGTTTGTTGTTGTTGTTTTGGTTTTTTGTTTGTTTGTTTCTAAGTAACACTGTCTTGAACCAGAATATAACTTTCATTTTTTTATCTCTTGATTTTTTTTTTAATTCTGTGCATTTAGGCAGACACTTGAACATACCTAATGTTTGGCATCCTTATCTAGATTAACAGACGTGGTAGCAATTGTTACATTGAAGATATGTTTAGATAATTCTGTATAATAATACTGTCCTTGGTTGAGTGTATTCTTATTTGTACGTAGGTAAAATTGAATACAAATTGTTTTACAATATTCATTGGTAGTAAATGTTTAACTTGGAGTCATTTTTCTTAACTTTACCAGTAATAGGTTTGCATGCATCTTGGAGAGAAAAACATCATAAATGTAGCAATATGAAGGTCAAAGTCGGAAATAGAGTTGAGTGTTCTGTGTACGTCTTAAAGTAGAACAGTATGTTTTAAATGTATTTACCATAAAGATATAATAAGGTAGTAAATATGTTAATAATTCTAAGCTGATTATTACACAATAGATTCATGAATCCATGTCTACCAAAATAAAATATATACAGCAATAAGCTCATATAAAGGAAATGATTTCATTATTAAATTTGCCAAAAACATGTCTGTATGTACTCTCACATCCATCAGCACATGACCTCTGTCTAATCTATTTCACATCAGTTTTGGCTTCAGAATAAATCGCTCCTAGGTCAGAAAGAGGAGTGTATTGAATGCCGTGAGTACAAAGCCAGGCATCAGGAACATTGCCAATACAAGTTTTCTGATGCTACTGGAATAAAAGGCACATGCCAAGATCATGCAAATCCCACATGACTGTGAAGATACACTACCGGTTTGGGAACCACAACAGTGCTAAGACAAATTTTTGTCCAAGTTGTCATCCAAGATATGTCTGCCTGGTGTCTGGCTTCCAGCAATCCACGTCCCTGGATGTTACACACTTGGAAAGGAAAAGGTAGTACTCAATTCTGTCAGAGAGGATGTTTCTCCTTAGTGATTCAAGACCATTGATGCACCTGTACACTGCAATAGATGTGTGGGGAGGTTTTGTGGATTCATTTGTCAAGTGATTACCCAGAAGAAGGAAAATGGATGCTTTGAAGTTAATCTTGCCGCAGAAAAGATTTCAAGTCAAGCTGCAGTCTAGGCTTCTCCATGGAAATGCGTGTAGAATGCAGAGCACGAGGCAAATTGAAAAGTGAAAACCTTGCAGGATAATGTTTCTTCAAAGCAGCAAGTGTTGGTGTATGATAAATAGGACCCTGAGTAATACCCGGGAAATATAACAACCAGGATTCTCTGTTTGTGTTTTCATTTGGAACTGTTTTTGTCCCTTTGTCAAGGATACAAGAGACTCATTTAGCTAGTGACTATAAATTTGACACTGTGCCATTTCTCCAAGAAAGCCCCTATTATAATCCAACTGGATGCTGATCCTAATTATAATAATATAGCTGTTGTCTCTCCAGCTGTTGTCAACAAAAATGATCCCCATCACCTCAATCCAGCCTTCTAGTATCAAGTCATGTAAGAACACACCATTCCAAGGTGGTTTCTGTTTTTAACAAACCCATTTTTCTGCATTTAGATTCTTAGTTGAATGCTGATATGTTGCATAGGTTTTAATTAACAGAGGGCCAGCAGTATCATCCAAATCTTGTCCCACCTGAAACTTTCCTCCTATTAGCTGCACAACTTACATATTTTTCTCCCAATCATGACAGCAAACACCACAAGCAAAATTAACCATCAAAGATGTTAGTTTGTCAGGTTAGAGGTTCTAGTTTGCTGACAAACTAAGATGAAAAGCCTTTGGGAAAATAAGATGTTGGGCTTTAGGTAGCGTAGCTCTGCTAGCTCGGCTATACTTTTTTTATGAGCAAGTCAGCACACCAGTTCTGCACATTATTCAGAAAGAAAAATGCTGGTGCTGACACACTGAGCAGGAAAACAAAGGTTTGGTGCAGCGTGAAAATGCGCACACTGGAAAAGCTAAAACTATTATGATGAGAGGAACACAAACCCCATTTGCAAGGAGTCATTTGCAATACATTCTTAGAGAATAAGCATTGCAATAGCCAGTGGAAAAATAAAGAAGCAGAACCTTTGCAATAGCTGAAATCCAAAGAGGCGTGCACCGCTGGCCTCCTTCTATCGGCTTCAAACTTTTCATTTTCATTTCTAGCTTCCCGTTCCAGGTGCAGTAGGAGCAACCCCCAGACTGAGTGCTTAGACATTATCATCTGAGCATGCCTTACTTAAACATTCATATACATCACAATGATCACAAGCCTTACAGGTCATAGCACTGATGGGATTCTTCTCATTAGTTTAATAAAAGTAAACCCTTGGCTTATCCTTCTTATTAATTTCCCCAAATACTATGCCACACAATAGGTACCTGGGTACAGTGGTCTCCATGACAACATGGCTTGTTTGTTGTGGAGAAGCAGAGCCATAATTTCACATGACCTGCATGACTTGTTGGCATTTAAATTAACACTTACTACAGGCTGAAGCCTGATGTCCTCAGTGTTCTCAATGTGCCATAACCAGTCCATTGTTTTGTAGTCTTACGGAACAATGCTTTAAGGCATTCACATACTTGACGGGCAAACACTTATGTGGGTTTTGTGTAAGTCCATTTCTTTACGTCTCATTTTCTCACTTAAAGTATAACACAATCCTTGTACAATTAAGGTAAAAAAAAAAACTCAGAAATGCAAACAACTAACTTTTATCACTACCCATTTCTATAAGTGATACCATAGTCTTCAACTTTTATTTCTCCAGACAGGCATCAAGCAATGTTCCCAGTGGGAAACATGCCCTAAATCTTACTGGTATTTTTCAGTTGTGCTACTTAATTATAGAAGACACGTGCCAAATATCCAAACCTCCAAGGCTGCCTTAGGGGGTCTTTGCAGGCTGAGGAAGATTATACATGGATCTCAAAAAAAAAAAAATAGTGCGTTTTATAGTTTAACCCTGTATATACAGATCTCTTTGAGAACTAATTTCTGAAGGAAATGAAGGAAATAGGTAGCTCAACCATATGACCATTCAACTTCAGGTCAGAGGAGGATGTTTCGTTTTGTTTTGTTTTTAAGAATCCTGCGGGATTATAGAAGAAAGCTATGTTAGACTGATACCAGGGTATTGCAGTCTTTATTTACTTGATGGTGAGCTCTAGTCATCAAACCTGATTGGAGTACTCAGATTTAACTCAGGCTTCTTTCTTTAAACACAGCCCACAACAAAATCCAATCAGTAAGTCCTCCTATCATTTTTTTTTAAATATTAAATGTTCTCTGGGTGTTCTCTTCCTGTACCACCGTTTAGCCTACACTGGAAAGGTTCTGCCAAATTTCGCTGGCTCCACATTGACTTCTGTATGAGAATGGGCAGATTCTTAGTGGAAGTAACATGAAGGGAAAGTACCAAAATACACTCTGCCATTTCTTTATTTTCTGGCTCTGTGACTTGAGACATCAACCTAAGAAATAAATCCAGGTCCCATGTTTTATTCTGGAGCACACAGAGTTAGATATAAGCAGTAATGTAACAATGGAATAGCAAGCCACTTAACATTGCGCTTTTAAAACAAGCCAGAAACTTTCATACATGATTAAAATGCTTTTAAAAATGTAGTTGGGTACATAGACACCTCTTATTCACTCTTGCATCATTCAGGAGTATATCTGTCATGTGCACTGGGTGAGAGAACTGGAAAGGATCATGTGGAAATGTGTTACTGTAAAATCTCACCCATGTTTACTATGCATCTGGGAAAGTACCTTCTGCAGCCATTGCTGACAATGCTTGCTACCCTGGTGGCCTAGGCACTCCATTTGCAAACAGATAATGAGGGCAACTGGAGGCCTGGATGTGGAAACTAATAAGCTGCCTAGTTTACAGTAACATGTGCATAAATAAACTCTTTCTGAGTTTGGATGCCTTCCCCAATAGTATGGAAAATAAGAGTGTATTTTTATTCCATGTGCAGCTTATTTCCAGCAATAGTGGTTTCTCTTAATCAGTTTCCTATAAAATAAAATTCTATAACTACTAGGGAACTAACTAACCTAGAATTGTATATACTTTAAAATGGCAGGTATATCCATTCTGTCCTTGTAAAACTATGCATCTTGTGGCACTGATATTACCATTTAGATGTTACATTTAGGGGAGAGTTTAATTAATTCTGTTTTATTATATGAACTCATTCATTTGTTCCCACTCAGGGGGTAGATTTTTTTCATAACATATTCAGGATGTGGGGCACTGAGCACCATGTTATGGTACAGGAAACTATAGGAGAGTTGATATTTCTGGCAGAACTATGTTTGAAGATTTCAGTAATGATGTACGCAGCTGCATTTCTTCATTGTAGAGGTATGCTAATTTTTATCAAATTTCTTATTTAAAAACTGAACCGCATGCAGAGTCACACCAGTTTTACAAGAATGAGAGCAAAAGTTCAGATCCCTAGCATCCCCGTAAACTGCTGTACTCAGTGCCATACACCTATACTTCAAATGCTGGGCAGGGAGAATCAAGAGAATCTCAGAGGTGGTTGACATAAAATAACCAAATTGGTGAGCTTAAAGCTTAATGAGAGAGTCTGTCTCAAAAATACTGTGGAAAGCCAGGAGGAAGGCAATCAATATGACCTCTGTCTTCCACATGTATACATAGATACATATATATATGTATGTATATGTATATATATATTCTTACGAAAAAGGATATCACACTCCTCATTGTCTCACTGTCGGCCACCATCAGGAAGGATAAACAATATTCCAGCTGCAAGGCTATTGGTTGTGGCAAAGTCTTGTGTTCTCCATAACATGACAGGTTGTGTTTGATAAAATGTGAGCTAAGGCTACTATGCATGAAGAGAAAACACTCCCATCTTAGTGGCTGTTTATTTCTGTTCTTTTAGAATAAGCTTACTTCTCTAGTGAAAAGCCAGGGCTTGTAGAAATGATGACAGTGCGCTGTCAGCTCTTCCTTCTGAAGTGAAAGACAAAAATCCTGTCAAATTTCAAACCTGCCTAAGTGAAGAGCCACAGAGCCAGTGGAGCAACTAAGATTTAAAAAAAAAAAAAATTAAAAAAGCAGTATTGGTTTGACATCATTAGGATAACTTTGGTTACAGAGGGACTTTTTAAAATAATGTTTACTAACACAAGAATAAGTTACACTATTCATGGTGCTGGGAGTGTGAACATTCTAAGCAATAGATCCAAAACTGTATGTGTGAACCAAATAGTGGAGAGTCCAGGAGGCTTGAAAAGCAGCTAAATAAAGGGTTTCAATATGAGGAGGTCATGATCATTACAATAGGGAAGGTCTGTAATGAAGGGAAAGGATGATTCCACCTCCAAGTTCACAGGAGTAGAAAATTGAGATGCACTCTCTGAATTAAATTAATTATTTTGGCACTTGTTTGGGGAAATTAGAAAAAAAAAAGGTTTACATTGTCATTTTAAAAGAAAAAAATATAACTCTAATCTTTTGAATCATTTTCTTTACCAAAACAGTTGATCGGGCAAATGTAGACCTACCATTCTTCAACTGGACAACCACAACATTTTGAAGACATGCTTGATTCTTATGCTGATTTGGCCTCCTGTCTGTGCTCTCACAGTGCTTTATTTGACTGTCTTTGGGATAATTTTTATTTTATGTATGCATTTTTATGTAAAGAGACTTTCCTTTTGTACACAGTAGCTTAAGAATGCCTTGTCTAGTCTCAATATGAAAAAGGCATTTGCCTTGTCTTATTGTATCCTGTTTGACTGTAGTTTCTTGGAGGCTTTTTTCTGAAGAAGATACAGAGGGGGAGTGGATCTGTGGAAGAGGGGAGGTGGAGGGAGGCTGAGAGAAGTAGAGGATGGAGGGGAAATGGTAGCTGATGAGTATTATATGAGAAGAATCCATTTTCAATAACAATTTTAAAAAAGAAAATTTAACTGTTAACAAATAAAAGTATTTTTATTTATTCTTTCAAATTTCCCCTGTAAATCTTACCTGCAAAATTACACATTCCTGAAAAACATAACCTTAACATTTAGTTCACACTTTAAACATGGATATATATTTGTCCTAGATACACTTGTTAAGAAAAATACCTGGTATAAAATAATGTTTATTGTCTTTGAAACAAATGTGTGACAATTGCCTGTGATAGCCTCAGTGCACAGAGATGAAATGCAGATGTGTAAAATCTGCATTCAGACTGGACATAAATGTCTGCAAGCCTTTTGTTTAAAGAATAATGCACCTGTCACTATATTTCTAAATTTTAAATCTTTGACTACTGGAAAAAATAAACTGGTAGTTTCTGTTTTTCTTTGTCATCTTAAAATATATATTGTACAGAAACATCTACTTAGTGAATACTGTGGATAAGATTCAGTAGATAAGTCATTTATTTACAAACTATTACAGTGATCTGATGTTTGGCATCATGTATTGGTACCCTTGTTTTGTCTTACAGTCATTTTAAGATCATCAATCCTCACTCAGAAAGGCAAATGGGAAGGACATTGGAAGAGGGACAAAATAAGGAATAGGACACGAGCCTAAAACAGAGGGCCTCTGAAAGACTCTACCCTTCAGGGTATCAAAGCAGATTCTGAGAGTCATAGCCAAACTTTGGGCAGAGTACAGGGAATCTCATGAAAGAAGGGAGAGATGAAATGAACTGAAGGGGACAGGAGATCTACAAGGAGAGCAAAAGAACCAAGAAATCTGGGCCCAGGGGTCTTTTCTGAGACTGATACTTCAATCAAGGACCATGCACAGAGATAACCTAGAACCCCTACACAGATGTAGCCTATGGCACCTCAGTATTCAAGTGGGTTCCCTAGTAATTGGTACAAGGACTGTCTCTGACATGAACTCAGTGGCTGGCTCTTTGACCACCTCCTCCTGAAGGGGGAGGAGCCTTACCAGGCCACAGAGGAAGACAGTACAGACAGTCCTGATGAGACCTTATAGTCTAGGGTCAGATGAAGGGGGAGAAGGACCTCCCCTCCTCATGGATTTAGAGAGGGGCATGGGGGGAGATGAGGGAGGGAGGGTAGGATTGGGAGGGAATGAAGAAGAGGGCTATAGCTGAGATACAAAGTGAATAAATTGTAATTAATATGAAAAATAAAAAAATTATTTAAAATCTTACTAGTTAATAATGGGAAATATTTTCTTATGAGGGTAGCCATGACTTAATTTCAAGTTGGGTTTCAATACTAGTGAAAACTAAAACTAATGTGACGTCAAACTATCACTTAAGTTCATGGGTAGTTCCCATATGAAAGATAATGTACAGAAGACTTTGAGAGGCTGAGAATGTAGAAAGTGTCTTCATCAGAGTAAAATCTATGTGATGACTAGTACAGCAGTAAAGGATTCTCATGGGTCACAGGCTTCACAATCCTGAGTCAATATTTGAAATTGCATATAAGAAGGTAATTGATAAGTGTTCAAGTAAAAAATTGAGAGGTAAGGACAAGGTTGCCATGGAATAAAAAGAGTAGCAACAAAGACAGCTTCTCATGGAAGGTAAGCGTGAAGCTGGTTGAATACTTGACTAAGAGCATCATTTAGAACATAAATCAACAAAACAATCTACTAACCAAGGTCAGTAACCATGGCCAATGATGATATGGATGGTGAGGATTTGGTCCAGAGACTCTCCTTTCCTATTGTGAGAATTTTCCATGATAATATCTGAGTTGTTTGTTGGTTTGTTCTGTATTATTTTCAACTTGACATAAATTAGAGTTATGTGGAAAGAGGAACCTCAGTGGAAAATTGCTTCCTTCAGATTGTCTGTTCATTAGTCTGTGTCGGCGTTACAGTGATTAATGATTGGTGTAGTAGGATCAAAGCGACTCAGAAAGCCAGTAAGCAGCACTCCGCCATGGCCTTTGCTGCAATTCCAATCTCCACGTTCCTGCCTTCAATTCTTGCTCGAACTTCATCATTGAAGAACTATGACCAAAGAGATGTGAGATGAAATAAACCCTTTCCTCCCAAAGTTGATTATAGAGTTTTACCACAGCAATAGAAACCTACTAATAATATGTCATATGACTAGAATATATTTATTGGTTTGAAATTTCAAGAATTTATATCAGTTCCTTGGGCAACTGCTTTTGTATTTGTTGTTGCTTGTTTTTTTTTTTTTTTTTTTTTTCTCTAGTTTAAGGATGATGGTATTGCTGTTTCTAACTAATGCTACAAAAATTATAACATCCTTTCAGTGATTTCTTTTACTCTAGACATATCTAATAACCAGAAACTGCTATTTCCACTCTTAGACAGGCTAATAAGCTCAAAACACTAGACAAATGTATTGGTATATATGGATATTAATGAAACAATATTTCTGGCTTTTTATATTTCTCCTCTCAAATTTAGAATTCTACTCTGAAATTCAGGCAACTTTTCAAAAATACTCAAAGATAGCCTCATATCTAAAAGTCAGTGGTAAAATCCCCACATAATTAATCCTCACAAAAAAATCTATGTTGTGAGGAGCATTAGAAAATTAACTTAGGCAAAGAGACTTCGTGTCAAACATACATACAAATAAACAAACTGCTTTTGAAACAAAGACAAAGCAACCCCACCCCTTTGCTGCTCAATCTCATGCTACATTAATACTAACAAATCATATTTGAGTATTGGGGCAACTCTTCTTTCCCATGGAGTGTCTTAGAAAAAGTCTTTTACGGAAGTATATAAAGAAATAATGTGCTGTCATAACAAGAAAGTCAGAGAAGAGGAACAAAATATGCTATAAAAATACAGTGAGACTTTGATATGTGAATGCCTAGAGAGACTCTCAGATATTGCACTGAAAACTCTTGAGTGCCCTAATTAAAATCTTGGCAAGAACAAAAGAATATAGGAAGGGCTAAGCAATGGGTCACACACGCACATACACAGAGAGAGATGGAGAGAGAGAGAAAAAGAGAGAAATGCACACAAAAATGATTAAGCCAAGTACTGCTAACATCTTGAGGTTTTATTTTTTAATTGGAAAGGTAAAAAGGGGAGAGAGAGTGTGTGAGCTGAACAAAAGAGACCAGACAACATGTTGTGCTTTTAGCTCTGAAGATGTGCTGATGATTCTAAAGTAGGGCTTTTATAGACTAAGGAAGTATTAGCAAGAAAACAGAACACACACTTCATTTATTCTTTATGTTCATTCCATGCATTTCCTTCTTTCTCTTCCTTTCCAGTCTTCAGTCCCTTCTCATTCTATCAATCTTCATCAGTTGCAACAGCTATCAATCGCTGTTGGTCACATCAAAGATGCTGACAAGTCTTCTCTGACCTGTGTGAAACACACAGCTACCAAGCAGAGAAGTACAGAAAGAACGTGACTTTGTGATCTGGAACCCTGAAATCTTTCTATGATGAAGGACCAGGTTTGTGCTAAGAAGATCACTACCAGAAAAACTGGAGTGCAGTAGAACAGTGTGTAAATAAAATCTTTTTCAGAAAGTAATGTCATGTGCACCCCAAATTTAAAAGTAAGTTTTTGCATTCTGAATACTGACTTTATAAATGAAAAGTATGTGTGTGTGAGCAAGTTTATGTGTTGTGAAGATACATGAGATATATGTTTAACCCCAATTCAAACATTGGATCTTGCTTAAATAAAAATTTAAAGGTAGAACTTTCTTCCCAACACTACCTAAGGTGCACAGACATATCTGACACATACATTTGGACTTCACACTCTTAGTTTTTTTTAAGTAGTAATTGTGAAACCATGTTGAGAGATGCAGATTGAGCATGTTGGAAGAATGGCTTTCAAATAAAAAATTTCTTCAAAATTCAGAACATTTTGAGAATAAATGATTTCACAGATCTTTTATACAGCTGACATCATGTGATAGGTTATAATTAGAATAAAGATACACTAAAAAGACTGTTTTATCTTTAGATACACTAAAAAAAAAACAAAACAAAACATGTCTTTGTGCTTTGTGTATACGAAGAGAAGAACCACAAGTGAATTTTGTAGCTACATTTGGATCCTATCTTCAAGATATCTCATTATTCACATGTAACTATTCCAAATTCCCCAAAGATTAAGTCACTTTTGATGCAAAGCTTTTCGAGTAAAGAACAATTAACCTATAGTAACTTTATTGAATCTTTATGAAAAATAAAATGAAAAAGCTGATTCTCTTAAAGCATACAAGAGATGGCCAGTGAGATGGTTCAACGGCCACGTTTGATCTCAGGAACCATGCAATGGTGGAAGAAAAAACCTGAGTGCACAGTAGCATCCTCGGAATGTTCGCATGTGCACTGTGGCACATCTATGCACCTCCACATATTACAAAAATAAACATATCTTGAAAAATTAAGCTAAACAAAGAATTAGGGAAATAGTTTTCTTTATTTTATTTTATTTTCTTATTCATTACAATTTATTTGCTTTGTAGCTTGGCTGTAGGCCCCTCTCTCATCCCCTCCCAATACCACCCTCCCCCCACTTTTCCTCCTATGCCCCTCGCATAGTCCTCCTCCCCTTCCATCTGACCTGAGCCTACCAGGTCTCATCAGGACTGTCTGCAGTGTCTTCCTCTGTGGCCTGGTAAGGATGCTCTCCTCTCAGGGGGAGGTGATCAAAGAGCCAGCCGCTGAATTCATGTCAGAGACAGCCCCTGTTCCCATTACTAGTGAACCCACTTGCACACTGAGCTGCCATGAGCTACATCTTTAAAACTATCTTTAAGAAGACTCTACCTAGCACTGTATCAAAGCAGATGCGGAGACTCATAACCAAACCTTCTACAGAGTGCAGGGAACCATAAGATAAAAGGGGCAGGAATATGACAGGGAGAGGACAGGAGCTCTACAAGGACAAAATATATCAGGGCACGGGGGTCCTTTATGAGACTGTTTCTCCAACCAAGGACCATGTATGGAAAAAAAACCTAGAACCCCTGCCCAGATGTAGCCCATGGTAGCTCAGTATCCAAGTGGGTTTTCTTAGTAAGCAGAACAGGAACTATTTCTGACATGACCTCAATTACTGGCTTCCATACCCCCTCCCCTCCAGAGGGAAGAACAGCCTTGTTAGGTCACAGAGGAGGACATGGCAGCCAGTCCTGAAGATACCTGATAAGCTAGGGTCAGATGGAAGGGGAGAAGGACCTCCCCTATCAATGAACTTGGAAAGGGGCAGGGAGATGAGGGAGGGAGGGTGGGATTAGGAGAGAATGAGGGAGGGGGCTACGGCTGGGATACAAACTAAATAACCTGTGATTACTATAGGAAAGAAAACAGTGAATAACTCATCTGTAAGCTCCATTCTTGTGATCTAGCTCTACGGTGTTCAAGCTACGAAGGGGGCAGGGGGAGAAGCAGTTCAAGTTCCATCCAGCTAAAACTCCTGTGAATCATGACAATAACAGCATGGCAAGGTATCCAAAAAGGCGCAAAACGTAGCACTCCCCTATGAGCAGTAATTAGCTCCTTTCTAATTGGATCTAAGACCTACTAAAAAGTAAAGAAATTATGTTTGGTACAGGAAACAGCTAGTAAACCCAGTTCCTATGCTAGCGAGATTATGAAGCTTAGTAAGGACTCGACAGCCAACATATGAGCAGACCAGCAAAATTCATTATCACATCCAATCTTATCCTTGTACCTACAGATAATTGTAGCTACCACCCTCACCAAAGAAGTCTGTCTTTACAGCAAATGGAGAACTTCACAGAAAACACACCTGAACATAATTCAGAGATTTACAGATTTTTTGAAGCACAGCCCTGATGAATAAATCTACCTACCAGCTCTTGCATTTAAGGTTCGAGAAACATCTTGGAAGAGGAATGGAATGATTTTAAGCCCAGAAATGCCAGTAAGTCTATTGTAAAATAGTCTTTTGTAATAATGGCTACATAGACAAAACCAGAGGAATGGCTATAGAAAGTGACACATTAACAAGGAAGGAAGAAAATTTTGAGTTTTCCCACTCTTAGACATAGAACTACAAGAAACTACTAATTTTTAGGTGAAGAATTAGCCTCTCCCAGGGAGGAGTTCTTTTTTTTTGTTTTGTTTTGTTTTGTTTTGTTGTTCATTTAAGAGTTGTTAGCCTTGAACCATATACACATAATCAACAACAACAACAACAAATCAACTCAGCAGGTTAGATTTACATATTTGTGCATGCTTATGTGTATAATTGTGTGTAACAAAACAATCACATAAAGAGGTGTTGATTTGATAGTCAGGGGAAGGATCACAAAGGCACTCCAGGGAGAAAACCTAGGAGGACTTGGATACAGGTAAGGGATTATGAAAGTGGTATCATTCTAGATATGCTAATGTGGAGGGGAAACCTATTAAAACCTGCCCCCTAGACTACCTGCACCCAAGTTAAGGAATGCTGAGAGCAATCTAGAGAAAGTCCTCCCCTGGGAGAGGTACACAGGTTGCTTATCCAATGCTGAAAGGTCAACCCTAAAAATCATATGCATGGAACAAACACTGTGCAAACTGAGAGGACTATAAGTGTGTGTGTTTACATATGAATATATGTATATACATGTATATATAAATATATACATATAATAAAAGACAGTTGGAGGGTTAGAGGAGGAAAGAGAAAGGGAAAATTATGCAATTGTAGTACAAAAACATTATAATGAAAGCACTGAGTGAAATATTCATGCATATATAAGAATATGTACATATATATATATATATATATATATATATATATATATATATATGAATAACTGAAAGGTTTAAAAGATTATTTTTAATTCTATGTGTACTTTTTCCAGTTATTTACAGAGATTATATTAAGAACCATGTTTAGAGTAAAAGACTATATCTACTCTTTCCTAACAGTTGTGTCTTTCCAGGTAGTTTTATAACATGTGTGACTTTATTTTTTCTTTTTAAAATTTCTGCTATCTTTGTGTTTACCCTTTGAGCTAATTCATAGTTGACCCCAGAAATATAGCCCTTTTAGCCAACATTATTGTGACAGACAATCATTAATTTCGCTGTTTTTCAAAGTTCCTTAAAAATCTATAAGTCCACTAAAACAAACTGGCGAGACTTCATCATATCTTGTTTTTATCACAAATTTCCAATTTACCAAGTTCCTGTCTCATTATTTATACATGCCAGACAGGGCATGCTGATGAGATACACAGCCCACTCTGTCCCTTTTGGCAATCCATTTATAACTGAAGCACAATTAATATCTCCACCACCATTCCCCTGCAGAAAGAAAATGATGGGCAGAATTTTGGACATGTGAGCATGTAAGTGTGTGAAGTAGGAGTGTGGATCACACGCAAGAACTCTATAATCTGTTTTTCTTTAATTTGTTTGCTTTCTTGTTTGGTTTTAAATTTTCCAAATAAAGTATTTCAAGACATACAAAGTATTTCAAGCTTCATACAGAAAGGGAAACCCCCAGAAACCTGTTACAAATCAGATAGTTCTTATATACAAATGTCACCGACATCTCTGTTCCAAAATAAATAAATAAAGTATAACAGTAACACATCATGTGAACTTTTTTTTAGTAACACATCATGTAAACTTCCCTGTTGTACCTTGTTTGCAGTTGTTTGCCTTATTGCCAAACATTGGCATTCTCTTATTTTGATATCTATAATTACCATCATCCTCCAATTAATGATTACGTTTCTGACCCCAATATTGTTCATTTGATATTATTTTATTGAACAGCTTCTATTTGTTTTTTGTTAAGTTGGTGTGCGTGTGTGTGTGTGCATATGCGTATGCATGCCCATGAGTTACCTTGTAGAGGCCAGAAGTTAGTATCCAATGTCCTCTATCACTCTTCAACTTAGTTGAAGACAGTACCTTTGAATATGCTGCTTACCACACTAGCTACGTAGAATGGCCAGTAGGCTCTTAGAATCAACCTTTCTCCTCTCCATCCCAGCATGGAGTTTTCAGTATGTGTCACCATGCAAGTGTCTTTCAAGTATATGCTAAGTACCTAAACTGTCTGCATGCTTATACGGCAACTAATTTACCCTCTGAGACAACTCTTTGGGAATGCAAAGTACATTCAAATTCCCATGAAGGGCTAGGAATAAAAAGATGTCTACCCACTGTAACCCCATCCACTGCAACACAGATGAGATACTATGAGATATTTGTAACATAATTAAAATATCCAAAGTAGTAGATCCTAGAAAACACAGTCGCACACAGGCATAGAAATACACATTCGCTACGCAGACACATATGCATACACAAGGTCGTGTCTCTATACCCTTTGACCCTGATACCAGGTCATCTTGTGCAAACTACTATTCATGGACAAAGTACCTGTAGATGCAGGAAGTCCATTGTTCCTTAGTATAAATATGGGAAAATATCTGGAAATTCAAGTAACATTAGAATTTTTTTTTTCTTTTAAAGAAAGTATAACTTGAGGTCTGAAGAAACGACTCAATAACACTGGATGTTCTGATTGATAGAGGATTGTTCAATTTTGAGCAATCTCACAGCAGCTCACAACTAACCACAAGTTCAGTTTTGACAGTAAGGCATTTTCTTCTGGCCCCTCCTGCATATACCAAGCACACATATGATTTACAGACTTACACACAAACAAAATATTCATTCATTCATATATATATATATATATATATATATATATATATATATATATATATATGTGTGTGTGTGTGTGTGTGTGTGTGTGTGTGTGTGTTTGTATATGAATATATGTGTATATATATATATAATTTTTTTAATTAAAAAATGTAACTAGTGACTAGACAGAGGGCTCACTGGATAGAAATCCCAGATTCCACATAAAAAGCCTCGTAAAGATATATGCTCCTATAACCTCAACACTGTGAAATGAGAAGAAGAACTACTTGTAATTTCTGGGCACTAGTCTAACTGCAGGTTCGGAGAGAGAGAGAGAGAGAGAGAGAGAGAGAGAGAGAGAGAGAGTTCTTATCTGAAAAAATTAAAAATTAAAGCAGGAAATAAAAGAGCAAGACATCTCCTGTCCTCTTTTGGTCTCTTTGATCATTCACCACTCTCATAGACCCACTGATACACCTGAACGTGTACTACACACACACACATACTATAGATAGATAGATAGATAGATAGATATACAATATATATATATATGTATATATATATATATATATATATATATATATTTCCAGACTAAATCTTGTCATCATTTCTTAAATAATTAACATGTAAAATTATTTACAAACCTATGACATAGAGTAGGATTTTATAAGAAATTTATAGGTAATCCAAAGCATGTACTATGAATTCTATTTGTTATATACAAATATTATGTTATTCTATTTGAGACTATAACACCAACAGATTTTGGTATCTAAATAAGATATAACAGAATCTAAGACAAATTTGTAGAAATGTCTTTGTCTGTGTGTTTATGCAAACTGTGTATGAAGGTATTTCATTGCATTAAGACCATATGTATTTATTAAGTAACTATATGTGCAATTCTGTGAGCACATACATACACATGTGAACACATATATTTCTTAAATGAAATAGTAATGCTCCCCCAAGAGCCATGGAGTAGCTAACAAAAAACCCTGATGTTACACATGAGAAAGCTATCCTGGAGATGTTGGTCAAAGGAATACCAGAGACTTCTAAGTCAATAAGAATAATAAGATAATAAGGGTATTACCACTACCCTTGGTTACCCTCCATATTACTGAAAACATCACACACTTCAAGTACAGCACTTGGAGGAATCAAGATAGAACTGTCCCGGAAGCCTATTCTCTAGGAACTGGGTCCCACATTATCTAAAGCTTCTTGAAAGCTGCCAAGGAAAGAGGAGCATTCAGTAGTCATACTTAGATGTAAAGCCTATTAACTGCAACAATGCTCAGCTTGGAAAGATATCTAAAAGAGTTCAAAGGTGATATTTTTTATTTTGGGATAACCAACAGCTGTGTGATTGTACCTAAGTTTTACTCAACAGAATGGAATTCATCCCTGGTCCTTTAAACCAAGCCAACCATGTATGATTAGAGAGGTCATATACAGGAGAGGAGACGCTAACTGTTGACATTCTATTAAACGATAATCATTTCTAATTGTATTCTAAATGCTTTACTTCATCACCACAGAATGTTGTTGTTTTTTTTTTAAAACAGATGGAACGTTTTAGAGATCCATAATTAAACAAAATACAAAGAACAAATGACTACTAGAAGCCCAATCCACTTATATATCTGTAATTGAACCCTATACCAAAGGGTTAGGGCAGATTGCAAGGGGACCCAATACAAATGCTGTTAAATAGTATCCCTTAGCTATGACAGGAAGACTGCACCCATGAAGAGTTAACAGTATGGTTTGCTGAAAAAGACTAGTATAATGAAAACGGCAGTTGACATACCCATGTTCACAGAAATTCCACATGGTCTTACACCTAGCTGAAGAACCACAGGTAGCCAAAGGCTATTGAAAGAGGAAGAACCATTTTCTGTCAGTGAGGAGCTCCCATACAGGTTTTCCTGTCCCATGACTTTAGTTCTAGTCATACGCATATATGAGAAAATCTAAATGGTCTGAATATGCTGCATAGACAGGTATATTCATCTTATGATGTTCAAGGAAGAGATCATGAATTTGAGGAGATGGGAAGAATTGAGAGGAGTTGAAGGGAGAGGGAGGAGTGATTTACATGTGATGCTCATGGATGAAGTCCACAAAAGGTAAAATTACTCAAAAACAGCATAATAATAATAAAGATGTGAGACACTCAAACTGAAGATAAAGAATGATACACATACACCAACCAAAGAAAAAAGCTGATTTCCCTTAAAAAGTGAAGGCTGATCTAGGGAAATACCATTTCCTCTTTTCCCCCCTCTTTAACTCTTATTTTTTAAGATAAATGTGTGTTGTTCTTCCTGTTCATACATTTGTGCTGCCCATGTATCTTGGCACATTTTAATAAAATGGTTTGGAAAATAAATTTTTTAAAGTTAATTTTTCTTTTTTTTTCCTTTATTTTATTTTATTTTATTTTATTTTTTATTTTGTTAACTCTGTGTCCCAGCTGTATCCCGCTCCCTCATTCCCTCCCCAACCCCACACTCCCTCCCTGGTCTCCTCCCTGCCCCTTTCCAAGTCCACTGATAGGGGAGGACCTCCTCCCCTTTCATCTGACCCTGTTTTATCAGGTATCTTCAGGGCTGGCTGCAAAGTCCTCCTCTGTGGCCTAACAGACAGCTCCTCCCCTGGGGGGGGGGGTCAAACAGCCTGCCCTTGAGATCCTGTTAGAGAAATAGTCCCTGTTCCCCTTACTTTGGAAAACTACTTGGTTAGTGAGCTACCACGGGCCACATCCGAGCAGAAGTTCTAGGTTATATCCATACATGGTCCTTGGTTGAGTGTCAGTCTCAGAAAAGACCCTGTGCCCAGATATATTTGGTCCTTGTAGAGCTCCTATCCTTTCCATATCATACTAACTTCCCTTCTTTCATATGATTCCCTGCACTCTGCCGAGGGTTTGGTTTTGTTCAACCATGTTCGTAGCAGCTTTATTTGTAATAGCCAGAACTTGGAAACAACCCAGATGTCCATCAACGGAGGAATGGATACAGAAATTGTGGTATTTTTACACAATGGAATACTACTCAGCAATCAAAAAGGAGGAAATCATGAAATTTGCAGGCAAGTGGTGGGATCTAGAAAAGATCATTTTGAGTGAAGTATCCCAGAAGGAGAAAGACAAACTTGCTATATACTCGCTTATATAGACCTACAAGATATGATAAACATAATGAAATCTACACACCTAAAGAAGATAATCAAGAAAGTGGACACAGGCGAAGGTGATTAATCCTCATTTAGAAAGACAAATGGGATGTGCATTGAACTTATGACAGGAGTCTACCACAAAAGGCATCTGAAAGACTCTACCTAGCAGTGTTTCATAAAGTTAATTTTTCAAACAAAGGCAACAACAAAAACAACATTCTGAAAGTTTCAAGTCACAAGCCTGAGACTTCTGTCACATAATGAAGAGAGTTAAGCGTCTCTAAAAGTAAATGACTTGTACTCAGTGTTCTGTTATTGCTCTCCTGATTAACAAAAAGAAAAGATTCTATTTGAGAATCCCAATGTGGAGATACTTGGAGGACATATTTTGGAGAGATAAAACAAAACATTGGCTAACAGAAAACAAAATAACACAGCCAAATGGAACTCTGCTCCACCAGGAATCTATGCTTCTCGATGTATTCACAGAGAAAATCTTAGAGTTTTGTTCCACAAGCCTGAGGTCTCAACTACTTCAGAATTTGATGCAGGCAGATCCCAAGTTTAAAGCTTGTCTGGACTAGACTGTCTTCAAGGCCAGCTGAGGCAACTTCTTCAGGACTTAGCTCAAGCTAAGAAGTGAAAAGAGACGTTAAACAACAATTTATGTCCTAAGGCTCTTAGCATCTCCCACTACTATAAAATCTGTCCATGTATCCCTCGGTCCTCAGCACTTTCCTAACGGAAATCACCCGAAAATATCATGGGTAGACCATGGAATCTACTTCACACAGTAGCCCACTGGGTAAGTGGTGGTATGTGTAAGTTAAGAAGAGAAGAGGATGCTTACATGCCTTTAATAGGTATTTTTTGCTTCAAGTTTATAATTACAAAAGTTTTAAGTAGCCATGGTGGGAAACACACTTCTTTTTGAAAGCAACTCAGAGAGAAACCTCAGACAGCACTGGACTGTGCAAAGATGTGCTAAGGACTTAATTAGCACCTGCATTCTTAAGAACTGTCACGAACAATTTAACATGGATGGGAGGGGCATACTCTGAGAGAAACACCCAGAAAAGCCTCCAGGATTGAAAAGGATCACATCTTTTGACTTCACTGCTGTAAGCATTTTAAGCCTATCTTCATCTTGTAGCTTTCTGTGGCCTTCTTCCAACTGTTTCTAATTAGGGCATGTTTTGAGTAAATGTGCGAATAAAGTTGCTCATATTACATAATAGTTATATAATAAAAACATTAGCTATGTGAATAAATGGTGCTCTATATGTGTTTAATTTATATTATTCTATTTGAGGTGGGCTAAATATTTTTGCAAATTTTTATTTTGTTTTATTTATTTTATTCTCTGTGTGCACTTGTGTGCAGAAGCCAGGGAGCAACTTGCAGAAGTTGTTGTAAGCTTGTTCTTCCACCATATGGGCTTCATGACCAAACAAGGGTTGTTAGGCCTGTTGTTAAGAGCCTGTACCTGCTGAACTGTCCCAGCAACACTCCTCCTCTTCCTCCTCCTCCTCCTCCTCCTTCTTCTTCTTCCTTACACCTATATTTGGGAGAATGACTCAATCTGAACAGTGTTTGTCTAGAAAGCATAAAGTCCTTTTTATGGATCCCAAATACCGGTGTAAAAAGCTAGGTATGCGGAGGCACCTTCATAATCTCAGAGATGGTTTGGCAGAAGCAAGAGGATTTGGTAGATTGCTAGCCAGCCAGTAAAATCCATCAGTCAGCCTTAGTTTCAGTGAGGGAGAGGGACTCTGTCTCAAAATGCTATCAATAGAAATAGAAAAAGACATCTCATATGGACCCCAGAACTCTCCATGATTGCACATTTGTGTATACACATGCACAAATAACAAACATATACAGTAGGAAGCAGAATAATGAAGAAATGCATTGTAAGTTCGTTCTAACATAAGATATCTACACTCACCACACATAAGACATAATGAACTATATCTACTTATCTGTACACTAACCAGTTCTGTATTGTCTCTAAATCTGCCGATGAGAGATGTAGTTTGTATCATTCTACCCTATAAAAAGAAGTGGTCAGTCTTTGTTTCTGCTTTGCATATAAGTCAAACAAGAAGCTTTGCCTAAGACCAAATAATCTTTTAAAGCTCTTCTCTTGCCAGATTCTGAGATTTCAAGATTAGTCAGAGGCATTTGTTAGTAAGGAATTCCAAACGTTAAAATATTTGGGTAGAAATAGTTGATGACCTACAGCAAGTTAGGCTGTCAGATCAGTGACAGAATTGTGAGTAGAAAGAAACAGTTATGACTGCCAGATACATCTTCGAAGTCTTGCATTTTCCTTGGAGCATGTTATGAAATACTTGCAACTCATTCCCCAATATAATATTATTTTACATATAAAACAGTTTCACAAAAATTCCAGGAACACCCCAGAAAGATGTATATCCCATATATATCATGTTTTTCAAATATTTCTGGCACGTTATAATGGACTCCAAGTCTCTACTAGGAGAATGATGTCATGGTTGCCATCTATCATCTAAATCATTCAAAATGTGTGGTCTTCACATCAGCAGTACTAGAACCACTTGGAAATATGTTAGGCACACAAACTCCAAGTTCCACTCAAGAACTAACAAATCTTAGAGCCCTGAGGTAAGGCTCAAAAATCTGCATATAATGACCCTACAAGTAATTCAAGCAGAAAGACAGGTGTGCCGTGTGACCAATAACAGTGCTATAACACTTGATCAACATCTGTACCTAAGACCTAAACACTTAAGAAGCTGGTGAGTTTCTGAGTGTGGTAAGATAATCGCAATGCTTACAGTGTATAGGGAAGTTTAAAATTTGCCTATCATTAAAAGGTACATATGTCAATTCTTGTCAGTCTTCTAAGTCTGCTTTAAACTGTTTTCATTTTTCTTACAAGTGTCTCATAAGGATATAGTTAATAAATTTCCATTCATTCCCAAGACCCTCCAATAATTACAGTACTTTACCACTGAGTTGTGAAAAATGGTGACCATAGTAGCTAGCTGTACTCTTATAAGATGGAGAATCCCACAGTGGATATAACATAGCTTTTAATATAGTAATTATATATTTTCTCTACAATTAATACATATGAGCATAGCCATTGAAAGTACATACTGGCTGAAAATAAATATGTGGGCCCAGAGTTCTTTGCAGAGACTGATACTCCAACCAAGGACCATTCATGGAGATAACCTAGAGCCCCTGCTCAGATGTTGCCCATGGCACCTCAGTCTCCAAGTGGGTTTCCTAGTAAGGGGAGCAAGGGTTGTCTCTGACATGAACTCAGTGGCTGGGTCTTTAATCACCTCCCCCTGTTGGGGAGAGGGCAGCTTTACCAGGCCACAGAGGAAAACAATGCAGATAGTCCTGATAAGACCTGATAGCCAAGGGTCAGATGGAAGGGGAAGAGGACCTCCCCTATCAGTGGGACTAGGAGAGAGGCACGAGAGGAGAAGAGGGAGGAAGAGTGGTACTGGGAGGAGATGAAGAAGAGGGCTACAGCTGGGATATAAATTTAATGAATGATGATAAATTAAAAAATAAATAAATGAAAAGAAAAAAACGGATTTAAAAAGCATTACTTTCCAAGCTCACATTTTTTTACAGTTAATTTAGCAGTTATAACTCATAAGTTCCTAGGCCGCAATCTCAGAGACAATGACATCAGGTTCTTGATGTCAACTTCCTTTTGCGTGTGTTTTATAAGATACATCTATAATTCGGGTCTTTGAAATGACTAATACCAACAACCCTGGGCATTTTGCTTTTGAGAGCTTCGTATTAACCTTCGGAAGTAGATTTCCATATATTTAACTTGTCAATGGTGGAATGGCCACTGGTTCCTGGGGCTTAGTTCCTCTGCAGATTATTGTTTGGGGGGAAAAAATCACAACAACAGAAACAAAATTAGTCCTTTAAGAAGTAAGGTTCATTTACTATGTGAATTCTTATGCTACCAATGCTTTTATTTCTATTTCCTAAAATAATATCTGTTGAATAAACATCGAGGATGTTAGTGTCAACCTTGAGTTCATGTATGTCCTCTCCTTCCTCATTTCAGATCCAGATCACATCCTAAAATAATGAAAAGCACATTCGGTCTATGGATGTTCATATGTGGGGCTTATTGACAGCAAAAGACTGATATGAAAGTCTCAAAGCTAGTCACTTAACTCAGAGCCTAATTTACTTATCTGCATTCCTTATCTAAGATCTTGTGATGTAAAAAATAAGCCACAATTGGATAGCAGAAGAAATACTATCATGCAATCTTCAACGACAATTGCAATAATCATACTTAGACATTTCCTGTCATAGCCTTTCTATCTCAACCTAGAACTCTGTACAGTGACTTTTCGTTCGAGACCACACCTTCACAATGACCACAGAACTCACATAAAATTTACTTTAAGCACCAAGATTAATAAAGACTTTCATCATACGGAATAAGACTAATATGCATACTGTGGGTGGCAGTGATAGATAAAAAACAAAGTAAATGAAGAAATAAAGAATTCAAGAAAGAGGGAGGGAACATTCTATGGTTTTGCTGAAATTCAATCCCTTGGAACTTGAATTGGCTTGAATAGAGCTTACATTATAAATAATTTCTCAGCCCCACTTTTGCTAAGATAATACAAGATTAATGATCTCTCAAGTTCTTAAGGAGACTTAAGATTTTACACATATTTCACTCTGTGTGTATCTATGAAAAGAAGCCTACTCTAGACACATAAGAGAATTCCCTTCAGGATAGAATTTATATTTCTGAGCAGGGAGATTGTGAGTCAAAGCAGCTATTTTCGTTGTCATTCCAGACTATACGCATTTTTCTCTTTGATTTGGAATGAAAGCAACATTTTCTTTCCATCTTAGACTGTGTATATCACACAAAGCCACATACCAACACTCAGATATTGCAACTTACAGAAATAAGAGATAAAGGAGACATAGTGTGTGTGTGTGTGTGTGTGTGTGTATGTGTGTGTGTGTGTATGTGTGTGTGTAAGAGAGAGAGGTATGTGAGAAGAGAGAGCAGAGAGGAAGAAAAACAAAGGATTGCGTACAAATGAGATGAAGGTTAATTTTAATTGCCAATTTCATACAAGCCAGAAACACCCAAGAAAAAACCTCGGTTAAGGAGTGTTTAGATCAAGTTGACCAGTGAACATGTTTGGTGGTAATTGTCTTGATTGCCTTAATTTCTGGGGCAAGACCCACTATGAATGTTGGCCTGAACCTCTCTCTAGTTTGGAACCCTGGATTGTAAATGAGAAGAAAAATCTCACTGAGTACCAAAAATGTATGGCATGAGCACTTTTTTTTAATACTTTATTAATTACACTTTATTCATTTTGTATTCCCCCTGTGGTTCCCTCCCTTCTCCTGTCCCAATCCCTCCCTTCCTCTACCCTCTGCATGCATGCCCCTCCTCAATTCCACTGATAGGGGAGGACTTCTTTTCCTTCTTTCTGATTGTAGTCAATTAGGTCTCATCAGGAGTGGCTGCATTGTCTTCTTCTGTGGCCTGGTAATGCTGCTCCCCCCTCAGGGGGAGGTGATCAAAGAGGAGGCCAATCAGTACTAGTCAGAGACAGTCCCTGTTCCCATTACTATGGAACCCACTTGGATACTGAACTGCCATGGGCTACATCTGTGCAGGGGTTCTAGGTTATTTCCATTCATAGTCCTTGGTTGAAGTATCAGTCTCAGGAAAGACCCTTGTGCAGGAGAGGAACTCCACAAGGAGAACAACAACAAAAAAATCTGAGCATGAGCTCTTGACTATCGATGTGATATGACCAACTGCCTCAAACTTCTACCACTGTGACTCTCCTGCAGAGATGGAATACCGTCTACAATTGTGAACAAAAATAAATCCTTTCTTTCCTACATTGCTTTATGTCTGAATATTTTTTTCCACAGTAGCAGAAGTAAAAGTAAGGAAAAAAGTAAGAAATAAAAACTTTGTATCTTACCAAGTCTAAAAAGAAAATATTTTTGGAAATGCCACTGTCCCTCACTTTTTAAAGATGTTAAAAACTAAGAAAAATAGGTACTAGACCAAATCTCTTACAACTTTTTCTTTGTCACAGTTGAAAAAGCCACATATAAGCACTAACTTACTTTAGGGTCCTTTGTGCGAATCACTCATGCAAACAGCATGGTGATGACATTTGAGCAATGATCCAGGCATTTGGTCAGACATTGAGAAGTGTTCAGCATGTCTCTGAAAACTTGTTTTATACTTAGCTGCAATGAATTAGTGAAGAAAATGAATTCTATTTCCCATCCCCAGGAAGGCATCCTGAGAAAAATGGCAAAAGGAACACCTTGAATAACTGAGTTCCCACATACTGACATACTTTGGATTTCACTGAATGAAAGTATTTAAAATATAACTGTACAGGCTTTTGTGTGAAGTGACTGAAAGAAAAGTAAAAGAAGCCTTGCTATCTCAAAAGCAATTGTGATTTTTCAATAAAGGACACAAGTATTTTGTATGTGTTCTTTATTCCTGCCAGAAGCATTACATGTTTGTTCTCCTAAAGTGTTTGTGGTGCAACTGATGAGAGCAGGAACACTGCTTTACAGCTTATATTCTCGAAGTTCTCAGCAGTTACTTGGCTGTTTTTCCTTAGTAAAAAAAAAAAAAAAAAAAAAAAAAAAAAAATTGTTAAAAGAATGGTCTATAGAAAGTGTAAAAAATTTAACTTAGCAAAAGGACCCCCATTGTACTTCTTCTATCCAGTAGTTGGGATGAGGATAATGATAACCCTGATCAAGGCTCACAGGTACCTAAATGTTTCTATTAGCTAGACATTTCCTTGCATATTTCATATGGGTTACTGTCATCACTTCTGAACTAAGGACTATTGACTATCTACTAAGTATCTTTGCTGCATGTTTATTAGAAATCCACACTAACCATGAAAAGAATAACAGTAAAAGAATTGTTTTTTGTTTTTTGGTTTTTTTTTTTGAAGATTCTTATGGTTTTAATTTGTAAGCATACGAAAAACTCTTTTCTCCATTGTTTTCTACTAGTTGGACAATTATAAACTGATCACTTACAGTTGATCTTGAGAATTTAGTGACCATAAAATTTACAAATGCTGTGGCTGCCAGAGAAAAGGGAGGTACACAAACAGCTTGATCAAAGCAGTTAGTATTAATATATTATGAATATTCAGTATATTGATATAGTCAGTGTATTGGTCCCTTCTTCATTTGATAATTACTTTTCTTTATTTATCGGTTCTTCATAAAACCAAAAACAATACCTCATGAACAGAGTACCTGTTTATTTATTATTTTAATTCATATAATTCCAAGCCCAATCAGCCTGTCAAGAACACACTCATTGGCTAATTATTTAGTGGTGACTTAGGAAGAATATGAAATAATTTTGATAAAGTAAGCTCAAATAATAAAATGACCATTTTATCGATATAAGAAAGAAGCAGCGAGGGGGAACTTGATAATAAAAGAATTGTTTTTAAAGATAATAAACTGGATATATAAAGAAGATATGTAAATTTGAATGTTTAATGAGAGGCTTCCATGATGTATAATTCACTCTCCTAAGTATTATCACTTCCTTTTTCACTCCATGTAATGCTTTTTAACACTTCATGTCTTGCAGTAAATCTTACATCATAATAGGAAGTGTAAGTTACAGCTTCAAGATTGTTGATCCGTTATATCTGAATGTGTTGGATAGCTTTAAATCTACTGGACTCAAGCTAGGGTCATATGAAAAGAAAGAAAGAAAAAAGAAAGAAAGAAAGAAAGAAAGAAAGAAAGAAAGAAAGAAAGAAAGAAAAAAAGAAAGAAAGAAAGAAAGAGAAAGAAGGAAGGAAGGAAGGAAAGAACGAAGGAAGGAAGGAAGGAAGGAAGGAAGGAAGGAAGGAAGGAAGGAAGGAAGGAAGGGAGAAAGGGAGGAAGGAAGGAAGGAAGGAAGGAAGGAAGGAAATGTTAATAAAAAAAAAATGTCCCCAGAAGAGTGGCCAGTAGTCAAGTCTGTGGGACACTTTCTTGATTGATGATTGATGTGGCTTAGATCACTGTGACTAGTGTTTCTCCCATTCTGGAGGTTCTGGGAACTGTGAGAAGGCAGGCTGAGCAACCATTATCTTTCATACCTCTGCATCAGCTCCTGCCTACAGGTTCCTTCCCCGACTTCTGTTAATGATGGACTATAATGGTGAACTACAAGCAGAAATGAACACTTTCTTCCCCAGTTGTTTTAATGTCATGGTGTTTTATCACAGAATAAGAACCCTAAATAAGACAATATATAATATTTGTGTATTCACCACCTCTATGACATACTCATTGGTAATGCCACAGAATATAATAAGAAATATATGTATAATATATATATATTATAAAAATAAATATATATATAAATATATATAAATATATATATAAATATATATAAAATAAATATATATATTATAAAAAATAAATATAATAAAATAAAGTTACAGTGATTATGATAGCCAAGGAAATAGGCAGGATGAAATTTGGAGAGAAGTCAAGAAAAAAAATACATAAAGAAATCAGCCACAAAGGAAAGAGAAAAGTTGAATGTCAAAAGAACATTGAAAGATCAGTTTGGTTCAAGCACAGAGTACAGACACAATATCTGTGCAAGAAATTCCTTAATTTGTCACATTCCAGGAGCTGCTGCCTTACCACTCAGAGGGACAATTTAGATCCAAATAGCATTCAAGAAAACATATATCACATTTCTGTGAAACATTTATATTTTTTAATTTTAATTTTTTTATATTGCTTACAGTTTATTCAATTTGTATCCCAGATGTAGCTCCTTCTGTAATTCCCTCCCAACCCCACTCTCCCTCCCTGATCTCCATCCATGCCCCTTTGTAGGTCCACTGATAGGGGAGGTCCTCCTCCCCTTCCATCTAACCCTAGCCTAGCAGGTCTCCTCAGGAGTGGCTACATTTTCCTCCTCTGTGGCCTGGTAAGGTTGCTTACCACTCAGGGAATGATGATCAAAGAGCAAGCAACTGAGTTCATATCAGAGACAGTCCCTGATCCGCTTGCTAGGGAGCCCACTTGGACAATGAGTTGACATGGACTACATCTGTGCAGGGTTTCTAGGTTATCTCCATGCATGGTCCTTGGCTGGAGTATCGGTCTCAAAAAAGACCCTTGGGCCCGGATTTTTGGGTTCTGTTGCTCTCTGTGTCCCCTCTAGGTCTTTCTATCTCCCCCCACATTCATAAGATTCCCTGCACTCTGCTCAAAGTTTAGTTATGAGTCTCAGCATCTGCTTTGATACCCTGTAGGGTAGATCATTTCAGAGGCCCTTTGTAGCAGGCTCCTGTCCTGTTTCCTGTTTTCTCCCTCCTCCAATGTCCATCCTTTTTGCCATTCTGAATTGGGATTGAGCATCTAAGCCAGAGTTGTCCTTCTTGATTAGCTTCCTTTGGTGTACAGATTTTAGTAAGTTTATCCTATATTATATGTTTAATGTCTACTTGTGATTATTTATCCTGTGTGTCTTTCTGCTTCTGGGACACTTCACTCAGGATGATCTTTTCCAGTTCCTACCATTTGCCTGCAAATTTCATGATTTCCTTGTTTTTTATTTCTAAGTAATAGTCCATTGTGAAGAAGTACCACAATTTCTGTATCCATTCCTCAACTGAGGGTCATCTGAGCTGTTTCTAGCTTTGGGCTATTACAAATAAAACTGTTACAAACATGGTTGAGCAAATGTCCTTTTGTGTACTTGAGCATATTTTGAATATATACCTAGAAGCAGTATAGATGGATCTCGAGGAAGTGCTATTCCTAATTGTCTGAGAAAGCGCCGAATTGATTTCCAAAGTGGTTGTACAAGTTTGAAGCTTCTTTCATTGTGAAATTTCTGTGTTGTTGTTAGTTTTGGTAAGTACTTGTTATCAGTCACACAAACACTTGTTATCATTCTCACAAAAGCTCTGCATTCTGGTCATTTATGTCTCCTTCCCAGCTTTGTCCACTAGAGCTTTCAAACCAGAGTCCAGCACAAAGCAATTATGCTAAAAAGCCAGACTTATCACAAGGCATTTTGTTTGCTTAGAAGCATCATCACAAGCTACAGGAAGCTTATGGTCAAGTTCATATGCTAACAAGTAATCAATCAATTATTTGCTACTCGTAGAAAGGTGAAGCCAAAACAGCACTAAGAAAGCTAAATAACAATAACTCTGATGCTGGAAGGAAGATTAGGTGTTAGAGCTGTATATGTCAAATCTACAGCCCATGAGAAAACCATAGTAGAAGCCATACACATATTTGACCATGGGTTTGTTGACTTACATAAAGCAAACACAACACCATCAACAAGTGTTATGGATTTAAATTACACCTAAAAGGCAACAAAAGATCTTCTGGAGGTATCTCTATCCCTGATCTCAAGCTGTGCTATGGAACAACAGTAATAAAAACTTCATGGTACTGCATAGAAACAGAACGGTGGATCAATGGAATGGAATTGAAGACCCAGAAATAAACCCACAAATTTATAGACACCTGATTTTTGAAAAAGATGCCAAAACCATTCAATGGAAAAATGATAGCATCTTAAACAAATGGTGCTGGTCTAACTGGATGTCTACATATAGAAAAGTGCAAATAGATCCAAACTTATCACCCGGCACAAAACTAAAGACCAAGTTATCAAAGACCTCAACATAGAACCAGACACAATAAACCTGTTAGAAGAGAAAGTGGGGAAGAACCTTGAAATCATTGGAACAGGAGACAACTTCCTGAATAGTACACCAACAGCACAGGCTCTAAGAGCAACAATCAATAAATGGGACCTCATGAAACTAAAAAGCTTCTGTAAAGCAAAGGACAGCGTCATCAAAACAAAACGAATGCCTATAGATTTGGAAAGAATCTTCACCAACCCTTTATCTCACAGAAGACTAATATCCAGTATATGTAAAGAACTCAAAAAGTTAAAAACAACAAATCAAATAATCCAATTAAAAAATAGGGTACAGAACAAAGCAGAGAATTCTCAATAGAGGAATATTGAATGGCAGAGAAACACTTAAAGAAATGTTCAAAGTCCTTAGTCCTCATGGAAATACAAATCAGAAGGAACCTGAGATTTCACCTTAAAGCCATCAGAATGGCTAAAATGAAAAACTCAAGTGAGCCTGTAGAGAAAGAGCAACGCTCCTCCACTGCTAGTGGGAATGTAAATTTGTACAACCACTTGGGAAATCAATCTGGCACTTTCTCAGACAATTAGGAATAGTGCTTCTTCAAGATCCAACTATATCACTCCTAGGCATATATCCAAAATATGCTCAAGTACACAACAAGTACACCTGCTCAACCATGTTTGTAGCAGCTTTATTTGTAATTGCCAGAACCTGGAAACAACACAGAAGCCCCTCAACTGAGGAATGGAAACAGAAATTGTAGTGCATTTACAAAATGGAATACTACTCAGCAATTAAAATAAAATAAATGAAATTTGCAGGTAAATTGTGGGAACTGGAAAAGACCATCCTGAGTGAGGTGTCCCAGAAGTAGAAAGACACACAGGGTATATACTCAATCATAAGTGGACATTAGACATACAATATAGGATAAATACACTAAAATCTGTACACCTAAAGAAGCTAAGCAAGAAGAGGATGCTGGGTAAAATGGTCAATCCTCACTCAGAAAGGCAAAAAGGATGGAAATCTGAAGAGGAGGAAAACAGGAAACAAGACAGGAGCCTACCACAGAGGGCCTCTGAAAGACTCTGCCCTGCAAGGTATCAAAGAAGATGCTGATATTCATAGCCAAACTTTGGGCGGAGTGCAGGAAATGTTATGAAAGAAATGTGATATAGCAGAACCTAAAGAGGACAGGAGCTTCACATGGAGAGCACATATCCAAAAAGTCTGGGCACAGGGGTCTTTTCTGAGACTGATACTACAGCCAAGGACCACTCATGGAGATGGTGTGGAACCCCTGCACAGAGGTAGCCCAAAGCAGTTCAGTGTCCAAGTGGGTTCATAGTAATGGGGACAGGGACTGAATCTGACAGGAACTGATTGGCCTGCTCTTTGATCACCTCCCCCTGAAGGCAGAGCAGCCTTACCAGAGGAAGACAATGTAGCCACTCTTGAGAAGACCTGATAGACTAGAATCAGAGGGAAGGGGAGGAAGACCTCTCCTATCAGTGGACTGGGGGAGGGGCAAGGGTGGAGAAAAAGGAGGGAGAGTGGGATTGGGAGAAGAGGAAGGAGGGAGCCACACAGGGTATACAAAGTGAATAAACTGTAATTAATAAAAATAATTAAAAAATGAAACTCATTAATCAAAAGTATGTCATGGTCAGGTAATTAGCATTTATAATAAACCAATTCAAAGCTGCCTATATTGATTTCTAATAGGACTAGGGAAGTGAACAAGGAGATGGCATGGATAAAAACTCTTTGGTAAAGATCGTTTTGGCTGTTCAATAATCTGAGAAGGATAGATAAGAGTATTCACAACGTGTGACTGACATGGAATCAATAGAATTCAGCGAGGTGGGAGGTTTTGTGTGATTATGGGAACATGAGCTGTCACACAGAAAGGGCATGAAGAGCAAAGTGTGGAAGATGGTGACTTGTTGATGTCAGAATTAAAAATGAGACCTTTAGTTCAGCAAACTAGAAGGCCCTGTGTGTTGGCAATAAGCAAGACACATTGAGCCTGAATACCTGTGCAAGTAAGTCTCATCTATCTATCTATCTATCTATCTATCTATCTATCTATCTATCTATCTATCTATCTATTTATATTATTAGTTATATTTTATTAACTCTGTATCCCAGCTGTATCCTACTCCCTCATTCCCTCCCAAACCCTCTCTCACTCCCTCATCTTTTCCCTGCCCCTTTCCAAGTCCACTGATTGGGGAGGGCCTCCTCTCCATTCATCTGACCCTGTTTTATCAGGTATCTTCAGGACTGGCTGCAAAGTCCTCCTCTGTGGCCTAGCAGGACTGCTCCTCCCTTGGGGGGTAGGGAGGTCAAAGAGCCTACCTTTGAGTTCCTGTCAGAAATAGTCCCTGTTCCCCTTACTGTGGGAAACCAATTGGTTCCTGAGCTACCACAGCCTTCATCTGAGCAGAGGTTCTAGGTTATATCCATACATGGTCCTTGGTTGAATAAATAGTCTTATAAAAGACCCCTGTGCCCAGATATATTTGGTCCTTGTGGAGCTCCTATCCTTTCCATGTCATACTAACTTCCCCTTCTTTCATATGATTCCCTGCACTCTGTCAAAGGTTTGGTTATGAGTCTTAGTATCTGCTTTGATACACTGCTAGGTAGTCTTTCAGAGGCTTTCTGTGGTAGGCTCCTGTCCTGTTACTTGTTTTCTCCTACGTCAATAAACCTCCCATTTATCTTTCTAAGTGAAGATTGATCAGCTTCCTCAAGATCCAGCTATACCACTCCTAGGCATATACCCAAAAGCTGCTCAAGAACACAACAAGGACATTTGCTCAACCATGTTTATAGCAGCTTTATTTGTAATAGCCAGAACCTGGAAACAATCCAGATGTCCCTCAACGGAGGAATGGATACAGAAATTGTGGTATTTTTGCACATTGGAAAATTACTCAGCAATCAAAAATGAAGAAATCATGAAATTTGCAGGCAAATGGTGGGATCTAGAAAAGATATTTCTGAGTGAGGTATCCCAGAAATAGAAAGACGGACATGATATATAGTCACTCATATAGTCCTATAAGATATGATAAACATAATGAAATCTATACACCTAAAGAAGATAAACAAGAAAGAGGACCCGGGGTAAGATGATCAATCCTCACTTAGCAGGTAATTCTCAAATGAGACCTAAGTTCAGGTGAAATCTTGGTTTTAGCATTATAAAATCACCTCATCAGAAAAGAAACAGACCTTCTTACTGGACTAATGACTCATACAAACTAACAAATTAAATGAATGTGTGTTGATACTGTCCATGAGGTCTGTAATGATGTTGTAAAAACAGAAAAGAATACCTGGTCATGAATGTATACAAAGGTGCCATATTCCCAACTACAATGTCACATAGAAGTCTGAAATGTAGTCTAGGACCTAAGAGAAAGGACAAAAATAGCATACTCATTTTTGAAAAATGAATTTATAAATAATAGTGATTAAGTGGAAGACTGCTAAGATAAACAAAGAGTAAGGACTTTAAATGTCATAAAGACAATGGAATAGTAATCATTTGTTTTGAATGGGGAAAGGGATCATTAAAAGATTGTATCCTAAATATTAATACCTGAGAGGGTGGTACATCACAATAAAGCTCAGAGAACTCCCATGCAGCCTGATGGCCAATGAATGGCACCAAGGTTAATTTCACAACCATAGGTAATGTCTCAGAGTTTGGCCAAAAATGTAAACTATTAAAATACTGCACACCTTACAAATCATTACAGCCTTTCACATGCCATTTTTTTAAAGCTAAAGAGATTCAGATTCTAAGAAGTAAATTATCTTCCTATGGTTACCTAATTGTTTGAAGATCCACGATTTTAGCACCAGTCTGGTTTCCAAGCTGAAATTTTTAAGATTTGCTCACTTTCAGGCAACATTAGATCAAAAAGTAGGAAGCGTATTCGTATATTATTCCAGCACATCTTCAATAGCCCTGAATCCTACATTGCTAAATATTCCCTTCTTCACTTGGCTTCTGAAGTGACCAAAGCTCAGTTGTAAGTGAGGATCTATTGACAAAGCTACAAAGTCAAGTAAAATCTGAGAATTAACAAGCAAGACATTTATTTTCAAAGTAAATGGCAAGACTAGAGTGACAGGTGGCTCCTTAAAACCTAACACTTATCGCCATACTTGGAAGTTTTACAGGTTCAAAACATCCTTACCCTCCACTGTTGAAATAAAAAATAAAAAGTTTAATATGGAGTCTTTGAAAAGTCTTCCTATCAAGTGTTCTTAATTTAATGGATGTGACAGGGAAGCTCTTGTTTAGTGTAGAAAACAATCACACACCTTTAAACTAATCTACCTGCTTGCACACTTGTATGTGTTTACTAGACTGCTTAGGCACAGAGTTAGAAGGATGATGCTACAGAGATTTCTGTTTTTCTGAGTAAGTTTTAAAGCAGAGCCCATTGAGTCATACCAACTCTGGTTGATGGACATATGTAGAGGCATCAGACATCATGTGATTAGGAAAATCATGGACCTGGAGAGATGGCTCAGAAGTTAAATGTTAGATATGAAAGCATGACAATCCAAATTACAATACACGACATTCACCTACAATTTTTTAAACAGAATTCTAGACCAAAGGATGATGGAATTTTAGTTGACATTCTACCATGTAAATCTTAAACAGTTTTTCACATGATATTTTCTTTGATTTCTGTGAAACTGAAATATCATAATCTAGGTTACAATGGTCCTTCTGGTCTTTTGTAACCATCAAGATTGCAGGTTGTCATCCCTTCCTGCCTATGTGGCACCGGAAGGCAGGTTTAGTTTTAAGAAACCATTTATTGGAAGTGCTTTCACTTGGCATATACTAAGATACCTTCACTTCACAGGATATATTCCTTCTCAAAATGCTATAATGTCAGCAATCTACTCCTGTGCATAAGGAATCAATATTAATTAACTTTAAATCTATACATTCACATATTTATATCCTGTTTATTCTTCTTTTAATCCTTTTGATTATGCTGAAGACAGCTTGCCAATTCTGTTCTAGTTTATAGGCACAGTGTCTCTGATACCTTCTAATATTCTCTTATACATTAAGAAATCATAAGCATGCAAATAGTAGCTTTAATCAGCAGTAGTGGCTATAATAAGTTGTTGACAATTTTACATATATCTCATATCATACTTATTATTTGTCTGAGGTGGGTTTTTTTTGTTTTGTTTTGTTTTGTTTTTGCAAATGATATTGCGAGGGAGATAAAGTTTGTTCCTAAAAATCCTAATGCAAATCATATATAAACACATGTTTTCTTTAATGTGGTACGGCACATGTTAGTTAGTGTCACCCTTGATACCAAACATAAATCCTGAAAGTGGATCTCATGGGACTAAAGGTGGATTCAGTGTTCTCTCTAAGGGGGTTTGCAGGGATTTGCAGCAAGGCCTGTTGTCTCTAGAGAATAAACTGTAAACCATTGTCTTCTGCATACACACATTTATCTCTGTTACTTCACTTTCTAGTTGCTCGTCAATGTTTACGCTATACATTTGACTATAACATTTGGAGAAAGCACAAAGGTAGGGTCTGGAAGAATTACAAGAAGAAAGTGAAAGACAGAGAAGTAGAAAGTACTTTTCCTTTTTTTAAATAACTAGTAGTTTTAGTTAGTGAATTTCTTTAGGAAAACTGTGCAGTGTTTTTGAAGCAGGTTAGAGACCTGTAGAGTACCACAATGGTATGAATAGATGAACTTATCATTAGTTTAGTTAAGACAAGGCTTGGCCTTAGCATGGTCATGCCTACTGAGCAACACTGAGCAATGTAATAAATCCCTACCCAAGCAAAATAGTATAAAAGTCATCTTTCAGAGCAAAGACAGAAAATGCTTGGTGATGGTTATAAATTGCATGATAAAGAAATAAAACAATAAATTGGAAAAAAGAAACCAGACATAAAAATTCAAATTCATGAGTCTATCTAAGGCACAAAGCATACTAAACTTATCCTCACTAGTAAGAAAACGTGGCTGTTACTGAAAGAACAGAGAATGTGGTCTTCCATACCATAAGAAGAGAGTTTTCAAGGTTTGGGGCATTTTGACTTTTTATTGGATGTAAGTCTCACAAACCTGTTTATCTTCTGGTGTTAAGATACATGTATTTGACTGTATTGACAGTGTACCTGAATACAGAATTTAAAGGAATAGTTTTCTAATTTTTTTTTTTCTGTGAAGGAAGAAAGGAGAATCATTGGTTCATTATCATTACCCAAAGTACTCCATCAAAGTAAGAATAAAAGAACACTAAAAACATATTCAAGAATGAGTGTTTCCTTTTGTTTTTACTCTTTAACCTCTAGTTTTGTCTATCCTAATAATTTCTTAAAGAACAAAGCACAGAACATGGTAGTTTTATCTTACCTCCATTAATAAGATCTGTGAATAAAAATGAATGGGAAAGTGATATTTTAGTCTGCATGAAAAACTGGGACTATTCCTCCCCTGAATCTCATTTTCCTAATTGAGGGGCAGGTATATGCTTTTCATGGAGATAACCTAGAACCCCTGCACAGATATAGCCCATGGCAGCTCAGTGTCCAAGTGGGTTCCTAGTAAGGAGAACAGGGAATGTCTTTAACATGAACTCAGTTGCTGGCTCTTTGGTCACCTTCCCTGCAGGAGAGGGGGAAGTAACCTTACCAGGACACAGAGAAAGACCCCCCCTTTTTTCATGTGCCCATTTTTTTCTTCATTTGTTAGTTAGTTCTTTTACTTTTGATTGTTTGTCTTTTTCATTTGTCTAATTGTTTTCTTAAGAGGGAGAGAAAGAAGGTGTGGTATTGAAGGGTAAAGTGGTGGGGAGGATCTGGGAAGAGATGAGGGTGTGCAACCATGATCAGATTATATTGTATATAAAAAATGCTTTACTTTCAATAAAATAATGTTCCAGTATCATGTTATTAAGAAACTGAACCTGTTAAATACAAATATGACAGCATTGCAAGAATACTAAGGTCACCAAAATCCTCAAACAGAAAATATCCATTTCTGGAGAATGTTTACAAGGACAGGAAGCCCTATGCATGTTGGTACAAAGGAAAAGTTGCAACCACCTCAGAAGGCATTTTTGAAACCTCTTACAAAGCCAAGCATCCTCTTACCACGTGACCTAGTACTTTCATTCCGAAGAATGAATTGGAAATTTCTGTCTAAACAAAACTTAATGGAAAGGTGCTTTGTAAGCAAAAAAGATATATATATATATATGTTTATAATAGGTTTATTTGTTATCACAAGATCACAAAAGACCTGGAAATAACTCTAACTCTACTGTCCCTCAAAAGTAAATGTGAAAACTGTGTTGAAAGGTACCATGGAAGACTATTTTGTCTTAAAAACACAATGAACCATCTAGACAAATAAAATAATGATTGGATCTTAAGGGAAAATTATTAAGTAAAATGCCCACATCAAAATGATTACTTATACAAGATATTGTATGAAACCTCAAACTTTAAATGGTAGACAGATGTGGTTAGGAAGTAATAAAGTTTATTTATAGTTATCTGACTCAGTGTTCTCAATTTCAAAAGGAAAAAAAAAACAGCTGTAGTAGTTTGTAAGTTTATAGTGGTTAAAATAGAATTTGGTACCACTATTTAGTATTTATTATTATTGAGGTATAGGGCAGTTATTTATTATCTTGTTCTTAAACTAGTAGCATTGCTTTGGATTTCAGAAGTAATAACATAAACATTTCATTTCTTATTGCAAAAGCTTTTAACATTTTTAAGTTTTGTTTTTATTTTATTTATATGTATGTGTGCATACATGTGCATATATGTGTCTTCCATGGGTCCTTGGTGTCCGCAGAGGCCAAGGAGAGGGCATTTGATCCTTTGAACAGGAGTTACAAATGGTTGTGAGCCACCCTGTAGGTGCTTGGAGCCAAATCAGGGTTCTTTGCAAGTGCATCAAGTGTTCTATTCACTGCTGAGCCAGCTTTCCAAACCCGAAAGCCTTTAACTTTGTTTGTTGATTTCCCTCAGTGACGTCAATGTCTGTTCTGAACTCAGCCTACATTTGTTATTTGCAAAGAATCACAATGGGTATACAATGATGAGATCTGAAGGGTCGGATATGGATTTAAAGAATCCTCTTGTGCTTCTAAAGAAATGAAACCGAGTAAAATACTGTTCAGTCATGGCATAAGTGTGATTCTACTGGCTATGAAGCTGAGTCCAGAAACAAAAGATGAAACTCTATTCTGGAAGAATGAGAAAGGTGTATGAGTGCATATATTACCCAGAATCCATATGCTCTCACTCACAGCCTTATGTAGTAACTATATTTGTCTTTTGTCATAATATCTAATTACATAATAAGAAGACATATAGCATATTTTAAATCTCTTTCTCCATGGGTCTACATACATATCTTCATTTTTCTTTTATTTAACATAGTGAATATTTTTGCTGTTCTTATCTATTCACCTGCATGTTTATCTATGCAGGTTGCATCCTGTCATATAAATCAATAATGTAATTTTCTCTACATGAAGATTCTGAGAGAGAAGACAATAAAATTATGCCCCAAAACTATAAAATATGAATGCTAATCAACCAAAGAATAAAAACAGTTGGACCTAAATTTTTGTAGAAAATTTAGATATCAAATTTAAAGAAATAATGTCTGCTTATATCCATAGAGACTCTAAGAAACCTCTATTACTGTGAGAGGCAAGGTTCCTGGGAGAATATGCAAAAAAAATATATTGACTATGCTTCCCAATGCTAATTTTCAGCCAAGATTTCAGAATTTCACAGACATTTGCTTTAGACTTGCCCTGACAGGTAGCTGACTCGTTTCCCTCCCAGACAAATTTGGGAAAAAGCTGACTCTTTGAGCTGTCCTCCTCCAAACTCTCTCAATTCATGAATTCTTAGAACAAATAATTCAAATCCTGCAAAACGCCATGAGTGCTCTTGCCAGTTCATAGAACTGTTGCCATACTAGCAAACTGAATAACATTTGTCTGTGAAATTATCACTCATGTTGTATCTTGTAGTACTCATTTCTATCTAAGGACCAAGGGACAAAGATAGACCTAAGGAGATGAGACAGTGATTACGAGCATCTTTGTCTTTCAAAGGACAAGAGGTGAGCTCCCACCACCCACTCTCAGGGTACACATGTACCCACTTCTGTACACATGTACCATATAATCACATTGGCACACACACACATGTACACAAATAAAGATTAATTTGTTAACTTAAAATAAACAGAAGAGCTCCAAAAGACAGCCAGATTAATAGGATTTTGAGTAGAATAACAACTGAGTGGTCAAACTCCTCTTCAGGTTGTAAACTTTTCCCGACATATTTTTATTCTAAGGTTTGTGCATGTTTTCTGCTTTCAGTATTTCAAGCACTAACAACAGTTCAGCAGGTGTCTCCTGTCTCTTAGAAGTCACAGAGTGGACCTGGATGAAGTCTTGGCCATAGAAAATGCAGGCAACACACACACACACACACACACACACACACATATATATATATATATATATATATATATATATATATTGGGGCACAATTTTGATAAGAAAAATGTCTAAAGAACCAGTGCTCATTGCATCAAATTTATAATTTGCGTGGTGACAAAGAGTCAACATCAAGATATATACAGTTTACAATCATTCTAGCAAGCAAGCAGAGGACCAAAAGAGGGAGAAAGTAAAAGGAAAATGGAGAGAATTATAGCTATTAGCTACTTCTGTGTATGGACTTAGAAACTAGGTTTTACTTGTTAACTGGAGAGGCTGACCTGATTTTAGGCCTCACATAAAGCTATATGTAGGCCTCACTTAAAGCAGATGCTGAGCCTGATGGCCAACTGATGGGCAGAGTGAATGGAATTTTATATAAGAAGTGGGAAATAGTAAGAGCTGGAGAGGAGAGGAACTCCACAAGGAGAGCAACAGAACAAGAAAATTTGAACACAGGGAACTTCCCAGAGACTCATACTCCAACCAAGGACTATCCGTGGAAATAACCTAGAACCCTGACAATGCAGCCACTTCTGATGAGAACTGATAGACTACATCAGAAAGAAGGAGAGGAGGACCTCCCCTATCATGGACTTGGGGAGGGGCATGCATGCAGAAAGGATGGGAGGGTGGGACCGGGAGGGGAAGAGGGAGGGGCTTATGGGGGGATACAAAATGAATAAAGTGTAATTAATAAAAGTTAAAAAAAAAGCTATATCATCATTGCTGCCTCTTCACATGGATATGGTTAATATTGAATCAATCCTTCAATTTTAATTCTCCGGAAGATGTCAATTACAGTAGAACTATGAATAGGGGCAAGAGATTTCTAAATCAAATGAAAACAACAAATCACATTCAAAGGGAGACTCACGGTTCACTGCAGAGTTACCGAGGTTCAAAATGAGTCTTTATAGATTTAGTATTTGGGCATTTGTAAATTTTTGTAAATACATTTTATATAGTATTTTCTTATTTAAGACAAAAGTGACACAACCATTTTATTGCAACTATTAACACTTACAAAATCAAATAAGGTGCCATCATGTTTTTTTCTGATACCATTTTATGAAAACTTATGGAACGGTTAGTACCAATTTGTCTACTTAAAAAAATTGCAAAGGGAATTAATTACCTAAGGAAAACACTACTAAAATCATTTAACTTCCCTTGGAAATGCACCTTGAAACAAGAGTGAATGTAAAGATGTTGACACAGGCCTAAAATGAATTGTTGAATTATAATTACATGAGAAGTATTTTTTAAATTACTGAAAGCAATTTTTCAATGAACTGCAGAATAAAAATCCCCTAAAGTCACCCGACTGTGTTTGATTACTTATTATGGGCCAAGGTTTGGAACATGGACGTTAAATTGTGAAAAGATTAGTGGCACTAGGTTTTCAAAGTAATATTTAAAAATAGTAAGACACCTCATAAAGATAACATTAAGGATGAATTGTATGCTTGTCCTATACAGTAGCTATTGTTTTAATTTGTCACATTAACCTTGAGACAGTTTAGAAAGTATGTTAGAGCAAAGAATGATGACGCAAGATAGCCTTATTACAGAATTTACACAAATAAACCATGTTTATAGTCTCATGATTTTTCACCAAGCTTGGTTTCATCAACCATGTAGAAATTGCCTCATGCCTCTTGAAATATTAGTTTGTCTTTCATGTGTGCTATTCTCATAAGTTTTAAACCCTGGACCACTGTAGAAGGGCTCCAAAACAAACAAACAAAATAATGAGAAGTTTACTTCACAAGGCATATGTTAAAATTATACTTCATAGGCACATGCATATTGGTTTGCAGATATGCATGTGAATGATGCAAATTTTGCTTGCTATTTAACTCTTCCCTCCCTCATCTCGTCCTCCCTCCCTCCTTCTCTTCCTCTTTTTTCCTCCTCCATGTCAGTCTTTTGAGGTGAGTTTGTGTGTGTGTGTATGTGCAGAAATGATACTATCTCTACACCCTTTGCGAAGATTTAGATTATTTATGCAAAATAGAGATGGAATGTTCACCCTGTCCTAAGGTTTTGGAACTGCAGCTGTGATTAGCATTCATATCAGGTACAGCAGCTGGATATCTTTTGAAATTGTTTATTTCAATCCTCATGATTTTCTGTCCATGTTTTCCTAAAGAATTTCAATTTTGTTCAACTCTCTGAATCAAAGCTGGCAAAAAAATGTAATCAGATCCATCAAGACATGTTTTCCCCTTTCTCACTTTGCATCTTCCCTTTAGTAAACAATACTGCCAAATTCTTTAAAAAAATGCTTAGAAAGAGAGAGAATGAGATCACAAAAGTAAGCCAAGAACTCAGGATTATAAAGCAAAAGTGTGTCAAGCTTACGACAGTTTGTCAGGACACAGCATCCTTTGATCTGTTAAGCTTGTGTGACATATAATGTTTCTTTAATTATATATAAAAAAAAACAGTGTGAAAATGAATCTTTTCAGTTGTTACTTTGGACATATTCTTTATTTGGAGCTACAATATGTACTGATCAATGAAGGAAAAACAGTCTAAAACATGCAAGCTACCGCCATTATAATTTGCAATTCACTACTTAGAAATGGCAAATTTCTGTGTTCAGCTGCATGCTAAACTAACATGTGCTCTTGCATAGAAACAAAATGTATTCTCCTTGGATGTGTTTTTTTTATAAGGCTTTTATTGAGTAAAGTTCCTGTCCTGATACAAACTATTTTTCAAAACAATTAATTCTATGATCACCTAAATGTCTGAATCTCAATAAGAATATGTAAGGTGAAAATATGCCAATATTTTAAAGATCAAAATAAGCAATATGAGCCAAACTTAAATTTAGAGTTTTTCAAATGCTTTAAACTTTTTTGCATTGAACCTATTTTTGTACCCTGTTCATTTTGTGAGAAGTGATCTGTCTTTCTTCCCTCCGTCCATATTTCTCTCTCTCCATCTATTTATTTACTTATTTATTTCAGAGATGATGCACATTAGGAGGATGAAAATGAGTGCTAACAAAAAATAAAAATACTGTGTCTAGGGACTGAGGAATTATATGATTAGAAATATACTGGTGATCTTTTCTAGTTCCCATAATTTGGCTGAAAATTTCGTGATTTCCTTGTTTTTAATTGCTGAGTAATATTCCATTGTGTAAATGTACTTCAATTTCTGTATCCATTCACCAGTTAAGGGACATCTGTGTTATTTCCAGATTCTGGCTATTATGAACAAAACTGCTACGAACATGGCTGAGAAAAATGTCTTTTTTGTATAATTAAACAATTGTACAAAACAATTGACAATTGGATGTGTGTCTAAGAGTGATATAACTATATCTTGAGGTGGCACTATCTCTAATTGTCTAAGAAAGTGGCAGATTGATTTCCAAAGTGGTTGTACAAGTTTACTTTCCCATCAACAATGGAGGAGGGTCCCCCTTTCTACACATCCCCTCCAGCATTTGTTTGTGGGAACTAGAAAAGATCATCCTGAGTGAGGTACCCCAGAAGCAGAAAGACACACATGGTTTATATTCACTTTTAAAGTGGAAATTAGACTTATAATATAGGATAATCATACTAAAATCTGTACACCTAAAGAAGATATGCAAGAAGGAGGACCCTGAACAAGATGTTCAGTTCTCATTCAGAAAGGCAAATGGGATAGACCTCAGAAGATAGAGAAAACAAACAACAGGACAAGAACTTATGGCAGAGAACCTCTGAAAGACTCTTCCAAGAAGGGTATTAAAGCAAATGCTGAGATTTATAGCCAAACTTTGGGCAGAGTGCAGGGAACCTTATGAAAGAATGGGAAGATAGAAAGACTTGGAGGGGACAGGAGCTCCATAAGGAGAACAACAGAACCAAAACTCTGGGCTCAGAGATATTTTCTGAAACTGATACTCCAACCAAGAACCATTCGTGGAGATAACCTAGAACCCTTACACAGATGTAGCCCATGGAAGCTCACTCTCTAAGTGGGTACCCTAGTAAGGGGAACAGGGACTGTCTCTGACATGAACTCAGTGGCTGGCTCTTTAATTACCTCCCTATGGGAGGAATGCAACTATACCAGGCTACAGAGAAAGACAATACATACAGTCCTGATAAGACCTCATACTCTAGGGTAAGATGGAAGGGGAGGAGGGCCTTCCTTATCAGTGGACTGTGGAATGGACATGGGAGGAGAAGAAAGAGGGAGGGTAGATTGGGAGGGTCTAGGGAGGAGGCTACAGCTGAAATAAAAAGTGAATAAATTGTAATAAATAAAAAAAATTTTAAAAAGAAATATACTGGTGATTTTTGAAGGACTTGGGTTTCTTATGGTTGAGGATAGTGAAAACATCAAAAGCGACTAGTGTTGTGTTCCTTTGGTGTTGAAATGAAAGAGATAAACTTATGGTGTCCAATGGACAGAATTTGTGTTAGATCTCAAGAGCTCTCATTTCAGAAATGCGGAACCCTCTATCTCTACCATCTGACCTCTGCCTATTAAGTCTCATCAGAACTGTCTGCATCCTCTTTCTCTGTGGTCTGGCAAGGCTGCCCTGTTAGGGAGAATTGATCAAAGACTGGACAAGAGAGTACATGTCAGAACCAGCCCCTGCTGCCTTTACTGAAGTCTAGGAGAGGGGATATTGAGGAAGATGGAGGGAGTATGGGACTGGGAGTAGATGAAGGAGGGGCTTACAATCGGGACACACAGTGAATAAATTATAAAGAAAAAATTTAATTAAAAAAACTTTTAAAAATAAATAAAAGTGTTCTCATTTCAAATTAGGTTTCTAAAACAACAGAATTTTAATTCCGGAATCTGAAATCCTTGTGTTCATAAGCCCACGTTGCTCTGGCAGGACCCACTGTGTCCTTTGTAGCCACTTCATGGCTGCTGATAGCACAAATCATGTTTCTGCTTCTACCTGTATATGGGTTTCCCTGGGCACATCCACACCTTTATACAGCTTTTATGTAATTATACAGATACACAACCAAATACAACATGGACTGAACTTAACTAATTATATGCACAGATTCATCTTTACAAAAAAATGTACTCTGATGTTCTGAGTCTTCAAGTACACAGGAGACTTTTAGGAACACAAAACAACCCTGTACAGACAGATAAGTAAAGTGTGTGTGCGTGTGTGTGACTCTGTAAGCATATACGTATCCCCAGTACTCCTTCAGATCCCCATTGTTCATGAAGTTTTGGGAACAGAGAGTCTCTAGCAACAATTATGAATACTATGATATAGAATTTGAATTTATTTTATTTTGGCACTGGATATTTTTTTGTATAAATCTCTAATTCTGTGACTGAACTAAATCCACAAAATGATTCTCAATCTGTACACCTAAAAATCAAGAGAGCGGAAATGGGGTAAGATGATCAATCCTTGTTTAGAAAGACAGATGGGATGTGCATTGAACGTGTGACAGGAGTCTTCTGAGTGCATTTGAAAGACTCTAACTAGCAGTGTTTTCAAAGCAAAGACTCATGACCAAACCTTTGGCAGAGTACAGGGAATCGTAAGAAAGAAGGGGAGTTAGTCTGATGAGGAAAGGATAGGAGTTCCACAAGGACCAAATATATCTGGGCACAGGGTCTTTTCTGAGACTGACATGCAACCAAGGACCATGTATGGATATAACCTAGAACCTCTGCTCAGATGTAGCCTGTGGTAGCTCAGTAACCAATTGGTTCCCCATAGTGAGGGGAACAAGGACTATTTCTAACAGGAACTCAATGACTGACTCTTTGGCCTCCCCACCCCCCAAGGGAGGAGCAGTCCTATTAGGCCACAGAGGAGAGCATTGCAGCCAGTCCTGAAGATACCTGATAAAACAGGATCAGATGAATGAGGTGGAGGTCCCCCCTATCAGTGGACTTGGAAAGGGGCATGGTGGAGATGAGGAAGGGATGGAGGGACTGGGAGGGAATGAGGGATCGGGACACGGCTGGGATACAGAGTTAATAAAATGTAACTGATAAGAAAAAAATAAAATTCAAAAAAAAAAATTAGAAAAAGATTCTCAAAATCTTTGCTAGCCAATAAGTTAAAAACTGCCATAATAACCAGGATCAGCTTCTAGATCACACCATGTCCTTGCTGAATATAGTCTGTGCATCACAATAAATACTTCAAATAGTTGTAACAACTTAAAAAATAAAACATAAATTTAAATCTCCCAACGAGTTTGAGTAAATTCATAAGTAAACTGGAAGAAAAGAATGTTCTACCCATAAAATGTCACAGAATGGCAGAACTGAGAAAAATCCCTTATTGCTTTTCCTCATGCTAATAATTAATTCAGCCTTGAAACTTACTGATGTTTAAATTTGGTGTTTATAGTTAGATGAGAAATGAGATATTTATGAAGGCTCAAAAAGTATCAATCACATAGACAAAAAAGAATAGTTTTACATGGGAGACACAGCATATACCTACTCAGCAGAGTCATCAAAGTTATTGTCACCAATAATGGAATAAATAGAGCACCTCATACCAGTCAGTTTTGCCTTATCTTGGAAAGCATTGTCAAAAGGCACATTCTGAATTCAACCAAGGAAATGGCTGGCAAAGTTTCAGAACTGCTATGAAATTTTTTGGTAGTTCTGAAACATAATGGTCATTGCAAGGAATAGACTGCTGCATAAAACTTACAGGTTATGGTTTCTTATGCATGTTTGATCCTAGAGAGGTCTCTCCTTACCATTACAGGACATGATTTGTACAATTGGGATTCCCTGAGGGAGGCCCCTATAGCTAACAGAAAATGCATGCCAATATTCAGTCCCTGAACTTGATGATGAGGGCGTACTCATTGGATGGGGAGACAAGGCATCAATATCTTACTCTCAGGTGATTCAAGAAAGATGTTTGGATGATCCTTATCATTTTCCCAAAAGACTTAATCCAGTTAGTTAAAATTAAAGCTGACAATAATCACAAATAAATGTATGTGTCTTTATGGGTCTCCCTTTAAAAGAAAACCTAAGTCTTATCCATAAAAGGGCACTTTCTCAAATATCTGTATCAGTAATGCTGAGAGAAGACTAATAAATGAATAATCACAAAGATACATTTTTCAGGAAGAAAATATCTGAATAATTTAGTTTTAACATTTTCTTTTTCTTTAAACTGAGTCACTGGTCACTGTTCAGTTTTATATAGTGTAGTGATTTCCATCACATCTTCGGGGGGAAGGCCCTGGACGAGTTTTTGAAAAGACATATTTACTAAGCTGTTTTCTATACTCTGCCTAAAATTTCAGTTAGCATTTTTTTTGGTGGGTAATCCATTCTTCTTCTAGATTTACCAACAGTAGGAACAGAGTCCACTCAAGCCATTTTCTTTTGTCTTTGTGTCTAATGCATTAGCAACCCATCAGCCCTGCCATTCCCCTCAAAGATCTTATGAATGTTTATTTTTATTTGAATGCCTGTGTGACGTGCCATTCTTAATTTTTTTAAAGTACTTACATTTCTGTTTTGCTAACTGTAATATTGCACTCAAACTTTTCTTTTTTTTTTTACAACTTTCCTGTCACATCTTCGATTTAATTTGCAAAGTATGCTGACCTCAAAAGCTCTCTCACCTTAGAAGAACATTAATTATGGTAAATATGCAGCATACTCATTGCTCTCATAGTAACAAAATCCTCTAGAGATATGATGAGAGACCACTAGAGCATGATGGTTAAACCCATGGGAGGTAGTGCCAGATGTTTAAACCTAAATACAAGCTCCTTACTTTAATACTTGGTTTTACATTAGTGGTTTTTTTTTTTCTGTTTTTATTTTTTGTTTGTTTGTTTGTTTGTTTAGGAAAACTAATAAAGACTAGCAAAAATTTATCTCTTTAATGAAATCACAGTAGTGTTGTAGAACTTAGCAGCATTTAACATGCATGATATTCTGGTGTAACTTTTCAATGCATATTTTTCACTGTTGGATCAATACTTGGCTGCAAGAATAACAGAAAAGATAGCAGGTGCTAAGCAGTGATTCTCACCCTGTGTGTTGACCCCTTTGGGGTCAAATGACCCTTTCACAGAGGTTGCCCATAAGATATCCTGCATGGCAGATATTTACAAGCATTTCCCTACAGCAGCAAAATTACAGTTAGGAAGTAGCAACAAAAATAATTTTATGTTTTATAGCTGGGATTGTCACAGCATGCGGAGCTGTATTAAAGGGCTGCAGCATTAGGAAGGTTTAGAACCCAGGTAAGTACTCTGTCCCTGCATGGACAAAAGTAATGAAACAATACACCACAGTCCAAATTCCTCCTGCTGCCACATCCCGCACACCAGCTTTGACAGACTTATTTCTGAGCAAAATCATATCATTATAACATGTCAATGTGTAGAGTAATCGTCATCGAAGAAGTTTTTATTGACCAAAGTATTCAACAATTTATTGAATTTATTGAATGATACAGTTTCATGTAGATCACAGTAGTTGGTTGTAAAGACACTTGTTTTTCTTGCACATCAGTTCTATTTTAAGCCACATAGTTAGCACCCCGATGGTTGAATTTCTCCAAGCATACTTCTAGCCAGGGTTATACACTAGACAGATAAAATGGCCCTAAGGTGGGAGTTTTGTCACTCTCACATTGGAAGTCAGAATTTGAACTCACTAAATCCAGAAACAATTTATAAACCAAATAGTTCATTGCTCTCAGCTCAGATTTAGACTAATATTTACTGTTACCTCAATACACAAAAACACTAAGCTTTATACTGACTATTTGAAGTTTTAAAAGTAGATCAATCATAACTTAAAAAGCAACTTGTTTCCACTGTTAAAATAAGACAGACACACATGTCTTTAAAGAACCTTTATAGAAGCACATTATCACCAATTCTGGAATTCTCTGTAGAATATAAAATAACCTTGTCTTCAGTTTCCAAGTAAGATATTTCTACATTAATTTGGCTGCCATTTGGACAAATATATATGTGAGTTTTTCTTGACAGCTTGTCAACTGGCAAGCAATTCTCAAACATCACATTCATTTCAGTTTAATATTGGCAAATTTCTCAATTAGAATTTTATTTTTCACTTCCTGCTTAATGAAATCCCTCAGTTCTTACTGACATTCCTTAGGGCATACAGGTGCAGTTTTGGTATTTTTTTTGTAATAGCGAAGGAAGAAAAATGAAAGAGGAAAGGAAGCGGGGGGGGGGGGAACTCTAAAAGAGAGCATAGGTAATGGGAAGAGAAAGGGGATAGTAGCTGACCTTCATACCGATACTCACCTTCATGAACAATGAAGGGAATAATTCACACTTGACAATAAAAGAGTACAACGGCCTCTGCTTATGTTAACCAGAGAAGCTAGCATCCAACAAAGACCAGACATCCACTCCTTAAAACCAATACATACAGGACAGGACAGAAGTAAGGTGAGGCATGTATTAGTAAAAATAATTTCACCATCACCCAAACAAGCAATAACAATAAGTGCATCCCCTTCAAGCATTTCTTTATCTTGCATGAGAGTGCGGGAGCCATTAACCAATCATCATAATTATGAAAATAGGCCATAATAATAGGTCAAAATATCACAATCAAACTCTGAATAAAGAATGAAAACTGGACTCAATTTTGCACCGGAAACTCCAACAAATTCTTTGTGAATTTTGGCATAGTTCTTACATATTAAAGATTTAAACACTTATGGGCATATGTACAGTATGGATGTGTGTGTGCATAAATACATGTGTATGTACTTAAATTTATCCCTAAAACAACAAAAAACTCTATAGGATATGTGCACACATATATACACAGAGGTATAAGTACACATGGCATTCTGTAGAACTTCTCATTGCTGAAAATAACTTTGGCATTTGTGTATGTATCTGGAGTCTTCTTTTCCAGCATATGCATCAGGCACGTGACTTACATGCACAGAAGAGTCATCATCTGACACATTTATAGCCAACAGATACAACTTTGGCCTTATGGGAGATAAAGTAGCATGAGACAGTTGTAGTTTCTGTATTCACTGTTTATTAGTAATTAATAAATACACAGGGTGCCCTGTGTATAGAAGGTGCTGATAATTTTATTTTTAGAAACTGTCTTACTAAAACCTAAACAAAAAGACAAATTGGGCAAGTTTTTTTGACCTAAAGGAGTAGAGCAAAACAAGATGTAAAAGAAAAGGAAAATCATTTAGCATTTCTTATTTTCTGCTTGTTCTTCAGAATTTAAAAGCTGTGCAAAGATGGAGATGTTTCTGCTTGTTTGTGTACTTCATTTTTTATGGTGGAGCTGACTGAAGAGAGGTACATGATAGCTAGGAATTCATAAAAGTCTCTCCTAGAAAATGTGTCATTTCGGTCATCTACAGAGTAACCATTCAGTTTTCATGAGTAGAAAAAATAAATAATAATAGAATTCCTCTCACAAGAACTAGATAAAATGGAATCCTGGCAGGAGAAATCTATGCGTAAGATATGAAGAACTGAAATCATTTCTGATATGTGGCTGAAATCGGTGTTTCTACCCAAGTTTTAATATAGACTGGAGGGAACAGGAGATCAAATGAAAATAAAGCCAGCAAAATCTCCCCAACTAAGGAGCTTGCTCAGTTTTATTCAAACTTTAAGGAAAAATAAAAATAAAAACAACTATGGAATACATGGAAGACAATTTTCCCATGGTAAGTGCAGACATTAACTCACAAGATTAGAATGTTTAAGTATACTGTTAGGCAGGTTACTGTGTTAATCTATTGGCAGACACTGGGGTCTGATCTAAGAGTGAAGTGAGTATCCGTTGAGGGGTCTGGGGGAAGAGGGAAGGAGTATGGGACTGGAAGATGAGAGGGAGGGATTGTGGGACTATGATCAGTATGTGAAATTAATTATGAATTAATTAATTACTTTTTAATTAAAAAAAAGTTTGTACTTTTTTCTGCCTGTTGATGTGACTGAGGAAACTTCACTGAAGGCTCATCTCACTGCCGTCAAGTCTTAGTCTGAGAAACCCGGAACTGCAGCTGAAGCTCTTCATTGGAAGGCTGAGCTTAGATACAACCAACTAGAGTCTGAGGAGTTACTCTGAGCAATGAGAAACACTCACTGACAGAGTGGTAATGAGAGAGCCAAACACCAAGAGATCCAGGAGCTTTGGGTTTGTCACATAGGCCACTGTGGAGGAAGTGATGCCCCTGTGATTGCAAGACCACAGAAGTTGAATGGCAGAGTTGTGGGACGCAAGAGAGCCGTTTCAAGAGAAGATTCTCAGACACCAGGTGCCCACTTAATCGTGAAAAAGATCTTTGTTGGTGGTATGTAGGAAGACACTGAAGAACATCACCTACGAGATTATTTTGAGCACTACGGTAAAACTGAACTGACTGAAATCATGACTGACAGGGGCAGTATGAAAGGAGAAGGTCTTTGCTTCTGTCACCTTTGATGACCATGACTGTAGGGATAAGATTGTTATTCAATAATATCGTACTGTGGCCATAACTGTGAAGCAAGAAAAGCCCTGACAAAACAAGAGATGACTAGTTCTTCATCCAGTCAGAGATATCAAAGGGGTTCTGGAAACTTTGGTGGTGGTCATGGAGGTGGTTTTGGTGACAGTATCAATTTTGGTTTAGGAGCAAACCTCAGTGATCATGGTGGCTTTGGTGGCAGCCACGGTGGTGGTGGATATACTGACAGTGTGGATGGATACAATCGATTTGGTAATTATGTTGGTTGTGGAAGAGGTGGCCCTGGTTACTCTGGAGGAAGTATAGGCTGTGGAAGTGGTAGACAGGGTAAAGGAAACCAGGGAAGTGTCTATTCGGAGAATATATAGGCAGATATGACACCTATAACATCAGAGGAGCAGAGGCGGCTTTTACCATGGTAGTGGAAGCAATTTCGGAGATGGTGGAAGCTACAATAATTTTGGCAGTTAAAACAATCAGTCTCCAAATTTTGGACCATTGCAAGAAGGAAACTTTGAAGGCATTTTCTCTGGACCTTATGTTGGTAGTGGCCAGTACTTTGTGAAACCATGAAACCAAGGTGGCTATGGAGGTTCCAGCAGCAGCAGTAGCTATGACAGTGGCAGGAGGTTCTAATTACATCACAGCCAGAAAACAAAGTGTAGCAGGAGAGGAGCCAGAGAAGTGACAGGGAAGCTACCGGTTACAACAGAATTGTGAACTCAGCCAAGCACAGCGGTGGCAGGTCCTAGCTGCTACAAAGAAAACATGTATTCAGACAATATTCATGTGGATGGGAAAAAAATACCCTCCAGGACAGTGTTTGCAACTAATTGTGTAACAGGTTAGTTTAGCTTCTGTTCTGTGGAAAGCGTAAAGCATTCCAACAAAAGGTTTTACTGTGGACCTTTTTCACCCATGCTGTCGATTGCTACATATAATAGCCTGATCATGATGCTGGATAAATGTGTCTTAAAAAAAATATTGCACTCAAGAATGCCCAGGACTAAATGGTGTATATGTACTGTAGGCTTAGGATCACTGCAGAAGAGAGAGCAGAAAGACTTTAAAAGTCAGAGGTGGTAGCTTGCTACAAAGACATGGTGCTTGCTACAAAGACATGGTGCTTGTTGGGCATAGCAGGATAGTTGCACATATGAACTTGTAGTCATTGTGATAGCACACACAATACCTGTGTAGGTCTAAATTTAATCAAATTGCAGCATGAAGAGGAAAGATCGGCATGAAGATCCACCCATACATGAGGGCATATTGGCATTTTTTGCATACTGGGTGAACGAGGTTTAGTGTTCTTGACAAGTATATCCCTGGATAAGTCAACAATGTTCAAGTGAAAGATCACAGATCCAGGAATGTTAGGACAGCATACTTGGGCTCAATAAGGAAAAAAAAATGAAATAAAAACAAAACCACAGTTAGGTGGTAAGGGAAGGGGTTTTGAAACTGAGATGAGTATAGAAAGGACAGTGAATATTATCAAAACATCTGGTACAAAACTTGAAATCAACTAATAAAAAACAAAAGAGTGCACTTTAGTCAGTGTAAAGTAACAAAGTACGGCAAAGTTTGAAAGAAAAAGACAGATTGATCAATACCTTTCAGGTTTTGTATTGGTTCTCAGTGTGTATTGGGACACAGGAAGTTGTGCAAGTCTGGATGTGTACCAGAAACCTTATTGACCTGGTTTACAGATTTTAGTAGGTTTATCCTATATTATATATCTAATATCCACTTATGAGTAAGTGTATATCCTCTGTATATACTTTCTGCTTCTGGGACACCTCACTCAGGATGATCTTTTCCAGTTCCCACCATTCACCTGCAAATTTCATGATTTCCTTTTTTTATTCCTTTTTTTTAAAAAAAATATTCCATTGTGTAGATGTACCACAATTATTGTATCCATTCCTCAGTTGAGAGGGAGGAGCAGCCTTACTAGGCCACAGAAGAAGACAATGCAGCCACTCCTGATGAGACCTAATAGACTAGGATCAGAAGGAAGGAAAGGAAGACAGAAGGAAAGGTAAACCTCCCCTATCAGTGGACTTGGGAAGGGATATGCATGGAGAAAGGGAAGGGAGGAGGAATTGGGAGGGGAGGAAGGAGGAAGTTATAGGGGGGGATACAAAGTGAATAAAGTGTAATTAATAAAAATAAAAAGAAAATAAAAACCTGGAGGGGTCAGGAACTCCACAAGGAGACCCACACAGGCAAAATACCTTGGCCCACAGGGGCCTGCAGAGATTGATACTCCAGCAAAGGACCGTGCATAGAGAGGACCTAGATCCCCTGTTCAGAGGAAGCTCATAAGCTGCACAGTTTCCAAGTGGTTTCCCCAGTAAGGGGAACAGAGACTGTCTCTGACCTGAAAGCAATGGTGGGTTCCTTGATCACCTCCCCTTGGGAGGTGCAACCTTGCCAGATCACAGAGGAAGATAATGCAGCCAGCCTTGATGAGACCTGATAGGCTAGGGTAAGATAGGAGGGGAGAAGGTCAACCCCTATCAGGGGACTAGGGAAAGAGCATAGGGGGAGAAGAGGGAGAGTGAGTGGGGCTAGGAGGAGATGAGGGAGGGGGCTGCAGCAGAGATACAAAGTGAATAAATTGTGATAGATAGATAGATAGACAGATAGATAGATAGTTAGATAGATAGAATTCATAAGTAATATATTAAAAAAACATAAGGAGAGCAAGGAAAAGAAGTCCTCCCCTATCAGTTGACTTGGGGAGGGGCATGCATGCAGAGGGTGGAGGAAGGGAGGGATTGGGTCTGGAGGATGGAGGGAACCACAGGGGGGATACAAAGTGAGTAAAGTGTAATTAATAAAGAAAAATAAAATAAAATAAATAAAAAAACATATGCAGAAGAGTAGTAACATTTTTTTTAAATATTCTGTGTGGTTTCTTTGGGACTTTCAGGTGAAACATACAGAAAACATGTGAGCATATAGGCTTTGGCTTAAGCAGGCAGATGAAGCAGTGGGTGTGATTTTAAAGCTATTTACATAGTCCAAATGGGTGAAGACCTGGCTAACCAAAGGTGCAGTTGAAGGTAAAGAGAAAACAAGGAGATGAGGGAGACTGAAAGAGAAATAGGAAAAGAAAGAAGAGTAGAGAAGAAAGAAAGAATGGAGAAAAACCAAATGAAAGAGGGAGCAAAAAAAAGAAATAGAAACAGGTATGAGGAAAGAAAATAAATCCAAGAAAAAAAAAAAAAACATAGGAATAAGTGACCAAAAATGGGTAAGTGGCCAAATATTGAAGGAGTAGATGATACTGAGAAAGAATCAGACTGAGCAAATAAAAGCAACTACAGTGTTAAGATCACACTGGCTAGGTAAGGAACATTGTGATATATCTGATAGTGAGTTACAAATTCACCCCAGAAGCCCATCATCTTTGTGCTGACACTTTCCAGATATAACTTTCTTCTTGGCATTCATATCAATGTCATATTTATGAGCTATAGAACTTTTTGATAAGGTATTTTTTTCTGGCAGAAAGCCTCATGTCAAATTGAAGGGGTTTTAAAATGATGAATTGCAATGTCAGTTATTCTTTTGTCTGTTTGTTTGTTTTGTGTTTTTTTTTTTTCAGTTTTGTCACTTTTAAGTGTGTCTAGTTTATCTGGCTTTGATGGTTCCCGTTTACCATCATGCAATTTGAAACAAACTAAGCCGCATCTTGCATGTACAGAAAACGACTTTTGTGATGCTGCACTCTGAATTTTAGATCCTTCCTCCTGACCTGTCAGGGAATAAAGAGATTGAGATGTGGATGGGATGATACTTTATGAAATAATAAACAATCAGACCTACAGGAGGGGGTATTATAACTGTGTTCTGGAAAGCATATTACCTTCTTTTTTTATGCAGTAAATGCATCAGTGATTCAGACAAGGTAGGACTGAGTGGATGATGGTAGCAATGACTTGTAGAAACCATGAAGTTAAGGTAAATTAGCCATGAAACGAGAAACTCATCGGTAAAAGTGACTGCATAATCCACCATAGATTCAGCCACTCCTCAAGCCAGCATCGGACTGACTCTAGTCCTAAATAGTTTCCTATGCTTCTGTGCACTACCTCTGCATGTGAGTATAGGCAGAAAATAATTAAACATGAACCAAATATCAGTCGGATTAGCTTGGCATGTTGGAACAAATCTTGATAAATCAGTCTCAGTAACAATACATGTTTATGACAGGAATACAAATTTAGCCTATTGAAACACTGCGGTGTAAGCAGCAATATTTTAATAAAACTGCTTCTCTGTCAGTTTCTATCACTAAGGGACTAAAGCTATTGAGCTGTGGAACTTAGGCCAAGAAAGGGGATTTGGAAATGCAAATGAGAGATAAGAAGGAAATAAATGTCTTTTATTCGGCCACATACCATCCCTGATGCCAGTAGCTATTTGAAAGATGACCCATAAGAAGCCTGGGAAATTGGAAGCATACATACCCAAAATGGACATCTCTGGAACAGTAGCATGATAAGGTCCATTGAGAAACTCAGGAGCATTGTCGTTGATGTCTTGAACTTTAATAATAAATTCAGAAGGAGGCTCAAGAGGTTTGTTTGTCTCCCAGTCCACTGCCTGAGCTGTTAGTGTATACTCTGCTTTTTCCTCTCGGTCAAGTCTTTTTATAGCATGGATATCTCCAGTTATATCATTGATTTGAAAGATTGTCCCAGCTCCATCACCTGACAGGATATACTTGATTTTTTTGCTTCCGGGATCCAGGTCTGTATGTAACTAAAAATGAAAAGAGGCAGTGGTTAGTTATGAAGATACCTTAATTATCTTCTGAATTATTTAACTGACCCTTGCTTTTCCATCGAATTGATTCTTTTTACACTACTTTCTCAGTCTCTCATAAGCAAATAACAAATACAGTAAACAGTATATACAAATAAGCAAATAATATAAAGTTGTATGCATAGCATCTTATAATAAAACAATGAGCCTCATCTAGACCAGCTTTTATAAACTGCTCACATTTGTTAAATATAAACCCTTATCGTTTCAAAATGAAGAGAGAGTCTAGCGAGCATAATGATGTATGTGTATGTTTTGACTTTTTGATGCACATACACACACAATGTTTTTTTTTTGCTGCCTTTTATGAAACAGAATGAAACAGTAACCATTAGTTAGTTTTAATATAAACAGATCCTTACATTTTATTTTAAAGTGAGTTATTTAGTATGAGATATTAAAACCAGAGGGCTAAATGTCTCATAACCTCTGCACTATTCCTATTTGATAAGATCAAATGGGGTGGCTCAAGAGTTTCATCAGATAGCTACTGTATTTTTGCAAAAAAAAAAAAATTGAACAACTCAACTTATATGATTAAGACTTTAATTTCTTATTTAATTTTCAAGAATACTTACATTCCAGTAAATGTAAATTCTCACATTATAGAAAAAATATTAATTCTCATATTTTAGAAAAGAATATTAATGGTAGGATATAGGAGCACATTTTAAAGCAAAAGAATTGAACTTCATGGAAAATGGCAAGTGTTTAACAAGAATTCAGATGTATTGCAGATTACATCCATGAGCCCTGATTGAAGAAAGTTTGTGGTATTTCAAAATGAGGTAAAGCCTTGGCTTTGCAAACATAGGTAGGTGCTGAGGAAAGCAAAGTTCCAGACGCTTTGCCTCCTACCAGCTTGCCTCATCCAGCCTTGATATGAGGGTTTGTGTGTAGCCTTATTGTATCCTATTATGCCATCTTGTTACATGTTCGGTTGATATCACTGAGAGGTCTGCTCTGTTCCAAAGAGAAATGGAGGAGCAGTGGATCTGGGGGAGAGGGGACTGGGAGGAATGGAAGGAGGGGAGCCTGCAGTCAGGATGTATTGTGTGAGAAGAGAATAAGTTAAAAGAAAAAATATTTATAGTTTGTTTGCAAGAGGGAGTTAGGAATATTCTGGTGTGAAGTTTTCCCCCATTAAAAATGTGTATATTCCCCTACAGAGATTTATACTTTAAAAGTTAAATTTATTATTAAGGTGCCTATTTGGAGATGGCTCAGCAGTCAGGAGCCATCTGTCAGTGAACGAAGGCACCATTTCTAGCACCCACATGGTAGATCACAACAATCTATAACTTCAGGTCTAGGAATCTGATGTCCCTTTTTCAACTCCCTGGACATCATGCATGCATGATCTTCACATACATACACACAGGCAAATAGTCATACACACACAATAAATAAATAAATCTAAACAAATGTACATTATTTTTGAATCTTTCATTGTAAAAAAAAAAGTGCTGAATTGATGTTGCAAAATAATGCTTAAATGAACATATTTTTTGTTTAACTCCCTTACTTATCAGCCAGGAGAGTCTTAATTATTTTTTCACCTAGACATATAAAACATGTGTTCCTTTAAAACACAGGTATGTTGTAGAAAGAATTGCATACAAATTCAAAAGGTATTGTGTTCTCCTGGAATTCCTTTTATTCATGATAGGATCTATAGCTTTTGTCTCAAATTTGAATTGTATTTAGTGCTTCAATAAATGAAAATAAAAGATTATGAAAAAGACATAAAATAGCAACAAAGAGCAATAAATACACTGAGATCTCCGACTTTACCTTTGAATATTTTTAAGAGTTGAAGCATAAGATTGCATCAAATATTTATTGAATCTCAAAGTGTATCCCTTTCATTTATTGTATTAAATTTATGAACAAGAACAAATATTGAAACGCCACTTTATCTTAATGAATATGGGATTATAATTCATTAATGTGATATTAATCCTAATTTATGATCATTTTAATTTATGTGCATTTTAATGTTTCCATTAGCATTTTTATTAAAAAAAGAACATTTGAATAATATATCATTCATACAGGCTTTGGTTCACAAAGAAGCCATTCTGGAGACAGGGTGGATACTCATATATATCACACTTGTCCATAATGTTTTAAAATTAACAAATACACCATACAAATTAATTTTATTGTTATTTAAGCTAGAAATTATTTCAGCACTGTTTACATCCTAAACACCCACAGCATCTGATTAACACATAATATTATGATGTAAAGTTTTATAATCACGTGTATTTAGAAATACAAAGAAGTACAGAGCATAGCTTTTTGTTTGTTTGTGTTTTCTAAGAATAAATACAGTAGTAAAAGTCAGACCTTTTAAATTATCTGTTCTGTGGAGATTAACATATTTCATTGATCTTTAGTTATTCTAGGGATATAACAACTAATATCCATAATTGATTTTATACCCTGAGATAATATATCAATCTAAAAGTTATGTAAAGATAAAAGAGGCCATATGAATATAAAATAGCTGAAACAGTTTTTATTCTATAGATTCTTCAACTTTTCACAACAATTAGATATTCCCAGCATAAATCCATTTGTAACACAAATACAAATAACTTAGGCCAGTGGAATGTCTAAAGCAGGTAAGGACACTTGCCATAAAGCCTGGGAACTTGAGTGCTATCCTTGGAACCAGCATGTTGGTAGAAAGTATCTCATGGTAGTTGTCACCTGACTTAAACATGTGATCAGTACGACAAAGATGTACACACACACACACAAGTATTTATATGTGTAAAAAATAAAGTAACTTTTACTCATATCATTCTATGAAAGACTTAAGGAACCTAATATTACATGCATTTTATACTAGTGACCTGTGACAACTTGACACAACATAGAGATGCCTGAGAAGAAACTCTCAGTTAAGGGATTGAGCTGATCAGATCAGCCTGTTAACAGGCCAGCAAGCAGCATGACTACAAGGAACTTGCTTTGAGTCCCTGTTGAGCATCTACCCTGACCTCCCTCCATAATGGACTCTAACCTGGGGGCATAAGCCAAATAAGTCCCTTCATCTCTTAAGCTGTTATTGGTGATGGTGTCTGTCACTGCAACAAAAATGAAACTACAACAGAAATTGGGACCAGGGAAGAAGCCGTTACTGTAATGATTTTGATCACATCATTCCCAAGGAACTGTGGAACACTCTGTGCAAGAAGAGCCATTCAGTGTGTGGATCTTGCTGAACTGTTCAAGTAGGAGCTTGGAAGGTCTGAGTGCTAAGGACAAGGTGGATTGTGGAGAACTGGGCTGTGACATTTCATAGGGAAGTGAGCAATCTATTGGATCTGGGCTAGGGACCATTCTTAATTTTTTTTTTTTTTTTTTTTTTTTTTTTTTGCTAAGAATCTGTATGTGCTCATCAGCAGGGGCTGAAAAATCAGCAGCGACTCACAGAAGAGTACAACTGAAATGAATCTCTATGGAGAACTCAGAAAGGCCACTGGTGAAGGGGTAGCCTCATTTGTCTTAGTGACCCCAGGATATTGGCGATGCCAGGATTGTGACATGTCTGTCAAGGCTATCAGCAGGTATGAATTCATGCTGGCCTAAGCATGTAGGACAACTATGTGTGTTGCTGGTAGAAGAGCTGGTGTGGTGGGGCTGCCTAAATAGAAGTGGAAAACAAGACAGAAAATGGATCCCAGATGTGATACACTGAACTACAGAACTTCGATTCACACTACTGCATTTTAGTTTTGTTTGAGTGAGATTGTTTTTATAATTCAGGTCTTCCCCTTTGGAATAATAAAAACATAAGTTTCATTTTTTTTTTAGGAGCTCCTTTTTAAAACACACTTTGGACATTGAAAAGAGACCTTAGACTTTTAAAAATATTATATTTTTTAAAAGGCTAATGGATTTTTAAAGGTTGTGTTGTGTTTTATATTAGGATATTAAAATGAGGCCTTTTCAACTCTCTCTTTCTCTCTCACACACACATGCAGAAACACTAGGTAAGGAATTTGACATTATAACAAAAGAATTTTGGCTGTACAACAAAAAATGATTGGTTGAAAAAGCTAGCACTCCAAGTCTGCCCCTCATAACTATTGCAAAGCACAGTTACAAGCTACTATTTTTGCTGCTCTTTCCCACATGTCTGTCAGATCTTGCACATTTAACGCAATGAATCTATCCATTACTCATCCCACTGACATGAGCCTGTGATGCTAAAGACATCCCAAGTGTACTAAATGTTCACAGTTGTGCGTAATATGGACATGTGAATGTTGCTTTTCTCAGAAGCTGCTTTTGCTAACTAGAGCAGAATAAGCGCCACATGAAAATCAGCCTTGATGGATAAGACTCCATAGGCTTGCTATGGCACAAGAGAACATTATCTTTTCATTTACTAAGCATGTAGAATGCACCCTGTACTTTTTGTTATATTATGTTAGAGATGGAGGTAGTGAACATAATCTTTGCTTTAAGAGTCTCAGTTTTGTGGGAGACATACGAAAACAAATATCTGAGAAATATAATGTTTACTGTTGTTGTTTTGCTGTTATATCTTTATGGTTTGAATAAAATATTTTCCCCATGAGCTAATACATTGAATGATTGGCTCCAAATGGTGATACCATTTGGGAAAACTCTAGAAACTTTAGATGAAGGATCTAGTTGTAGGAAGTAGGTCACTGTGATCATGCATTTGTGAGGCATGGAGGCCTTGACATAGTTTTCAAAGGTATGTTCACAGTTTACCACAATCCATCATCATTAGTTGCTGACCAAGCACAGGGCCAGTCAACCATGGCTAAACCCTTTGAAAGCATGAGTCTACGCAAAGCTGGCCTCCCTTAAGTGGTTCATGTCAAGCATTGTGTCATAGCAATGCGGAAAGAACTAATAAATATATGCCAAGTGTTTCCTGTATGGTAAGCACTGTGAAAATGCATGTAACTGCCTTCGCAGCAAACTTGAAGACGTTCTTCCATTTTTTGGAGATGCACAAAATGTCCAGTATGCAGAGGTGATCATCACAGTCTCTTATAGTCAGTCTTCATTTCAGAATCATGTCAGGGCTGCTCATGATGGAGCTGAATCATGAGAACTGGCATCATTGCACTCTCATCATCTCCCATATATTTGCATAACAACTCCTAATTAACACTCAAGTTTATACTGTAAGAATCGTGGGAAGTTTCATTTGCATTTTATTTTCCTTTGCATTCTCTTTACCTAGTTATGTGCTTGTCATGTTGTTGGAAGCTCAATAAATACTTGTGGAGTTCAGTGAATGTAAAGAAAGTAGAAGAAAAGAACAGTTCCTATTTTATTTTAAAATAGTTATTTAAAGAAGGAAGCAAAATAATTTAGAAAAACTATATCCAGGGACTTAAATGTTATCCATGGAAAACATTAGGTCTTTTGCATCCTCAAGTGTATATTCAAATTTTAATGCCAATGTAGGAACTAAGATAGATGAGTTAATGTAAGTGAGTGGGGAGGACAGAGAGCACTGGGTAATGAACAAATTAACAGATGAGTAACGAAGGCCAATTATCTTATACTTGATCACTACCAATCAATCCCAGAATCAGAATAAGAGTTTACGCTCTTCTTGTGATTGTGCATATTTATTGTACAATAATCTCCTTTTGCTCTCATAGGTTTCTCTATAACCTTAAATTTATTCAAGACATAAAATGTAGAGTAAATTCTTTTCTGTTAGCATTAATTTGGGACAAAATTGAGTTAGAGTTACCAGACAGAATTACTTCAGTACACTCTGACTACATCTTCTACTCAAATGAGATGAAGACATAGATAGAGTATGTAGAGCTAAAATCACATCTTAACTGAAAATCAGGTATCCCTGACTTCACAACTTATTTCACAATTCTATTGAGTCTAAATGAGCATCATGGAAACATGTCTCTGATTTATTATTTTTTTCCCAGGAAATATCTAAGTCTCAGGAAAAAAAAAATCAGCATCTATTAGAACCTAAGGATTTCACAAAGGTTTAGTGGCAGCAGACATCACTGCCATTTTAGGGACCCTGGTTTTACATGAAGGTTATCTGACAAAAAGTAAACAAGCTCAGCACTCTTGAATCAAATTGTACAATAAACTATCTTCTCAGGATCTGGTATAGTGCCTGTTGGGCAGGAACTGGGTTATGAGCAGCAAATTCATCTGCGAATAAATTATCATTATAAATCACAATCATTCCATTTATCAGTTTGACATAATATGTTTTTAGTCTAAATATTTGAGATAATAAAACTTTATTCTAGAACAGATACATACACAGACTGCTATGAGAATGACATAGTGTGTGTCAGGAAAAAGAATAAGAGGAAAAATATTAGCTCTTTTCACGTTTCTATACAGTTTTCCTAAGGACACAAAGCGTAGTACCAACGTTTTCTTATTCTAATTTCTGATTCAGTACTCTTATGCTCAACAGACCATCTTCCAAAGCAGGTTAGAAAAGGATGAACACGGACTATTTCTAATAGGATCTCAAGGGCAGGCTGTTTGACCCCCACCCCAGGGGAGGAGCAGTCTGTTAGGCCACAGAGGAGGACTTTGCAGCCAGCCCTGAAGATACCTGATAAAACAGGGTCAGATGAAAGGGGAGGAGGTCCTCCCCTATCAGGGGACTTGGAAAGGGGCAGGGAGGAGACCAGGGAGGGAGTGTGGGGTTGGGGAGGGAATGAGGGAGCGGGATACAGCTGGGACACAGAGTTAACAAAATGTAACTAAAAAGAAAAATAAAATAAAAATAAAAAAATTAAAAAAAAAAAAGCATTCTAATGGGACTAACCAATTATAACCAAAGAGAACTGTACAATCACCTGATGTTTGGGGCCTTATAAATAAATAAATAATGTCTGAAGCTTTAAAGAAGTAAAGCACCTCTTAGGGTGATAGAGCAAAACAGATAAGATGTCATGGTGAGGAGTAAACTAAAGAAAATCCATTAACTGGCTGAAATGTTCTATGGTTACGTAAATGAAAAGAATACAAATTACTTTTCATTTAGTCACTTGATCGATACCAATTTGTAAAATTAACTTACATAATAAGGCAATATAGCAGTCATAAAAACACCTGCAGATTTTAGCTAAGATCAACTTGTGAACACGTTACTCCAATTATATTGTATAAGGAAATAAAAGTTTACTGAATTCGAGATATTTCTCCAAGCATTTCTCAAATAAACCAAGTTACCCTCTGTTTTACATGAAGAACTGAAAGGATAAAGAATAAATGTCCCATAACTCAAAGCAACAAGAACGAAAAGACCACAGTGTCTATCCTGTGGCCTTTGTTGCTGTGATAACTTACTTAAACAAAAAACAAGCTCATGAACCACTGTAGTCTGTACTGAGGTAGAAATTATAGCTGCATCAGGAGAACAAGGCAGTGCACACACAAGCCCTTCAGCAGTGTACATCAGGCAAGGTGTAGCACTCTGATGACTCAGGCACATACACTTGGCATTCTGTTTCATCTTCCAGTGTGAATAAAGTTTGATCTGGCCATAGACACCGGTGCCCACAGAAATAGAAAAAATATATATATTTAATTATTTTTATTTTTATAAATTACAGTTTATTCACTTTGTATCCCCCTGTACCTCCCTCCCTCCTCCCTTCCCAATCCCAGCTTCCCTGTACACCACCCATGTCCCTCTCCTAGTCCACAGAAAAGGGAGGTCCTCCTCCCCTTCTCTCTGATCCTAATCTATCAGGTCTCATCAGGAGTGGCTGCATTGTCTTCTTCTGTGGCCTGATAAGGCTGCTTCCCCTTCAGGGGGACGTGATCAAAAAGCAGGCCAATTAGTTCATGTCAGAGATAGTCCCTGTCCCCATTACTATGAAGGCCACTTGGATAAAGAAATGTTCAATGTCCTTAGTCATCAGGGAAATGCAAATCAAAACAACCCTGAGATTTCACTTTACACCCATCAGAATGGCTAAGATGAATAACTCAAGTGACAACACATGCTGGAAAGGATGTGGAGAAAGGGGAACCCTCCTCCACTGATGGTGGGAATGTAAACTTATACAACCACTTTGGAAATCAATCTGGTGCTCTCTCAATTAGGAATAGCGCTTCCTCAAGATCCAGCTATACTAGTGCTAAGCATATATCTAAAAGATGTTTAAATATATAGCAAGGACATCTGCTCAACCATGTTTGTAGCAGCTTTATTTGTAATAGCTAGAAGCTGGAAAAAGCCCAGATGCCCCTCAGTTAAGGAATGGATACAGAAATTGTGGTACATTTACACAATGAAATATTACTCAGAAATGAAAAGATTTAAAGTAAGTCCATTTGAAGTGATATTCTGAGAATACAATTAGAAAAAGGAAGCCATTGCTTTTGCTATTCTTAAATAGCAAATTTCATAAAATTAGGTCTTCTATATATTTTATTCATACTATATCCAACAGTATGCATGGGGGTCTGGTATATACTCAGAACTGATGAACCCTGACATAATTTGTTTGCATAAGGCATAGCCTAATTTCCTACAACTTGTTAGTGATTTGAGGTGAGGGCTCAGTTTCTGTTGTTAACTTGATGTTTCTCAAGTTTCTAATGTCACCCAATCAGGCCCATTCAAAATCCTACACATTTTAGCAACTTCTATAGAAACCTGCAAGAAAGCATATTTGGTTATTCTGGAGTAAAATAATTCGTAATGAAAACTTGGAGTGGGGATGGAGATATATAATAATTGGTGGACTAATTGTTTTGAATGCATAAAGCTTGGGTTTGAACTGCTGCACCAAAAATATTTTAAACAGCAACAATTAGAAGCAGAAACCTTTACGAAAAATGGAGAAGTCACCACAGTTTGGAAGTAGAGAAGAAAGACAGACAGACAGATGAACAGACAGAAAGACAGATAGATAGAGATATCACACAATCTACAGAACAATTCATTCTGTACATGTTCTGAAAACAGAATAGACACTGAAATAAAAACAGTGTACCAATCTAATACATACAAAGGAATGATAAAAAAAAATGGACTACCGAAACAAGCATTTATAAGGTGAATCTGCTCCCTTCTTGCTTCTAGACCATAACTTTTCAGATTTATAAACATAGTGTGTCAGGTCTATAGTAAAGCCATTGTTCTAAACTCCAATAAGATTCACAGGCTTCTTTCTCTGTGTCTCCTTTCTTCCCTCCCTCTTTATTTCCCTCCTTCATTCTCTTCCTCCCTCCCTCTTTTGTGCCTTCCCTCTCTACACCCTTCTTGCTCTTCATCTCTCCCTCTCTCTCTCCCTCTTTCTTCTTCCTTCGTGCTTGATATCTGTACTCCATTAGAAAAAGTGAAACAAAGAGTGGTTCCCTGAGACAAAATGATAGTAACAGAGTCTACAGACTATTTGACTCAACCAAATAACCCAATATTTTTGTAGAATAAGACCTACATAAAAGTGAAGCCAAAGCTTGCACTTTGAAAGAATTTAGAGAAATGAAAGAATTCATTCTGTAATAATAATAAATAATAGAATTTATTTATATTATGAAATCTACTCTAAGAACATTCAAATTCTAGGTTCTCAGTGGTCCTCATTTCTTTTGTATATTATTGAACTTTAAGATTATATATTGTATTTAACCAGGAATCCATTAAAAAGTAAATTAACAGACACCAATCTTTTTCTTTTTTTCATTTTAAATAGTTATTTATATTCTTAAATATTGACAACATGAAAATTCTCACGTTCCATCTGTGGCCAAAATATGTTTCATTTCATTACCCTTTAAAAGAAATATGAGCATAAATCACTACTCTTCATTTGTGTCTCTACTTGATCTTCATCCAAGCATCTTCTAGCCAAGGCTGTGTGCTGCTATGACCAATGCAATAGAGGACAACCATGTTTTGATATATTTTTTTAACCTATATGCTGACAGCAGCCTGAATTAAATATTAATTTTTATAGAACTGAAAGCTAATATGTTTATCTAACACAGCCAAAGATTTACAGGAACAGTTCATAATATGAGTTCTAGAATGAGAGCATTAAAATAACAGAACTAGATAGAAACAAGCTATAGGACTGGGAGAAATTTACTTAACCTTTTACATAGTCAGTTGCCTATCAGCCTGACTACAGGACAGAACAGGAAATAAAGCAATCAAATTTCAGACATAAATAGTAGTGGCATGTTCTATGTATTCTTGTTTGAGTTTGTGTATAAAGGGAACATATGCATAATCATGTGTATTTTGCTCCACCACCTCAACCCTCTGTTCAACCATAATATGTAGGCTCTGGATGAAAGACAAAAAAAGAGAAGAGGACAGGAGGGAAGAGAGGAGAGGAGAGGACAGGAGAGGAGGGGAGCGAAGGGAGGGGAGAAACCAACCATATGAAAACTACAATGCAAACACAAGAGGCCCTTATTATTTCAACCAACAAATAGCACGCTGGATATACATGTGTGTGTGTGTGTGTGTGTGTGTGCGCGCGCGCCCATTATTGAATGTGATTTCAATATTGGTTAAAGTTATGGTGTTTTATTTCTAATCTGAAAAAAAACCATCTTTCTAATTACACTAATATAGGTATATTTTTCTTAAAACTACTTGCATGAAACCTTCAATTTGCCACAAAAAATAATCATGGGAAGATAAGACTTTTGCAAAAGTTACTAACTAATGAGGCCTAGTAGACTAAGATCAGATAGAAGAGGAGGAGGACTCCCCTATCAGTGGACTAGGGGTATAGGAGGAGAAGATGCAGAGAGGGAGGGAGGGTGGAACTGGGAGGAGAAAATGTCTACAGCCCAGATACAAAGTGAATGAACTGTAGAAATAATGATAAGTAGATAATACATAAAAATAAATGCAAAGTGAATAAATTGCAATAGTAAATAATAAAAGGATACCATGAAAAAGTGATCACATTCAAGTCAAGAATGATACCCAAGAGGGAAGCAAAGTTACTGAGAGTTCATGAATAGACTTTCTAGTATTCAGAACAATGAGGCAATATTAGCCTTCTTGGCTGGATAAAGTTTGTCATGTTTGTCTTACCAAAATAATAAAGCCCTCTAAAGTGTACTAACTATTCATCAATGATGAGGAATGGCAGCAGAAACTCTCAAGGACATTTCCCAGAGACAAGAGACTTGGGTTTTGAGATGGAATAATCGATCTCTTTTAAAGAATGCTTGAGATCTAACATCCAAAAATCAGTAAATAAATTGTGCTGTCCAATACAGAAAATTTGAAGATACGAGCTCCTGATTGAGGAGCTCAGAGAGGGACCTTACTCTGAATTAAATAAGCATATTCAAACTTATTACACAGATCCCTGAGAGAAAAGTATGTCTTCTTTCTTTTGTCATGGGAAACAGGAATATGGAAAAGTGGTCAAACCAAGGCAACCTTGCTGGCTCTAATTGGGCCTATAGATAGGTCCTATGGCCAATAAGATAAAGGGTATGAGAAAACTCCCTCCAGAGACTTTAGAAAAGGAGCAGGCCCAGTCAAGTACCATTATATGTCCCAATGAGACCTAGCGTAAGGAAATATATGATAACAAATTTAAGCCACTAAATTTGTGATTCCTTGTCCCCAAAACAGAATCAATGAGTGATTTGTAATCAATATTGTGATAAAATATAGAGGAAGGTATTTACATTTACATTTCAGGTGGTTAAGAAATTTTGATATAAGCCAAATCCTTTCCAGTTTGGTAATATAAAATAAGGAGTGCTGAATTTTCTTTGGGGCATTTGCTAGTATAAATAACCTCTGAATATTGAGATACATCTTCCCTGTTTGCACAGTTATTTGACATTTTCAATATACTTCCACGGAGACTTTTTAGAAAATATACACTGCCAACTTTCAGTCAGTCAGAGGAGTAACCTATTCATTTTATTGTGTAACCATAGCTTCAAAGATATTAATTGAAAGTTGTTCTGCAACCATTATTGTGAATTATTTTCTCTTTTATTTCATCTAATTATTGTAAAAGCCCTCTTCTTTGATTTTCAGATTTCAGAAGCTGAAAGTTTGAGATTTTAAGTACAAAGCTCCTGTTTTTTTTTTTTTTTTTTTTTACAATTTTGATGTGGTAAGCTGAAACCAAGCACTGACCAGAAAAAAAAAAAGTTCCCAATACCAAAATTATCAATATTAAGAGGTACTCAGTAAGTTTTACTTTGTTTCATGTGTCTCACACATTACTTGTTTGGAAATTGAGCTTTTGTTGGAATTACTTGGAAGCAAGCATCATCAAACAAGAGGTGTGGCATGAAAACCAGAGGCGTTGATGTCATGATCCCTAGGAACTTGTAATACTCAGCTAACATACCAGAGCTCACGGAACTGATAGAAATTTCATCGAAAACGATGATGAAACGGACCGGACAAGTCTTAAAGATATTTTGCAAATCAGACTTGAACACAGCTTGTAATCTCAAACGACCATATAAAAACACCTTCTTTAAAAAATTACAACTTTTTTGTATAGTATGTAAATACAGAACATAATTGTCATGGCATGAAAGTAGAACACCAACACACACAAAAGCTAAAGTTGTTACTGGCTGTGTCGATGCACCCTTTAGGGGTGGGTCAGCAGTAGAGATGTGCCTTTGAAAGGGGTGTTGGGCCTGAGTTATTCACACTTTCATTATTGTGTTTAAGAAACTAAAAAAAAAAAGCAACCAAAGTAAAGGGATTTATTCTGTCTAGAGGTTTCAGAGATTTCATTCCACAGGCATTTGACCCCATCACTGTTGGTATGTGCTGTGGCAGAGCATTCTGACAGAGATGGTACTGGGTAGCAAACTTGCTCCCCTCCATGCTGCCAAGAAAGCAGAAAAATGAGGTAGCAAGAAGGATGCAGGACAACAACATAATCTTTAAGACACAACCACAGAGTATGCTTCCTGTAATGAAGCCACACTTTCCATATTGCCAAGAGATCAGCTTCAATTTTAAATCCGTGAACTGAATAACCCTTCACAATGTGGGAGCTCTTCTCATCCATTCACTACCTGACAATAGCACCTCAGAACACTGCTTCCATCAAGGGCCGAGCACTTAGGACATGAGCATTCAAGGGATACACTTCTGTGCATGTGCCACCTCCCAGACCTCAGCTCTACCTAAAATCCCAGAAACCAGCAGCCATCAAGGACTACCAGAATAGACATTCATCAGGGATCACCAGAGGCCTGCAGTCATCAGAGACTACCAGCTCTATTTGAAATCCCACAGGCCTCCTGGGATCCCAGATTTCTGTAGGTCTGAGGTTGGAGCTCTACAGGACAGGAGCCTACCACAGAGGGCCTCTGAAAGGCTCTACCTTGCAGGGTATTGAAGCAGATGCTGAGACTCATAGCCAAATTTTGGGGAGAGTGCTGGAAATCTTATGAAAGAAGATAGAGTAAGACCTGGAGAAGACAGGAGCTCCACAAGGAGAGCAATAGACCCCAAAACTCTGGGTATTTTCTGAGACTGCTACTACAGCCAAGAACCACTCATGGAGACAGCCTGGAAGTCTTGCATAGAGGTAGCCCATGGCAGCTCAGTGTCCAAGTGAGTTCATAGTAATGGGGACAGGGACTGTCTCTGACAGGAACTGATTGGCCTGCTCTTTGATCACCTTCCCCCAAGGGGAGAGCAGCATTACCAGGCCACAGAGGAAGAAAATGTAGCCACTCTTGAGAAGACCTGATAGACTAGGATCAGAGGGAAGGGGAGGAAGACCTCTCCTATCAGTGGACTGGGGGAGGGGTACCGGTGGGGAAAGGGAGGGAGGGTGGAATTGGGAGGTGAAGAGGGAGGGAGCTATAGGGGAGATACAAAGTGAATAAGCTGTAATTAATGAAAGAAAGAAAGAACAAAAGAACAAATGAAAGAAAGAAATCTCACAGGCTTAATGCCATCAGGGACCAACAGGCCTGCCAACACCAGGGACAACCAAATGGCTAAAGACCAGCATGAAAACATACTCAACAAAACCCAGGACAATATGCCACCATAATAACACAGTTATCTTATTACAACAAGCCCTGGATATACTAACATACCTGAAGAGTAAGAAAATAACTTTAAATCCAATCTTATGAAGATGATAGAGGCCTTCAAAGAGGAAATGAGTAAAACCCTCAAAGGAATATAGAGAAATACAATCAAACGGATGAAGGAAATGAATAAAACTGTTAAGGACCTGAAAGTGAAAACAAGGGCAGTAAAGAATACACAATCTGAGGCAATCCTGGAGATGAAAAACCTAGGGAAGAGAATAGAGACTACAGATGAAATCACCACCAGTAGAATACAGGAGATGGAGAAAAGAATCTCAGGCATAGAAGATTGGATAGAGGACATTGACACATTGGTCAATGAAAATGGTAAATCTTAAGAGTTTCTAAGACAATACATCCAGGGAATTTGGTGAAAAGACCAAACCTAATAATAATAGGAAAGAAGGAGAAAATTCCCAGCTCAAAGGCCCAGAAAATATCTTCAATAAAATCATAAAAGAAAATTTTCCTAACATATAGAAAGAGATACCTATAAACATACAAGAAACTTACAGAACACCAAATGGATTGGAATAAAAAATAAAATCCACTATCCATATAATAATCAAAACACTAAATGTACAGAACAGAGAAAGGAAAAGTAAAAGCCACAAGGGATAAGGCCCAGTAACATATAAAGTCAGGTTTATTAGTATTATACCAAATTTCTCAACAGAGACTTAAAAGCCAGAAGGGCCTGGGCAGATATCATGCAGACCCTAAGAAACCACAGATGCCAACCTATACGACAATAGCCAACAAAACTTTCAATCTCCATAGATGAAGAAAATAAGATATTCCATGGAAAAACAAAATTTAAACAATATCTTTCCACTAACCCAGCCCTACACAGGACACAAGAAGAAAAACTCCTACAAAAGGAAGGTAAAGACACCAAATAAATCACAGAAAAAATTAAAAGTAATGTCACACAAACAAAACCAAAAGAAGGGAAAGCCACACATATGCTCTACCACCAACAGCATCAAAATTAAAGTAATCAATAATCACTGGTCATTAATATCTCTTAACATCAATAGAGTCAATTCTCCAATAAGAAGATACGGGCTAAAAAAGTGGATGTGAAAACAAGATCTGTTATTCTGCTGCACACAAGAAATACACCTCAAAAACAAAGATAGACATTACCTCACAATAAAGAGCAAGAAAAAGGTATTTTCCAGAAAATGTACCTAAAAAATAGAAGGATTAGCCATTCTAATATCTAATAAAATAGACTTTTAACCAAAAGGATCAACCAACAGATGGGGAAGGATATTTAATACTCATCAAAGGAAAAATTCACTAAAACCATGTTTCAATTCTGAACATCTAGGCTCCAAATGTAGGGGCATCCATGTTATCCATGTTTGTAAAAGAATCATTACTAAAGCTTAAATTACACTCTGAATACCACACATTAATAGTGGAAGACTTCAACAACCCACTCTCATCAAAGGACAGGTGAATGTGACAAAAACTAAACAGAGAAATATTGAAAAAAATTGACATTATGAATCAAATGGATCTAATAGACATCTACAGAACATTTAACCCAAATACAAAAGAATATATACATTCTCCCCAGAACAACAAGGAACTCTCTGTAAAACTGACCATATACTTAGTCACAAAGCAAGCTCAACAGAGACAAGAAGATTGAAATAATTCTTATATCTAATCAGAATACAATAGGCTAAAATTGAACCTCAACAGCAACAGAAACAACAAAAAGCCTGCAAAGTTATGGAAACTGAACAACTCTTCACTCAATGATGATGAGGCCAGGAAAGAAATAAATTCAATGAAAGTGAGGGCACAGTATACATAAACAGATAGGACACATGGAATCGGGGCTAAGACGAATGTTCATAACACTATAATCTTCATAAAGAAATTGGAGAAGTCTCATCCTAGCAACTTAACAGTGCCTCTAAATGCTCCAGAACAAAAAGAACCAAACACACCAAAGAGGAGTAGACAGCAGGAAATAATCAAACTAAGGGCAGAAATCAAATAACTTAGAAACAGAGAGAACAAAATAAACAATCAACAAAACTAAAAGCTGCTTCTTTGAGAAAATTAACAAGATAGAACTCTTAGCCAAACTAACTAAAAGGCAGGAAGATAATATTCAAATTAACAAAATAGAAATTAAAACAAGGATAGAACAATAGACAATGAGGAAATCCGAAGAATCTCTAGGTCTTACTTCAAAGACCTTTAATCCACGAAATTGAAAACTCTAAATGAAAGGGATATTTTTTTTGATAGATTCCACTTAACAAAATTAAATCAAGATAAGTTTAACAATCTAAATACTAATCAGCAGTTAAAAACAAGGAAATCATGAAATTTGCAGGCAAATGGTGGGAACTAGGATAGATCATCTAGAGTGAGGTATCCCAGAAGCGGAAAGACACAGATGGTATACACTTACTAGTAAGTGGATATTAGACATATAATACAGGATAAACACACTAAAATCTGTACACCTAAAGAAGCAAAGCAAGAAGGAGGACCTTGGGTAGGACAATCAATCCTCACTCAGAAAGGCAAACAGGGTGGACATTGTAAGAGGGAGAAAAATGGGGAACAGAACAGAAGCATACCAGAGAGGGCCTCTGAGAGACTCTGCTCAGCAGGGTATCAAAGTAGATGCTGAGACTCATAGCCGATTGCAGGGAATCTCATGTAAGAAGGGGGAGATAGAAAGACCTGGAGGGAACAGGAGCTCCATAAGAAGAGCAATAAATCCAAATAATCTGGGCAGGGGTGTCTTTTCTCAGGCTGATACTCCAACCAAGACCATGCATGGAGATAACCTAGATAATCTAGAAATCCTGCTAGATGTAGCCCATGGCAGCTTGGGCTCCAAGTGGGTGTCCTAGTAAGGGGAACAGGGACTGTCTGTGACATGAACTCAGTGGCTTATGGGGGGATACAAAGTGAAAAAAGAGTAATTAATAAAAATAAAAAATAATAAACATCAATAAATAAATAAATAAATAACAAAAAAATCAAAAAGGAAAGAAGGAGGACCCTGGGTAAGATCAATCCTTATTCAGAAAGACAAATGGGATAGACATCAGAAGATGGAGAAAACAGGGAAGAGGACAGGAGCCTACTACAGAGGGCCTCTGAAAGACTCTACCTAACAGTGTATCAAAGCCGATGCTGAGACCCATAACCAAATCTTGGGCAGAGTGCAAGGAATCTATTGAAAGAAGTGGGAGTTAGTAAGATCTAGAGAGGACATGAGCTCTATAAGGACCAAATATATCTGGGCACAGGTGTCTTTCTTGAGACTGATTTTCCAATCAAGGGCCATGCATGGATATAACCTAGAACCCCTGCTCAGATGTAGCCCATGACAGCTCAGTAACCAAGTAGGTTCTCTAGTAAGGGGAACAGGGACTGTCTCTGACATGAACTCAGTGGCTGGCTCTTCGACCTTCCTCCCACCTCCAAAGAAGCAGCCTTGCTAGGCCACAGAGGAGGTTATTGCAGCCAGTCCTGATGAAACCTGATAAGCTAGAGTCAGATGGAAGGGGAGGAAGACCTCCCCTATCAGTGAACTTAGAGAGGGACAGGGAGGAGATGAGAGAACAAATGTGGGATTGGGAGGGAATAAGGAAGGGTACTACAGCTTGGATACAAAGTAAATAAAGTGTAATTAATATATAAAATAAAAATTTAATTGAAAATTTATATTTAAAAAACCTACTCAATATAATGCTTTAAATCAAATCCAAGAACTCATCAAAAACACCATCCAACATGTTCAAATAGGCTTCATTCTAGGGATGCAGGGGTGGTTCAACATATAAAATCCAAAGGGGGAAAAATTAAAAAAAAAAAATTAAAACCACACACACACAAACAAAAACCAAACAACAACAACAACACTTTATCATCTCATTAGATGCTGAAAAATCCTTTGACAAAATCCAACACTTCTTTATGATAAAGGTCTTGGAGACATCACAGATACAATGCCCATAACTAAACATAATGAAGGCATTATACCGCAAACTGATAGCCTACATCAAATTTAATGGATAGAAACTTAAAACAATTCTACTAAAATCAGGACAAGACAAGGTTGTTCACATTCTCCATATCTATTCAGCGTAGTACTTAAAGTTTTACCTAGTACTTTAAGACAACTCAGAAGATTAAGGGGATTTAAATTGGAAAAGAAGAATTCAAAGTATCTCTATTCACATGATATGATTGTATACATCATTAACTACAAAAACTCTACCAGAGAATTCCTACAGCTGAAAAAAAAATATCCTCAAAGTGGCTTAATACAAAATTAACTCCAAAAAAATCAGTTACAAAAGAAATTATGGAAGCAACACACTTCGCAATCACCAAAAATAATATAAAATATCTTGGTTTAACTCTAACCAAGCAAGTAAAAGACCTGTATGATGAAAAATTCAAATCGCTGAAGGAAGAAATCAAAAGGTGATGAAGAAGATACCAAAAAATGGAAAACTCCCATGCTCATTGATCGGTAGGATTGATATAGTGAAAAACTGGCCATCTTACCAAAAGCAATCTATAGATTCAATACAGTTCTCATCCAGCTCCCAGCAGAATTCAACACAGACCTTCAAAGAGAAATCCTAAACTTCAAATGGAAAAATAAAAATCTCAGGATAGCTTAAGCAATTCTTTACAATGAAAGAATTTCTGGAGGTATCATCATCTCTGATTTCAAGTTGTGCTACAAAGTAATAGTAATAAAAACTGAATCCTCAGAAACCATGAGTCAACATAAGCTCTTCCAATTTTTTTTTTAACTTATTGATTTGGGTATTTATTTTTCACAGCAATAAAATAGAAGCATTGTTAAAAAACATAATGGATGTTTTGTATCCAATTTGAATTTAAAAACCATTCTACTATACTCAATCATCCTAACATGTCTACACATTCAAGATAAAGAATTATAGATTGGTGTATTTTCAAAATTGTTCCTGTATCATTCTGACTATATTTGGTCTAATGATTCTTATCAAAAACCTTTCCCCCTTTTTTGTAGATATTCTAGTTTCACCTGAAAGAAAATTTTAGAATGCTGTGAAAGCATAGATATCACACAAGGACAGTATAAAGGACAACACTGACAAGGATAAGGAAACAGTACACAGATTTTTTTGCATATAATTAATTTACTATTAACTTTGTGAAGTAGAGAAGAAAAATCGTGAGTACTCATTGCCAATGTGAAAAATTGTCACACATGGAAATGGAATGGAGTTTCTAACACATTTCATTGCACAACAAAAATGTTGATTCATTAGCATATTACAGAGAGATAACAATGAAACCTAAGTTAATATCCAACTGTTTTTAATATACAAGACCGAGGAGTTATTTCGACGTATTCATGCATGTGCTTAGACTTCGACACAGTGAAGTTCAGAACTGTGTAATTTTAGTTTTGGTGGGGCTCTTGCCAATTAGTAAAAATGAAAAAAATAACATAAAATAAATGAAAAAGACGGATGAAGAGTGTGTGGGGCCTGATCCTAGGCACTGAAAATATTCACCTAGAACTAAGTTTTTAAATGGCTACTCTTTGCTTTTAAGATGTAGGACAGGTCACTGATGGAGCCAAATTCAACTAAAACCCCACTCATTTCACTTTTAGTTATGAAGAACTAAGATATGCTGAAAATGCAGCATTATGGAACACCTGCTGGATTCACGTGGCATTACCCCTCTGGCCTGTAGAAGAAGGTTGTCCTTTCGTACTTTAACACCATTTCCTGAGGTGTTGAATGCTTACCTGGGTTACTTTTTAGAGACCTTCAGAACTGTTCAAGTGGGGAATGCGCAGATGAGGATCTATCCACATGAATAGCTTTCCTGAGGCCTGAGGGACTTGTCTCATCAAGATCCCAGGCTTCATTTGTCTTGTGCTATCCACCTGCACATAATAAAAACTATTCAAGTAATGTATTGTGTGGTTAAGGACTGTGAGTCACCAGAATCAGGGAAGTAGTAAAAAAGTGCCCATAATACAGTGAACTGAAATTGAAACAGTGCACAGTAGTACTGCTTTGCAGGGGCACTGGACAGTGCTGGCAAGAAATAAAGCTGCCAGGTTAGCAAGGAAGTTTCCACACCTGCATGGGAACCTCCTGTATCTGGACTTTGTCTTGGAAACAAGAAGGTTCAGAGCAGAAGTTATCAAATAATGGTGCACAGGACTCTACATATCCCTAGAACTTATTTAGAGTATCTACAAAGTCAGCATTAGTTGTACTTGTCATTGTATTGGTGTCTTTGGAAAGTACATATATGAGTGGACAAAATGATGCCAGGTTAGCACTCACTGAATACAATGGCATCAACCCATTCTCACTCACTCTCATGTTTAAAACACACACACACACACACACACACACACACACACACACAAATGAGAATGCTATTCTTTTAATCTACTGCATTTTATTTTTTTCACTTTTTAATTTTTTTATTTTTCATAATTTATTCATTTTATGTCCTGATTGTAGCTCCCTCCCTCATCTCCCCCTTGGTACCACCCTCCATCCTTCTTTCCCCCATCCCCTTTCCCACAGAAAGTTGGATTCCTTCTACCCCACCATCTGACCCTAGCCTATCAAGTCTCTTCAGGACTGCTTGAATCTTCTTCTGAGGCCTGGCAAGGCTGCCCTGCTAGGGAAAAGTGATCAAAGAGCTGGTGACAGAATCCAAGTCAAAGATAATCCCTGCTTCCCTTAGTAGTGAACCCACAACATTGAATTGCCTATTGCCTACACCTAAACAGGGGGTCTAAGTCCAATCCATGCATGGTCCTTGGTTGGTGCATTAGTCTTTACAGGTCTCCGTGGGCCCAGATTTATTGGTTTTGTTGGTCTCCTTGTGGGGCTCTTGTCCCTTCTGGGTCCTTTTGTCCCTCTACTCTTCCATAAGACTCACTGCTCTCTGCCCAAAGTTTGGCTATGAGTATTGAGCATCTTCTTCAATGCCTTGGTGGGTAGAAACTTTCAGAGGACATCAATGGTAAGCTCCTGTGTAGTGCAAACGTGTACAACCACTTTAGATACCAATCTGAAGCTTTCTCAGAAAATGAGGAATATCATTACCCCAAGACCCATCTATACCGCTCCTGGGCATACACCTGAAAGATGCTCTACCATACAACAAAGACACTTGCCCAACTATGTTCATAGCAGCTTTGTTCATATTAGCCAGAATCTGGAAACAACCTAGATGTCTCTCAACCAAAGAATAGATAAAGAAACTGTGGTACATTTACACAATGGAACACTACTCAGCTATTAAAAACAAGGTAATAGTGAAATTTGCAGACAAATGGATGGAACTAGAAAAGATAATCCTGAGTGAGGTAAACCAGAACCAAAAAGTCACATATGGTGTATACTCACTTATAAGTGGATATTAGCCATGTAATACAAGACAACTAAAATCCACAGACCTAAAGAAGCTAAATAACATGGAGGACTCTAAGGAGGATGCTTAATTCTCATTCAGAGGGGTAAATACAATAGACACTGGAAGAAGTTGAAGAGAGGGAAAAGGAGGAGAAAGTCTTTAATGAGACAATTTAAATGACTTTAGGGAATCTAATCCAGATATACATATTTTTTTAATATTCTGTGTAAAGAAATGGGTTGTGCACACAGCTCTTCTGCTAACTGGAAAGAAACACATCTATAATTTGTAACATGATCATTGGTTGGACTGCAAGCTGAACTCACCACATTTCTAATAAACATCTTGTAAAAAGGAGAACTGATAAATTACAATCATTCTGACTTTTATATCAACTACATAGTTGACAAAAACTGGACAAAATGAGCACATTACCTCAAAGCATCAGTATTTGTTGCTCATATCAATATCTGAGTCTTCTCCTCAATATTAAAACATTAGGAAATAAACTTCTGCATCTGTGAGGCTGGAATATCTAGACATCCAAAGGTATTTCTTTGAGTTTACTAATATTCCTGCCTATGATACTTTTTCAATATCATATAATGAAATTCAAAGCTATTCAACTCAGAAATCCAATGTTTTCTAAATGTGTTATATTAGAAAATTACAAATTGGCAGAAGTTCTTTCAAAGTGCAAGAGAGACCCATGGATTTGATGTATCAGAGTGCAAAACTTTATTGATATATTCTGAGACTGCATTGCAGCTATTTAAGATGTTACCTTTTGTGGAGGCCTTAGTGTGCTATCAAAGAAAAATAGCCTCAATTATCTGAAATGGTTATTAAAATCTCTTGCATTTTCCATCTACATATTTCTGTGTGAATGGATTTTCTTCATATAATGCAGTGACAACTGCATATTGCAAGAGATAGGATACTGAATAGATATAAGAAATCTCGCTTCATTCTATATTTTGTAGTTTTGGTTATTGTTTTTCTAAGGTAGACCTCCTCTGGACCTTAGGCTCATATATAACTCACGATGCAGCCATTTGCTGATCCTGAACTCTTAACTTATTTTTATTTTTTTTTCCTCAGTCTCTTGGGTGCTAAGATTGCAGAAAAGAGCTCCCATACCTTCTAGATGCATTATGTTCTTCCAGAATGTAAAGAGATCTTTGTAACTGTAAAACAATGTTACTGTTATCACTCATTTTTGTATTTAGTATAGTTACTTTTAGTAACATATATAATAATGTGACATAAGGTTATATTGTTTTGTATTTTGTTAGCATCTTCTTTTGAGACAGGGGTGTATGCAAGGGTGATCTTCAACTGCTTCTCTTTCTGCCTCTACCTCTTTAGCTCTTATGTTGATTATGGGCCTTTAAACTAGGCAAACATTTTATCCTTTGTGTTACATTCTTAGCCCAATAGTTTTAATATTTAGATTATTTACATCCTTAAAATTTCTTTCAATTCCTATTATGAACCATTAATGGATTTCCTGCTTCTAAGTCAAAGATTTGTGTATCTCTTGATAAATTTTAAATGTATTCAGAGGGATAGCAATACATGCCTGTAATTCTAATCCTCAAAAAATGGAACCAGGATCAGCAGTTCAATGTCATGCTCAACTACACATCACGTTTAAGGACAAATTGGGGTATATGAGATCATGTCAAAATAATTACAACAGGACACAGCTATACGGCTTATTGTGTTAAGGTTCTTGCCATAAAACCTAATCACTTGAGACCAACCCCTGAGGTCTGTATGATGATTCCTGCCTGTTACACAATATTCTCTTCATTCAAACTATGATGTTCATGCATGTACACACACACACACACACAACACACAGAAAATAATAAATAAGGAAATAAATTAACAAACAATTTAAGTCTCCTGAGTTGATGGAGGCCAGAGAGCTGCAATGGTAGGTATCATTCAAGACAACATATTTTTTTTAAATTTGTAATTAAAAATAAATTCTTTTAAAACAAAATGGCCCTCTGACTAAAATGTTTATGAGCCACTTATGTAAATGCAATAGAATTTTGCTTCAAAAAAGATTAATTTTGAAAAAAAAATTGTGTTTTATTCTATAGATAACAGTTGCATCTTGAGAAATAGGACAGAGTGGTATAACGATGGTTTTTATGAGTACGCATTATAATTACTTTTAATTTTTCTAGAAAATATTGTCCCTAAAATTACATGTATAACAAGTAATAAAAATCATAAGTGTTAATAATTTTCCAGTAGTAAATAGTGTAATAGTCAAAATTATTCTCTCACTGTTCCCTACAGCAACAGTGTAGCAGTAAGTACCAAACGTCTCATGGATGAGATGATGAGTGTCAAATAATGATTGCCAAGGATGATGGTGCCTTAGAGGACAACAGCCTTTTATGGCCCCATCACACTGCTTTGACTTTATAGCATCGTCATCCTTAAGGAAGTCTGTAAGTCAGCTATTGTCTGGAATGTTTGTCTGTCTTTTAGGTTAAACCCCATATCAATTCTTATTCAATTCTTCCAAGACAGATAGCTGGATGGAACCAGCTAAAAAACAGCCAAGTCTCCCAAGTTTGCGGGGACCAGAGAGCTACAATTCCAGCTGTCTTTTTCATTCTCTCTCTACCTTAATGTTTGAGACAGGATTTCTCACTGAATCTGAATCTCATTGAATGGCCAGACTAACAGGTCAGAAAGTCCCTTGGATCCTTCTATATCCTCCCATCAGCACTGGTGTTGCAAGTGGGTGTCCTGTGTCCTGCTTGTTGTTGTTATTGTTTAGCATCAAGGATCCAAACTCAGGCTCTCATGTTTGCACAGCAACCTCTATCCCTAGGGCTCAATTTCTACTTCTCTTTGGTCACATACTAAATAATAAAGGACAGGAATTTATACTCAGAGCCTTAAAAACAGACACAGAGCCAGGCATAGTGACACATGCCTATAATCCCAGTTTATAGGGAAGCAGAGGGAGACAGATCTCTGTGAGTTTGAGGCCAGCCTAGACTATAAAGCAAGTCCAGGACAACCAAGGCTACACAGAGAAACCCTGTCTGAAAACAACAATGAAACAAACAAACAAAACAAAACAAAAAAGAAAACTCAAATACAGCTATTTTCAGATCAGTGCCGTGAATCCTCTAAGAAATAAAGAGTACAAATGCCTATAAAATGCTCTAGGCAAATGTGGTGTAAAATAATTGTCTTTAACAATGCTGCATTTCTATGAAATATGTTCAATTTTGCTATAAATTATGCTTAAAAGCTAGTATTTATAGAAAAATAAAATATCACACTCAGATGAAAAAATCTGTTACTTATTTCATAAGAAAGTTGTAATAATAATTACAATCCACTTGAGATGCTATTTTATATAAAAATCTGTGTTCTTTTTTTTTCATTTTATTGGCCTTAACAATAGCATCCCCCACTTTTATCTATAATGTTAATATAAACAATGCCAATATTAGAAAAACTTTGTATTTGTATAAACATTTTTTTTCTGTTCTTTTGATGCAATAGACCAAAGTTGTCATGGCATTTTTTCATTCTTTTCCTATGGTGAGAAAGTCTGTATCTCAGTGGGTTATCTTTAGTGCTGTCTGTAGCTAGGCTCTTTGATACAGACTCAGAAAATCACATATTAATTCACAAGGAAAAATAATCCCAATTACAGTCCATGTTTTAAACATTCTTTTACACTCTGTGATTTACAAATCATGTATAAATTATCATAATTTTGAAAAATGCACTTTCAGTAGGAAAGAATAACAAAGCTTTTTGATGGTAAAGATATATGTTAACGTTATAACAATACTGGAGTAATCTCTTTCACATTCAGGTCATTATGTATTGTTTCATATCATTGTTGGTCTGTGTATGAACCCTCATTCTTTGCTGTCTAGAAAGAGTTCTAAAATTTATTCTTTGATCTTTCCATTCCAAACTCAAGTTTTTCTTTCAAACAATGTGGTAACATTCCAGAAATATTTGTTATATAAAGAGCACCTCTGAATTAAAATAGCCTGACAATGCATATCCTAATTCAAATCTGAGTAACTACTGACCATTTTCACCAGTAAGAACCAACACTAGTTACGGAAAAATGTTTGGAGGAGAATAAAGTTGCTGGATACTCAATTCATGATTTTACATTTTCATTCCATGAGCATAGGTAAGGCATTCAAGTTTTATAAATGAACTGATCTTTCTTTGAACTTTTATGTTAAATAAAACAAAATCTGTTGAATACATAGCAGAGAATGGGTCTCTTCACTTCCCCTTTCCAAACATCTACATTTGGGGAAAACTGTACAATTATTTGCACATCCAAGAATTCTTTTGAGATGCTGCTTAACTTATCAAGGTCATAGGTAAAACACACCCCAAGGAATTATTCTTGGAATCTGAATGGCAACAGAAAATGCATATAAACACTCTTTGTAATACATGGTCCAAATAGTATGATCACCAGTGAGTATTGGAAACACTTTCAAACGCAGTTCATTGTGGCCTCCTCCTGAATTGGTGTATGAAGCTAAAATGACAGGTTTTTCTTGGAAATTTCCAGAATATACTAATGGTTGGTCTAATTTTCAAGATGGGTGTGTTACAACTGAAATGTAATTTTTTTTTTCTTCTTTAGCTTTTTTTTAAAAACCTTCAAGTAAGGGATGAGGACCTCCCCTATCAGTGGACTAGGGGAGTGGGATGGGAGAACAAGGAGGATGGGCAGGATGGGAAGGGGGCAAAGGAGGGGTCTAGGGAGGGAGCTAAAGCTAGAATACAAAGTGAATAAATTGTAATAAATTTAAAAATCATTTTTTAAAAAATCCTGAAAAAAGAAAATTAGCAAGAGGAAGGATCCTGGGTAAGATGATCAATCCTCACTCAGAAAGGCAAACAGGAAGGACATCAGAAGAGGGAGAAAACAGGAAACAGGACAGGAGCCTACCACAGAGGACCTTTGAAAGATTCTACCCAACAGGGTATCAAAAGATGTTGAGACTCATAAGCAAACCTTGGGGAGAGTGCAGGGAATATTATGAAAGAAGGGGGAGACAGAAAGTTCTGGAAGGGACAGGAACTCCACAAAGAGACCAACAGAACCAAAAAAATCTGAACACAGAGGTCTTTTCTGAATCTGATACACCGACCAAGGACCATGCATGGAGATAATCTAGAACCCCTACATAGATGTAGCCCATGGCAGCTCAGTGTCCAAGTGGGTTCCCTAGTAATGGGAACAGGAACTGTTTGACATGAACTCAGTGGCTGGCTCTTTGATCACCAACCCCTGATGGGGAAGCAACCTAACCAGGCCACAGAGGAAGGCAATGCAGCCAGTCCTGATGAGACCTGATAGGCTAAGGTCGGATGAAAGGGGAAGAGGATCTCTAGTATCAGTGGAATTGGGGGGCATGGGAGGAGATGAGAGAGGAAGAGTGGGATTGGGAGGGGACGAGGGAGAAGGCTACAGCTGGTATACAAAGCAAATAAGCTGTAATTAATAAATAAATTAATTTTAAAAAGTAAAGAAAATACTGTTAAATATTTGAAATGGGGTTATTTTAAATGATAAGGGGAAATACTATTAAATGATTCAAAGTTTTTATGGTGTTCAATAATCAATTTTAGGTTTTAAATATTATTTTAGGTATGTTCAAACACTCATTTCCCTAGTGCTAACATATTTAGTTAAATAAGATATAGTTACATAGTCAACGTTCAAGTATAAAAATTTTAATTAAGACAGATTAATGTGTCTTTGTCTTATTACAGGTTATAAGAGATTCACAGTCTTACAGTAAGGTTCTAGACCAAACTAACATGAATTTACATGTCCAGATCCAAGGAGAGATAGAATGTGAAAAAAATATGGTCTCTTCTCCATTGTTAGCCCCAGCATTTACTATGTTACTGTTACTGAGCATAATAAACTTGCTAGACTGACATCATCAGCATTTGTGAAAGTTAAAGGGTGTTACACTCAAAAAACATGCTCAAAGAAATGTGGGATTTTGGAGCTTGATTGGAGCAATATAATCAGAGTAAATGAATATTTGCTTCCAGAAAAAATAAGACCGAAACACTTAAGTTAAAATTCTTTCTAACCAGAAATGTCTTTCCTGTTAGTTACTGCAATGTCTATTCCACATTTAACATTGCTTGTTTTGGCAAAAGAACAATTTAAATAAAGAGCCGTTAGTCGCCCTGGAGAGGATTATTTGTAAGACACTCTCAATATATAATTTTCATAAAGTTTTTAATTGTCCCTTACTTTAAATTTTGTTGTTCTGCGAACAAGGCATGAAGAGTAATGTAAATATTAGCCAGGGAGAGGGTACTGTTCTGCGTTAGCATTCACCATATTATTCACTCATAATTAATACACTTCTAAAATAAAGTGTTGACAGCACTCTTATTCAAATATATAGCATATGTTTACAGTCTCACACATTGAGGTACACACTAATTACAGTCTATGGGTGAGAGAAGTTGCAGAGGCAATTTGAGGAGCTGGGCTTGCTGCTAATTGAAAACTGCCACTGTCCAATTAAAGCAGGTGAGACCAAGGGGTGGCAACATTGCCAAATGCCTATCAGACATGGCCAGGCTGATCCGTTTAAGAGACTAAATGCAATAAAAAAGAGCAAAGAGGTTTTTGTTGTTCTTCTTGTGGTTACTTTAACAGGGAACTAAGACGCTAATGGAAATCAGGGTGTGCAGCAGCTCTGCTTACCCCAAGTCAGAGACCAATCTCGATGGAGTAATATATCAGTGTGGACAATAGTGAGTAGCTCAAAACCGCAAGGTTCACATTTCACCAAAACAGTTATCATTTGGGGAAGAATAGTCACTTACTTGTTAGAAATCTGCTTTTGATTATTTTATTCATAGAAACTACAGTGTGCATTGTATTACTTTTTCCCCCTCCATTTGAACTCATTAGAAAATAAATGAAATCAACTACTGCATATTTCAAAGAATCACAAAATCATGAATTTTAAAATTAAACTAGGGTTTTTTTTTCTTCTACTAAAGCATAAAATATTGTTTCTTTTTTCCTTTTTTAATTTTTACTTTTTATATTAATTACAGTTTATTTACCTTGTATCCCACCTTTAGTCCCCTCCCACACTCCCTCCCAACCCCACTCTCCCTCCTTCATCTCCTCCCTGCCCCTCTCTAAGTCCACTACTAAGGGAGGTCCTCCTACCCTTCCATCTAACCCTAGATTCTCAAGATTGTTTTTAATATTTTTTTATTTTTAAATAATTTTATACATTCACTTGTATCCCAGCTGTAGCCCTCTCCCTCTTTCCCTCCCAATCCTCCCCTCCCTCCCTCATCTCCTCCCTGCCCCCTTCCGAGTCCACTGAGAAGGGGTGTACTCCTCTCCTTCCATCTGGCCCTAGCTTATCAGGTAGCTTCAGGATGGTTGCAATGTCCTTATCTGTGGCCTAGCAAGTCTGCTCCTCTCTCGGGGGTTGGGGGGGAAGCTCATTGAGCCAGACATTGAGTTCATGTCAGCAACAATTCCTGTCCCCCTTACTAGGGAACCCACTTGGATACTGAGCTACCATGGGCTATGTCTAAGCAGGGATTGTAGGATATATACATGCAGGGTCCTTGGTTGGATAAACAGTCTCAGAGAAGACCCCTCTGCCTAGATATATTTGTACCTTGTGGGGCTCCCTGTCTCCTCTAGGTTACACTAATTTCTCCTTCCTTCATATGATTCCCTACACTCTGCCAAAGGCTTGGTTATGGATCTCAGCATCAGCTTTGATACACTGCTAGGTAGAGCCTTTCAGGTGCCTTCTGTGATAGGCTACTGTCCTGTTACTTGTTTTCTCCTGCTTCCAATGTCCATCCCCTTTTTCTTTCTAGATGAGGATTTAACAGCTTACCCCTGGTCCTCTTTCTTGTCTATCTTCTTTAGGTGTACATATTTACATATGTTTACCATATCTTATAGGAAAAGTGAGTATATATCATGTGTCTCTTTCTGCTCCTGGGATATCTCAGGATGATTTTTTCTAGATCCCATACCATTTGCATGAAAAATTCATGATTTCCTTGTTTTTAATTGCTGAGTAGTATTCCATTGTGTAAAAGTACCACAATTTATTTATCCATTCCTCCGTTGATGGACATCTGGGTTGTTTCCAGATTCTGGCTATTACGAATAAAGCTGCTACAAACATGGTTGAGCAAATTTCCTTGTTGTGTATTCAAACATCTTTTGGCTCTATGTCTAGGAGTGGTATAGCTGGATCTTGAAGTAGCATTTTTCCTAATTGTCTGAGAAAGTGCCAGATTGATTTCCATAGTGGTTGTACCAGCTTACATTCCCACCAGCAGTGGAGGAGGGTTCCCCTTTCTCCACAACCTCTCCAGCATCAGGACTGGCTGCAATGCCCTCCTCTGTGGCCAAGCAAGGCTGCTCCTCCCTCAGGGGAGGGGAGAGGTCAAAGAGCCAGCCACTGAGTTCATGTCAGAGACAGTCCCTGTTCCCCTTACTAGAGAACCCACTTGGATGCTGAGCTGCCATGGGCTACATCTGAACAGGGGTTCTAGGTTATATCCATGCATGGTCCTTGGATGGAGAATCAGTCTCAGGGAAGACCCCTGTCCCTAGATATATTTGGTCCTTGTGGAGCTCCTGTCCTCTCCAGGTCTTAATAACTCCTTCTTCTTTTATATGATTCCCTGCACTCTGCCCAAAGTTTGGTTCTGAGTCTCAGCATCTGCTTTGATACACTACGAGGTAAAGTCTTTCAGAGGCCCTCTATGGTAGGCTCCTGTTTAGGAAGAATAGGACATGAAATATTAGTAAAGAGAGGATCAAGAAATATGATGTGAGATTGTATCTTCTAAAAATGGCAGAAAATCTACAACCTTGACAATATGACTGCCTAAAAAAGACATGAACAATGACAATATCAACTGAAACCCTAAAGTTGAAAGGGTAAATCTAATGAGTACAGGCAACTAGTAGATGCTGAGAGATGTATAAATCATCTTTCCAAAGTAAGGACACCCTAATTCAGCAGCTCTCACCCTGTGAGCCATGACTCCTTTGTTGATTGAATGACCTTTTGAAATGGGTCACTTAAGACCATTAGTAAACACAGTAATATTATGACTTATAACAGTAGCAAAATTACAATTATGAAATAGCAAAAAAATATATGATTATGGCTTACCACAGCATGAGTATCTGTATTAAAAAGTCACAGCATTAGGAAGGTTGAAATCATTGCCCTAATTGATTATGAAATACCAAACAGTCACCTGTAAATTCATATACATAAAAACAATATTAAATGGGTTAAGTGGATTGTATTTATATATTTATGAATATACATAACCATAGTAATCAAAGAAAAAGAAGTCATGAATTCATGAATTAGACAGGGGTGGTAAGGGTTGGAGTAAGGGAATAAAGGATCTGTTGGAGGAAATAAAGGTAACAGGGAAATTATATATATATATATATATATATTAATATTTAAAGAAAACTAAAAGACTGATAATAGTCACCTTCCCCATGAATTATTTGACTGATCTTTATTTGGTTGTAAAATTACAGCAACAAAAGATGTATGGCATTATATCAAAGATGACTCCTACACGGATCCAGTCAGAGAGTGGTAGGATAAATTAGAACTGAAAAAGTCAAATATGAAAAATAAGAAAGCTAAAGACACATTTCCAAGAACCAGGATGTACTATGCATGAGCAAGTAAATTATCATGCTTTACTTTATTGTTCCAACAATATCACATAATTTTATTATTTTTAGGTTGTACAAGGGGAACATGAGACATGGTAGTGTTTACTGAGCAATTTGTTTTATTCGAGGGAGCTTGTAAGTGACAGGCAGCACAGCCTATGGTTTTTGACCTGAGCTCTGCAGTGTGTGTGTATATATACGGGTGTCGATGTACATGTGTGTATATTTAACTTAAGAGTGGGAAGGGAAGAGGGGAAATCGCTGATAAGTTAAAACAGTTATCATGCAAGCACGAGGACTCAGAGTTTAGAGCCACAGAATCCACCTAATGCTGGGGTGTTGTGGTGGCTGCCTATAATTCCTCCCTGGGAGGGTGGAGAGAAGAGATCCCAGAACATTCTGCCTAGCAATATTAGCCACTGGAATGCTGTGGGTTTGATTGGATGACCCTGCCTCCAATAATAACGTGGTCCAAGGGTGATTCCTAACGTCCACCTCAGGTATCCACAAACATGCACATACATGTGTATATATTCCCCTGTACATGCCCCCCACACACATGTGTGCAGAGAGAGAAAGAGGGCGAGCAAGAGAAAGACAGTGAGAGAGAGCTGGAGTGAACAGTAGAAAAGTTTGAAGCTGAGTGGATGGCTTGGTGGGCAGGAGACCTGCTGAGCAAGCATTAGTATCTGAGGTCAAACCCACAGTATATTCATTGAACATATATAAAATAATTGCACACACACCTGTAACCTCACCTGGCAGGTGTGGGCAGAGGCAGGAGGAATAAATTTATGACTTAAATAGTATAATAGGAACCACAATGAACATTGATTGATGACTGACCCTAATTTTGACTGGTTACCCTGCACAAAATGTAAGGAAAAATAGAAGAACCCAACTATGACTTATAGCAGCCCATGAATCTACAACACCTCTTATCCTTTTCCAAGTTTCCTGCTTTATTTATACAGAGCTCAGTAACATCCTGTCTTTGTAACATCTTCCAAATTGACATCCTCATCTGTGTCCTTGGGAGCTATTTCTTCCAAAGGGCCAAGTCTTGAATTTACCAAACAGATGAAAAACATTAGGTGGCAGGAGAATGCTTTTATGTCCTTAGTTTTTCTGTGACACCTGTCAGATGGAGCGTATGCCCACAGATGACCATTATTTAAATAATTGTGTGTGCAAAAGAGATAATAAGGATGAAAGCTACCCACTCACAAAGGAGAATGAATAAACAATTCATTCTCAGTTTCATTAAGTAAACTCTGCTAATTTTTTTGTGGGTATACACAGATTTCTTTAAACAAAAATGGCATTTGATGTAGACACAAACTAGAGACAGGCATCTAGCACGTACTGAGTTAATGGTGGCATTTGAGAGTGAAAACAGGCAACAAAAGGTCTCACTTAAGATGTTTTGAACTTTTATGTTTCAAGTGTCTAATTACCACCATTGAACTCTGCCATTTATCTTCAATGACAATTTCAAGAATAAAGAATAAAAAACAACAGACACATTAGAAGGCGAGGCATGAGCAGGTGTTTATGATCTGAGGGCTCCCAACACTCAGCCTTGAAGATCATTCAAATTCTTTTCTCTCCTCTGCTCATTTTTTGGTTTGATTTACTTGTCATGTAATTCAAAATTACCAATTGTTAGAGAGTGAGTTTGATGTAATTCATTCTTCAGACACATCCAAGGCTATGACTAAAACATCATACAGCCTAGAAAAAAAAATCACTTTATATATCTCTAGCTGCATGTTTTTCATTCCTACGCCATGCTATCTCAAAGCTCCTATGAGATTTAAGATAAAAAGTATAACTGTGGCAATGATAAATGTATTACATATAAGCATATCACATGCTAGAAGGTATAGATCTTGATTCACCAAATAATGTTATATCTAAATGCATGTATTTTAATCAATACTTCATAGATTATACATACATATATATGATGCTAAACCAATGACATTATATACAATTGACAGATGGCAGATGGGCACAAGGATAGACAGTACAAATTTCATGTAAACATATAGTTAATAATTTCATATAAAATTTACAACACTTATTACTTCTGCACTAGATGTTAGCATTTCTTCATAATTCATATCAATGTTTTAGTCAGATGGCACAGTATCAACAAATGCTTTGATCGATCGAGTTATGGTTTAATTTTTGTGTAGTGATAGATTATGAATTGTTAATTTTGTAGATGGATCATGAGGGGCCATAGGGTTAACATGGTCTAGTATACTAAAGATTCCATTTCTTTCTAATCTTAAGTATGTTATTTGAAAATGTTGCACAAAACAAGGTTAGGCTACTTTAAAAAAATATAGAAAACATTGTTTTAAATCCTGCAGTACATACCCCTGTGTTACAAAGGAAGACATGGGGGTTCTATTCAATACCATTTACATAATGGGTTTTCCCTTCAGTACAGTTAGTTCTCCTGAAGTGCCTTTGGCACACAATAGTTGCATCTTTTGTGACCTACATTAAAGAAGGCTGGAAATTAAAAGTCCTATGGGACACCTCACTGTGATATTATAGAACTGGAGTTGATGCTGCTCATTATATTGCAAAGAGAAAATGCTTAGATGAAGACAGAAATTCTCAACACTGAGTCAGTGACCCTAAGTTCTTAGGATGAACTTTATTACACATGAACTTTATTACACATCTGATGTACCCAACCAATCAGAATTTATTCTTCAAACAGTAAACTAGCAAATGAGATTAAAATGTTTGCCATCAGTAGTAAATGTATAATATCTTAGCTTTACCAATTTTTTTCCTTATGTTATAGTTCATTTTCAGGCATTACTATCAACTTGATTATTTGTAAGTCCTATCATTTTTTTTGCTTTAAAAATACAGTCTAACTGTAGTAAGCTTTAACGTGAAATAGAAACATGACAATCACTTGGAAAATGTTCAATGGCATGTCCACCATATGAATTTGATGTTTCTGCATTACATGAAGACAGTTTATAGCTCTACCACTTTCATAAACAAACCTAGTCAATTCTCAGACAAGAGACAAGAACACTTCTATTTTCTAACATTCTTGACTGTCTTGAAGAGCTGATTTTGTCCCTGGGTTTTTCCTCTCACCCAATGTATCCTACCTCTTGTTCAACTCTAACAAAATAAAAACCAAAAATTCAAACAGTAAATGACCTCATGTTCAGAAGCTAACATCAGCTCCCGCCTACTCAGGTGTCTCCAATACTTGATCCCACATTTGTAGCACTGGTTTTGAAAGAACTGTTGAGAGGTGGAGCATTACTAGAGGAGTGGGTCAAGGGATGAAATTCTTTAAATATATAGTCTGGCCCTCTCTTTTGTCCTATGCCCACTTCTGGATACATAGAATATGAACAAGTAGCCAGCAGTTCTGGCTGCCCAGGGCAGGAGCAAAAGATGTTTTTACTGCCGTTGATATTGTCTGCATCATCATGGGTAATGAGTTCAAATGAAGACCTAAAATAAGCCACGACTTCCTTAAGTTGCTTCTTATTGGGTATTTGGTCATAGAAATAAACAAAGCAGTTAAACAGCTCCCTGTAACACTCAGTAGAGGTGTTTCCATATAGTGTAAAGACACTTTGTTAGTTAAATATGTATAAATTTTTTCAGGGATGGTAAGAAGGTTCAGCAGACAAAGATTCTTGCCACCAAACCTGAAGATCTGAGTATAATCCATAGAAGCCACATAGTATGAGATGAGCATGAACAGCAACATACCATCCTCTGACTTTACATGTGCACCAGAGAACATGCATACAGACACACACAAACACAAAAACACGCACTAACACAGACACACAATGTAAACAAGTAAAATAACAAAATAAAATGAACTAGTTTTGAAGGTGATTAGAATCTAGTTTTGGTATATTAGCCACCTCTTCAAACTGTCTTCTATAACCCCTGTTGGTAAGTAGCCTAAGATATTGACAGGGTGAGTATAAGGTTGTACATGATAGTTTAGAAAAATTAATTTACAGGAATTAAGAGTACTTGGTTTGGATGTGGTTTATTCTCTGAAGTTTCATGCCTTGGAAGGTTGAATCTCCATATAAAAACATAGAGGTGAGACAATCTTCAAGGGGTATACTGAATGTAAAGTTTTATGGTATTGAGGATTAAGATATTCGGGGTGTGGCTGGAGGGGTCTCTCAATATTTAAGAGCACTGCTGTTATTCCAGAGGACCCAGGTTCAATTCCCAGCATCTACCTGACAGCTCACAACTATCTGGAAGTCTAGTTCCAGGGGATTCAACACCCTCTCAGAGACACTCCTGCCGACAAAGCACCAGTCAGTACACATAAAATAATTAATCAATTAATTAAAAATATTTTTCTTGGTACTATGAGATAGTTCTTTAGAAGTGAGCTGTTATAAAGGCATGCCTGTCCCTTCCCAGTCACACTCTAGCTTCCTGTCCTACCATATGATTTTCCATTCCCACACCTGGTCCCCCCAAGAGGCCAGTGTACTGGAGGTGCTGTAGTCACACCTCTGCTGTCTTTGAGCCACTCTGAACCCAGAAGCTGTACGTCCTTAACCATATGACTCTATGATATTATATGGTAGTCTAAGTATTTTTATTCTTGAATATCTCGGAAGAGTCTGGTTGTTTACTACATGGGACAGATATTCTTGGAAAGAAAATTAATGTGTTGAGCATATCTGTAGGAATACCCAAAATATTCACAAATGAGGCAGTCAGGATTAAAATGTACAAATGAGAGAGAATTCAGTTCATCAGAGAGCACATTGATATTCATGCAAATCCTATGGCAATTACAGGGCTCAGCCCAAAGCAAAAGTTTCATAACCAAAAGCCAGTTTAGTATTTCCAAAAGTGTCCCTTTTATTACCCTGCTCCGTTACAAATAGATGCCAGGGTCAGCATTGAAACAGAAAGCTGTTAATCAACTTGTAATCAGTATTGTGATTACAAATGACTGCTTAAAAAATAAGCGCTTACTTAAATTTGTACTAACCAGTACCAAGAGAAAGGAAGATATTTAAAGAAATCAGAAACAATGTGAATAGCAAAGGACATATTCTATTGCTGAGTGACTTGCCAGTAATTTTCTAACTACAAGTATAAAGTACATATATACGCACTTTTATGTAACGACATAGATGTGGATATATATTTTTAATGAGATATATGGTTTTTATCACTCAAAAATAAAGATTCTAGGTGCAATACATCCTAAATATCCTCAATTTAAAAAGAGGATGCAATGAGTTGTCATTAGTACACTAAACCAGTGTGACCTTTGCTTCCACTAAAATGAGATGACCTATTTCTCAATGTACCCTTGAAAACTATTTGAAACTAACATTTCTTTTATTCCAAAGAGACAATAAGACCTTTGAAATTCTGATTTGTCTTTCACCAACACTTGGAAACACTTGCTGTGGGCAGAGAATGTGTTGTAGAAGCCATGTGAACATTTTGTTTCATAAAAATAAAGCAGTCGGGTTTTTGTTGTTGTTGTTGTTGTTGTTTGTTTGTTTGTTTTTTAATTAGGTTGCTTTTGCTTTTTATTGTTTTTAATTCTGAGAAAAATAAATAAATAAATAAATAAATAAATAAATAAATAGGACCAGATTTACAACAGCAACTAATGTAAGTGTTTGCACTGCATTGTGCTTTTCTCCATGGACCATATTAAGAAGTTGTTGCCAAGATTTTGTCTTGTTAAAAAGAAAATGGGGTAGTTTCTTAGCACAGGACTAACAAAAACAAAGACACCTAAACGTCATTGTGGATAAAAATCCTGATTTTATTCCACATTACTACATAGCTTGAGTAACTCTTAAAATTATGTAAGCTTTTAGAAGAGCCTCATGTGCTTCCCACCGGGCTTGAGGAGCTACAGGCACAGTGAACCATATCGTCAAAATAAACAAGTTGCCTGATGGTCACATCAAAGACAAGGGCATATCCTCTAGGATATTTTTGAGTGTTTGATTCTACAAGCTTGCAACGATGAGGCTTAAATGTGTGTTCATAACATCTCACTTAAAAAGAAGCAGGGGAAATAATGAGGGCATATGGAAACAGTCATTAAGAATCTCTCAGTTGCTGGATATTTTGGTGAGTGGCATGTGCTCTGACTGGGCTCTCCTCAGAGCACTAAAACACCTTTTATTGATATAGAACATTCGGCTTCCTTCATTAGGGGTTTTGAGGCAAACCGTTTTGTTCCATCAAAAACTTCACAAAGGATTTTGCAAATAAATAATATTTACTTTAGCAAATAAAACCTATTAAAAGTGTGGTGCTAGAACTTTTGTGAAAAAGACAGCTGCACATGCGTTCACCAGACCACATATCAATTCAATCACCATATCAAAAGTGAGATGTAGTTAGAATAAGGAAAGAATACCAAATATCTCTATGGCATGATATATTATCAGTTTAGAAAAAGATCACTATGGACTTTACTCAAAATAATGCTCAAAAATTATGATTAGAACAGAAATTAGGCCTTCCAAGATGCCTCCATGTGTGATGGTACTTGCCACCAAATATGATAACCTCAGTTTAATCCCCAGAACTTGCATGGTAGAAAGAAGCAACTCCTGCAAACTGCCCTGTGAGTTCAGCGCTTCCATCAAAAAGTAGACACATGTGCACAGTGTTTATACACACAAAATAGGTAAATAAATGCAAAAAATCTAATATATATATATATATATATATATATATATATATATATATATGGATTTCTATGTTCTAAAAATATAGTTGGGGTATTCAACTTAGCCACCTCAAATAAATGTGTGTCAAAGGGGAGTACATTTTTGCTCTGAAAATTTAATCTGGAGCCATGTGATTTGTATGACAGTGTAGACTGTCCACTTCTATGTAATGACCTAGAGATATTGGGTTATAAAAGTGATATAAATGTGGTGGGAAATGTGTTCATACTTGTTTATTGGATACCATTCCTCATTTCTTATTGTGATTTCTATAATTCTAAATGTTAGACAATAATTATAAGTTAGAATTGTATCATACTCTCAGTGAATATGGATTTCATGGTCCCTGCTAGAGTGATTTCAATTCCACAAAAGAACTCCTGGCAGCTAAGCTGAAGTGCAACCTCCTTGAGAAGAAGGAAAATAATAATCATTAGTCTAGTTCTTTAGGCAAACATATTTTCTTAATCTTGAAAAAAACACAGATTTAATTCATTAGATGCAGGGTGGAGCTGACGTTCTAGGCAGCGCTCAGGTAGTGTTGGGATTCGCATTCAATATTTACATAGACCTAGGAACCAAAATTTAAAGAGGACTTAATACTGGAATCGGAGAAGAAAACTATTACAACTATTCACATTCAAGCATGAGTTGTGGGCCACCTACGTTTTATATGACACACTTGCCAAGTGATTTTTCTTATATATTATTGTTACCTCTATTACACAGCAATGCTGACTAGAGAATTAATTCATGTTGGAAGGTAAAAGTGGAGGACAATTGGTGCTACAATTGTGCAATGACAGTTACAGAGGGGATCTTGTCTTCTATCTTAAATGTGCAAAAAGGAAGAGGTACTATATAGCCAAATTTAAGTGTGTATTAAATTCTAAGCTTATATATCTATATAGACTAACTACGCGCTATATACCAAAGCAAGATAACCGATACAGTAGATCCAGTGAGGTTCAACTGCAGGGGTGTGGTGAAGAAAGGACAGGTTGAATAAAGAGATATATCCATCTGCTTGTGGGCGTCTTAAAGATGTATTCAGAACACCCGACTTTTTTTTTTTTAACTTAGGGACATTTGAAGAAACTGATAAAAGACTGAGAGGAACAGAGCACCATGCCCTTACACATGTTTTTGAAACATCACTCAGATTACAGTGTGGAAGAGTGAGCAAAATACTGTGATCTTGAACTTAGTGAAAGCATTTCCAAAAGTTAAATAACCGCTTAAACATACATTGAAATAGACCGAAAACTGAAATGTATTTTGGTTTAACAAGTAGTAGATATTTCTATATAGTATAATGTAGTATTTCAACTAATTTTATATGTCTTGCTTTTGTTGTTGGCAGTGTTTTGTTGTTGTTGTTTATTTGATTGCCAGTTCATTTTTCACAACTTTAATATGCGACAGAAGTGGTGGAATTCCAGGAAAAAAAATCCTACTCTATGAATTCATATGGTTTACTCTGTTTCATGAAGCAAAACACCTATGGAATCTTTGTTTTGTCAATAAATGTTTTCCTTTATTGGTTCTCTTGAATGTTCTTCACAAAATTATCAACTAAAAGTCAAATGAGGCAATGAATACTGAATAAGCAATATGTACAGCATATATAAGATTAAAATGATTCTTGAAGTGTAAACCATAATTAAACTATTAAAAAAGACAAAGTTTAAAAATAACCCACTTACTTTCTGTCAAATTTTATGTACCTTGTTCAGTTCAGTCACTTCTCAAGCAAACAGTTGTAAAATGGTATTCTAGACAAGAGGAGAAGACTGGTGAACCTTCCACACGTTTGCAAACCTTGCACTTGAGTAATTGTTCTCATTCACTTTTAGTCGAGTTCCTATTCCATGTTTCAAAATTTTGTTCAAAAGAATCCCAAAGTGATATTAATCAGTGAAACTAATGTACATCATTTATTCTATCTTAAATAATTTAGTTGTATCATTACAACTTACATATTGGAAAGCATAAAATCAAATTAGGGAACACGGAAGAGTAACTCTGCAACACGTATCACGACTTTAATCAAGGGTGACTGAAGTCATTCCCTTGTTATGAGTATCTTCCATGATTCTGTTTCATCATGAAATACATTTTACACCTGGCCTTTTCTCAAAGTTCTCTAGATCCTCAATACTGAGCACCAGGTTTAGTGTGCTGTTGGTATTCAGGACAGGCTAATAGAGTTAACTGATGGTCAAGACCTCTAAACCCTACCAGCAAATTTAGGACTGATTATCACCCAAACATTTTCAGGGTGAAAGTTCGAGCTTTGGCTTCTAGTACAATAGTCATGACTGCAAGCCTCACTCTAAAGTTAGATTTCTTGCAGCGCCCAGTGTAAACAGAACAGAGACCTCAGGGAGGCTTAACTACTGGAAAAACCTGTTAAGCTAATGTGAATCACCCTCATCTCATGGGTTTCTTCCAAAGCTACCGTGAATGCTACTTTAAATGAGAAAGGAGAAGCTATTTCTCATAGTTTAGGCATTAGATAGCATTCCTGATTACAAGGCTCCAATATTCTGCAAGAAAGATTTGGAAGAGTCAGAAGTCAAGTGTTTTCAGCCTATATGCTATAAACTAGCATGATTAATGCAAAATCAGGATACACTGATCCTATTTGGAATGCATCAGTAGGCTCTAAGATGTTCTCATATGATGTATAACTGAAAAAATAAAGTCATCATATTATTTTATATGAAATAAATTAACCAATATATTTCCATTAAATTTCCATTTAGACCCAAATCAGTTTTGTGTAAGCAAATTTTAAGTGGAGGAATTTGTAAATGATGAATAGTAGTACCATGTAGCTGCAATTACATAGCTAGACTTCCAGGACCTCAGAAATGTAGTATCAGGATGGAAATTTTCATTCCAGTCTCCTATTCTTCTGCATCATCAACCAGAAACTCATAGTTACAGTATCTTTCTTTCTTTGGTGCAAGAGTAGAGAAGAAACCGAACATTTCTAGGACAGTTTTATTTTTTCTACACTTATATCTTAAATATTTACTACTCACATTTTCTTCTTTTTCAAATATTAGCATCTTTTGAATATTTAATATTCATTAGACAGATTACTATGTGTTAAAGACACCTAATTAAATCAAGCATGTGTGCTCCTCCACTGGACCATGAGCTTTTTGAGACAAGCACTGAAGACAAGCAATGAATGCTGTACAGGACCTTAGATAGTTTTACAGTATGCACATACACAGTGTAGAAATTTCATCACTGTTTTTGACAGAAATGCTGTCTGTGATGGATTCAGAGTCAACAAGCTTGACAATGAGACATTAATAAAAGAAAGAAAAATGTGTGATAAACCTTCTGAATCAGACTCACTAAGATGAGAATGTCATACCCATTACAATGCTACATCACATATTAGTGACTCAGTTTCTTCACTAGTAAAATGGATTAATTACCATACTTAGAGGTCCTAGTATTGGATAAACATATTTATGAAAAAAATAGTGACTATTACATAGTAACAAATTTAAATTATGTAAACTTTTACTTTGGGTTTCCATACTAAGAGAAAAACAGCTGCACTCAGAAATATTACAAAGAAAAGCAAGTAATTGGAGGTATTCATGATTATCTCTGAAAACAGAAACAATAGCTATAGTCCACACTGAGAAAAAAACTAACACTGCTGTATTGTAAGGCTTGTGCTACTGTCACTCTTAATTCTCACGAGAGGGGCCAGTGAGTAGAACTGCCCAAACATCACTGGCTTGCTAAAAACATTGGCTATAACCTAGACTCATCAAGGACTGATGTGGGAACATGCATATGGCTAGGTCACATGAGAAGTCACTTGAGATGACAGAAGGTATTTCTTGTGCCAAATACGAATGGAATACTACTTCACAGGTACTTAAGGAAGAGATGCCCAAGGAGGTCGAAGGCTTTTGTCTTCACAAACAGTATTTGTCAATGGGGGATATGGGGAAGCACAGATAATGTAGCTTATTATTCAGACAAACTGATTAACGTCGCCCGAGCTTTTACATTTCTGATCATTTTTTGTGGCCCAGCTAAGTACCTAAATAAATAGTGAATTAATATATGATTTGGGAACACTTTAGGAACCTCAGGATTGTTTAATTTCAGAGGTTTATTTTAGATAATTTATTTTTTTATTAATTACAGTTTATCACTTTGTATCCCAGCTGTAGCCTCCTCCATCATCCCCTCCCAATCCCACTTTCCCTCCCTCATCTCCTCTCATGCCCCTCTCCAACTCCACTGATAGAGGAGGTCCTCCTCCCCTTCCATCTGACCCTACCTTAACAGGTCAAATCAGGACTGGCTGCATTGTCCTCCTCTGTGGCCTGGTAAGGTTGCTCCCTCATCAGAAAGAGGTGATCAAAGAGCCAGCCACTGAGTTCAAGTCAGAGACAGTCCTTTTTCACATTTCTAGGGCACCCACTTAGACACCGAGCTCCCATGTGCTACATCTCTGTAGGGGTTCTAGGTTATTTCCATGCATGGTCCTTGGCTGGAATATCAGTCTCAGAAAAAACCCCTTTGCCCAGGTTTTTTGGTTCTGTTGGTCTCCTTGTGGAGTTCCTGTCCTCTCCAGGTCTTTCTATTTCCTCTTTCTTTCATAAGATTCTCTGTATTCTCCCCAAAGTTTGGCTCTTGACTATCAACTTCTGCTTTGATACCATGCTGGGTAGAGTCTTTCAGAGGGCCCTCTGTGAAGACTCCTGTCCTGTTCCCCATTTTTCTCCCTGTTCTGATGTCTGTCCCATATGTCTTTTTGAATGAGGATTGCTCATCTTACCCAGGGTCCTCTTTCTTGCTTAGCTTCTTTAGATATACAGATTTTAGTATGTTTATCCTATATTATAACTCTAGTATCCATGTTTCAGTGAGTATATACCATGTGTGTCTTTCTGTTCCTGGGATACCACACTCAGAATGATCTTTTCTAAATCCCACCATTTGCCTGCAAATTTCATGATTTCCTTGTTTTCAATTGCTGAGTAGTATTCCATTGTGTAAATGTACCACAGTTTCTGTATCCATTCCTAAATTGAGGGACACCTGGGTTGTTTCCAGATTCTGGCTATTACAAATAAAGCTGCCATGAACATGGTTAAGCAAATGTCCTTGTTGTGTACTTGAGCAGCTGTTGGATATATGCCTAGGAGTGGTATAGATGGATCTTGAAGAAGTGCTATTCCTAATTGTCTGAGAAAGCACCAGATTGATTTCCAAAGTGGTTGTACAAGTTTACATTCCCACCAGTAATGTCGGAGGGTTCCCCTTTCTCCACATTCTTTACAGCATGTGTTGTCATTTGAGTTTTTGATCTTGGCCATTCTGATGGGTATAAGGCAAAATCTCAGGGTTGTTTTGATTTGCATTGTCCAAATGACTAAGGATGTTGGGCATTTCTTTAACTGTTTCTCTGCCATTCCATATTCCATTATTGAAAATTCTCTGTTTAGCTCTGTACCCCATTTTTTTAAATTAGATTACTTGGTTTATTGCTTTTTACCTTCTTGAATACTTTATATAGTCTAGATGTTAGCCTTCTCTCAGATGTAGGGTTGGTGAAGATCCTTTCCCAGTCTGTTGGCTTTCGTTTTGTTCTGATGACAATATCCTTTGCTTTACAGAAGCTTTTCATTTCATGAGTTCTCATTTATTGATTGTTGATCTCAGAGCCTGTGCTGATGATGTTCAGTTGAGGAAGTTGTCTCCTCTGCCTATAAGTTCAAGGCTTAAACCCATTTTTTTAAGCTTCTAAGAAATACTGCCCTTGATTGTATTATTATCTTATATTGAAGTGGTTCTAGAATTTGGTTGTAAATTTAAAAGACCATTCTTTGGGGGATTGATAAATTTCCTGACAACAAGTCTTTGCCAAAGCCTGAATCACTAGGCTGCAATGAAAACCTGAAAGAGGTGATGCTAAACTCAGAGTTTAGTGCGTGCTTAGGATTAAAACAATTACAGTGTTTGATGTTCTTCGTAAGATGATGCTTTTTTAGATGTAGTCAGTGAGTTCCTTCTCTGAATAAACCTGTAGGTATGAAGGTGTTGGAGATTAAAAGAAAAAGAATGCTATTTATCAATAACAGACCTTGTGCCATGGTAGAAGAGCCATTAAAGAACAATGGGGGGGGGGGAATAGTAAATTAACATTATCTTTCATTGAGGGATTTTATAAATGGCCATAGATGATATGTACAAACACACACGCACACACACACACACACACACTGAGATACTGTTGGGATGTGTTTGTAAATGAAAAATTGGAGACAAAAATCAGTCTTGATATGTCCAGTTTACTCCTTTATCCTCTACTACTTATAATTATTTTTTAGATTATCATATAATTATGTCATTTCCAGCTTCCCATTCCTCTGTCCAAACTCTCCCATATACACTTTCCTTTTTTAATTAAAATTTTATTTTTTATATTAATTACAGTTTATTCACTTTGTATCCCAGATATAGCCCCCTTCCTCATTCCCTCCCAATCCCACACTACCTCCCTCATTATGACCTCTTTTTTTCAATAATTGTTACATGTGTTTATATGTATATTTATATATACATCCCTGATACAGTCTCAATTTTCTCAGACTCATAGATGTAGTAAGCCAATGAGTAAATTTGCCATGGTCATTCATTTTCAAACCTTAGATAACTCTAGACCTTCACCAATATCTGTAACACATTCCCCAAAGTAATCAGACTTCATTGTGAAGATTGACTATTAACCTCCTAAAGGGGAAATCTTCTTCAGGCTGAAGGTGAACCCAGGAGTTCTTAGTCAGAGGCTAAGAACATCAAAATGTGCTTCATGCTTTTATCCAGGGCACACCTGTTCCCAATTGCCATCTCTATTTCTATTTATATTTTTAGCCTACAGAAGTGCTCTGAAGATTAATTACAGCAGTTAATGTTTCCATTTGAAAGAAGATAATACCCCAAAAGTACTAAATATTATTAAATTTAATGGAACTAAATTGCTTTAAAAGAGACAAATGGTACAACTCAGTATCTCATTGATGCCCCAGAAAACTGCAGTATCTCATGTTGAGTCATCAAGATAAAGTAAGGTTGCTGTTTTTTTTTAATTTTTCACACCCTGTATAAATTAATTTCATTCAGAATCTACATTATAGGTACCTACTGCAACACAGGTCTATGGGATACATCTGTGGCTGTTGACAAACTGATGAGAGTGAATTAATTACTCAGCCATCTCAAATGTCACCCATTTTATAGTGCACATGACTTCTATGATCTTCTCAGTTGCTAGCTAAGAATGAATATTGTAGTAGATATTCATTCTGAGAGAGCAAGCCTTCATTTTTCATAGTTATGTATCAATGAGGTCCCTCTTGTCTGAATGGACATGTATTTCTGTTTTCCTGTGAGATGGAGAATTGTATTAACATGTGTAGACCATTCATATTCGAAGTCATATCAATCTGCAACATATTAGGAGCTGGGAGACGTGATTCAGTGGGTAAGATCACTTGCCCCATTAGCATGAGAACCTGAGTTTCCATCCTTCTTGGCATAACCATGTGCGTCTGTCAATTCAGCTCTGTGAGTGACACACAGGAAGATCACTCAGGTTTGCTGGATTCCATCCTAGCCAGACACAGTGATAAACCTTTTTGAAAGAATAGGGCAAAAATCATGGCAGTTCAGTGTCCAAGTGGTTTACATAGTAATGGGAAGAGGGACTGCCTCTGACATAATCTGATTGACCTGCTCGTTGATCACTTCCCCCTGAGGGGGGAGCAGCCTTACCAGGCCACAGTAGAGGACAATGCAGCCACTTTTGATGAGAACTGATAGACTAAGATCAGAAAGAAGGAGAGGAAGACCTCCCCTATCAGTGGACTTGGGGAGTGACATGCATGCAGAAAGGAGAGGGAGGGTGGGATCGGGAGGGGAGGAGGGAGGGGCTTATGGGGGGATACAAAATGAATAAAGTGTAATTAATAAAAAAAAATTAAAAAAAAAGAATAGGGTAAAAAAAAAAAAGAGTGACAGAACAGAACACAGATACCCTTCCCTGGTGCTTATACCCCACCACACACATGAATATATACCACACACATGTACCACACAGGCATTCATCTGTCTTCTCCCTACACACAATACAGTGTAAAACAAAAGAATGTAATGGTAAAACCAAGAACCAAAGTGTATTTGGCACAAGTGGATATATTGTAAAGATCTGGCTTCCCAGTTTATTTGCTCTGAATACTTTTACAGTAGCCAGATATCTTCTTTATTTAGCCCACTCATCTAAAATTGAGATGCTGTAACAGATTTCCAGGGGCTCTCTGTGAATAATAGGTGAGATACTGTCCACGAACGCCTAACATGAGGCTAGCTATTCAGTACATATCCAATTAACATTATTCATATGATTACATTTAGTTTTAATACATACCAGCAGGCCCATAGATAAAAAGCAAGCCAGAGAAGATGAACAAGGCAACATAGGGCCTCTGTCATATTAGGGCTTATCTGCTTGCTCTTTGGTGGCCAATTCTCTCAGCTCCTAAATGTGATGCTGTTTATCAAATACTGAATACTCTATAGATCTTTTAGGACCTAATACACATATTAGAACCCAATCCAGAAAGATGAAGCTCTGGAAAGGTGCTTCAAGCCTTCAATAAGTAGATATCTTAGTGTGGATATAAGACTAAATGTTTGGGTGTGTGCACACATATGTATTAGACAGTGAAGGACAGCTGTCAGCATTGTGTATATTCATCTACCACTTTCCACTTTATGTTTTGAACCAGGATCTCTCAGTGAACCTGAAACTCACCAAGTTAGCTAGACTGTCTGGCCAACAACCTCCAGGGATCTACTCGTATCTTCCTCATCTCCCCTAACCCCACTGCTCAAGTTAGAGTTAGATACTTGTTGCTGCCCCTGGCTTATACTTGGGTTCTAGGGATTCAAACTTGGGCCATATTGCTTGGGTAGCAAGCTTTATACAATCTTAGTGTACTCTCCAGTTCTTAAAGGAATTTCTAATTGGAATTAAATAACACATTTTTGGTTGAGGCATTGAGAGTATTTGAACATAATGTAGATTTGCTTAAGTAGAGTACAAAAAAAGAAAGAAAGAAAAAAAAAGAAAGAAAAAGAAAAATGAGAAAGAAAAGTTTATTGTAACTTAATACAAACTAGGTTGTCCAGACTTATGATGTATTATATCAGTAGACATAATTTTTAATTGAAAATAAATTAGGTCTGAAGATGGGGAAATGTTGTTTTCCCCCTCTAAGGGCTTTGTTCTGTATCTAAAGTTTATTGATGCCATCATGGGGAGAATTTCATTAGGAGCTATTTACTCTGATGTTTGGAGAATCCAGCTACTTATTTCATAACATGACATTTTAATTTATTAGCATTCCAATTAAAAACATAATTTATCTATAACCTTCAAGTTTATTATTTATACTGCACCTTCTTAGTAGCTAATAAATCATTTGTAATTGACTATGATGGCAAAACCTAAATACCAAGTCCTACTAGAATGTTAGAATGACGGCTATGCAAATAGATCTGCCTCTCTTGCTACATATTAAGTTACAGAAAAGGCTAAGGGCTTAGCAATTTGTAGAAAGATGAAAAACAGTCTTGTGAATAGCTGTCACTAACTGGATATCTTCGATTTCCAGAAAAAAAAATGTTCCTAGTCATATTACACAGATGAGAAGTATAGGTGTTCTGAGTTTTAAAAAAAATATTGCCGAGCCCATGGACTTAATGTGATGGGACTAGGATTCAAATTAAGGATACCTAGCTAATAAAAGATCACCTTTATCTTCCCAACCCAAATAAAATCATTATATGCCTTCTTAGCATACCTCCTTTTTTATTCATCCATGTATCACATCATATTTAATAATGTGGAAGATGAAACAACTATCATTCATTGGATTACAGTTCTTATATTTTGGCCAACAATGAAAATAGTAAAACAACACATCTCCTTCACATCTCCTTCTACATATTCCTATATCAAATGCGGCATATCAGCAATCATGAATCTCCGCAAGACTAAACCCTACAAGATTCCTTGGGCAATATAATATGTTTTTTCACGTACAAGATCTTACTACTGGCCCAAATTGACTTAAGAATATGTGTGTTCATTCTTAGAAGGGTAGAGTTTACAGGCTAGCTGACAGAACAGGCCTACTACAGCTAAGAGGAAGTTTATAGAAACTGGAATCCTTGAAGTATGCTTCGGACTGATGTAATCACAATTAACACTAAATAACTTCTAAGAAGAAGGAGAAGGAAGAGGAGGAGGAAAAGAAGAAGTAGAAGAAGGAGAAGGAGAAAAAGAAAAAGAAGAAGAAGATGATGAAGAAGAAGAAAGGTTATGTTGAATATTACAGAATTGCCTTCATGACCCTCTTTGTCTATCTTTTAGCATAGCAACCCCAATTTTAAGTAGGCTTACAGCTTTGTAACAAAAGAAACACATTCTTACTGACAATAAAAGTATATTAACAGCCATATCGTGATGGTATGAAAAGTTGGAAGATATGACAATCTGGGGTAAAGATGGAAATAGTTTTTCATTTAAAAAAAAACACAAATTAGTTTGTTTAAAAATTGCTACGAAAATATACAGTAATTTCATGATGTGGAACGATTTTGGAAAGCTATATCACAATTCATAAGAAAAGATGAACATGCAAGCTGAATCATCTTTGGTCCTTATTTTATTTCTATGAAGACTACAAAGATGATTTCAGCTATGTGGTGAGGTTTCCAAAGAGGTTGCTTAGAAATGTTGCTGAGAGCTCTTTGTCTTTATTTGGAGAAGTTATTCTTTTTTCAGAGTATCTTCACATTATTTATGCCTTGACCCAAAATACTACAAATCTTTATAGTAAAGAATGAGAAACAAAGTGCATCTTTTGTTCCTCAATTCTTCTCTAAGTTTTTTTTTCCACCTGATTTTATTTTTTAATGATCATGTTCTGATATACCTATCACTTAGAATAATTCAAAAGATTCTAGTCCTGTTCTATGCTTTCTTCAAGTTTCTGGTTTACACTCTCTCAATAAGGCAGTGGTTCTCAACCTGTGAGTCACAACCCCTTTGGGTGAAATGTTGAACACTACTTTCACAGGCATTGCTTAAGACCATTGACAAATATGGATGTTTACATAACAATTTATAACAATAGCAAAATTACAGTTATGAATGAACAACAAAAATCATTTTGTAGTTACCTCTAAAACTCCAAACTCATATTTATAACATTGCTCTTAATATTCCCACATAAATATTTAAAATATATACAGTACTGAAAGCAGAGCTCTGAATCTTTATCTTTCCATAGATACAGCCATCCCTTTATCTGTGTAAGTGGTATGATGATACCATGCCCAAAGAAAAGACTCAGAAATTTTATTGACCTCTAATTCTCAAAACTACCAAGTAAAGGGCATTACATTAGCCTTTCAATGTATCCCTGAACCTTTGAGGTTTTCTCATCTCTCTTGTTTTCTCACTCTCAGAACAATAAAATATCTTCTCTTCCAGGAGGCATCTAAGTCATCACATAAATAATAGTCTCTGATGCTTCTGTGCCTAAAGCCCTAACCTGTCCTCAAAATAATCCTCAAGTCTTTATGAAATATTTTAATAGAAGTTGAAATCCCTTCAGTATTCACCTACCACATTTGGAAAATGGCATCAGCTTTTCTCATACCCCAAGAGTCCCAGCAACACCTGACTTTAGCTATATTCCTCCTCCTCCTCCTGCTGCTCTCCTCTCAGCTCACAGCTCTCTAAATGTGTTGAATAGCTTAGCTCCTCTAAAAGGTTACCTTGCTCTCCATCTGTGGTCGCCAACTTCTCGTCCCCGATATCCAGCGAGGTGTCTTGCTAAGCCTGTTTACAATTGACTGCCGAATCCATGAACAAACTTGTAGAAACAAATGGCCGTAATAAAAGGAAGTTTTCATGCATTTATTCCTTCAATAACTGTGGAAGAAAAAGTCCAATCCAGGGACTATTTTCCTGTCCTCCTTCAAATTAGTTCGCAATTCTAGGTAAGTGTTTGCAGATCAATTTCCTGTCAAAATGATGCAGAGATTTGATCGAGTGATCAATCTACTGTGAGTTAAAACTGGCTGTTCACATGAATACTAAGAAACTCACTACATCAGCATATGAACTGGGTTTTTCAGATATGAGAAACACTCAGCAAAAGTCCTATTAGTGCATATATGCTTGTTTTTTTCCATGCTTTCTGTTGACTTTTCAAAATATATCACTCAGACAAAGCGTTTTTATAACATAAAACCTAATAGGATGCCAGAAGGAGTAGAGTATGAAGTTTATAGTATGGCCGATGAGTGGACTTCTTACACCGTGAGAAAGTATTTTGTGAGTTCCAGAGGATGTGTGGCAGACACAGCTTCATAGGTAACATTCTGAAAACAGTGTGAAGACTAAAAGATCAATAAATGAGGACAGTGTTCCTCAAAGATGGAAATGAATTCACCAAAACGAATAGAAGAAAAATGCACTTGGTTAAAAATGGACAACTATCTTGGGCAGCAGAATGTAGAGGAGGATCATGTACTCTGAGACCAGGCAGAACAGGGTTTGCTTTCCAGCTTCAGTACCTATGAGTTATGTCTGAGCAAGTCACTAAGCTTTGCTTCCACAAATGAGAACAACCGAGGCTTGAAGAGCACTGCTCATTGCCTCAAACAGGCACTGTGAGGCTGAAGTAATTCAATAATAGGTATGAAGCATGGGCTCCCTTGGATTCTAGCCTGAGTGCCCAACTACTCGTGCAAGGCACACCAAGAAGCATGGGATGACAGGGAAGAGAGAGTTGCCAAAGTACAGTGTTTGAATGTTGATTTTAGAAGAATATGAATTTCTTACAGATTTTGAATTTAAGGTATTTTTTTTACAGAGAAATAATTTTCAAATGCTTCTCAATTGCCTCTTTCTAAACACTTGGGAGAGGGGGAGCATCTCAAGTAGCTGCAGATTATAATGCTATTTATATTGTCATATTAAAAGCTCATTAATTCATATAAATTATTAGTGGCTTTATTTATTTTTCTTTTAAGACAGAAATAGTATTGGAAGCTAAAGAAATAACTTGATTTAAGTGTGAAAAGGGTAAATGCATTAAATCATTATATTTTGAAAGACTTGCTATCAATACCTAAAAAAGAAATTGGATCAATGTGCCAGGAATAGATGTGGTTGCTCATTTCCAAAAGAAAAAGTAAAACGGGAGAGGTTTCTCAACTTGAAAGATATCTGTGAAATGTAAATATAGAAATTAAAGTGAAAAGCAAATATCCTTATACATATATAGTTATATATATTCATATATATATATATATAAAGATAATTTTATGTATTCTTCACAGTCACTTACCACTTATGTCACATAACAATAATGAGCAGAAAATGACAAGTGGGTTTGTCATGGTAACATGCTATAGTGTATTTAAAATCCTAGGTAGTTCATTCACTTGAAATGACATTTTTTAATAGTACTATTTTTATTCTATGGCAGTTTCATATATTACTGATCCAATTTGAACATGACTACCTAGCTTTCTTCCACCCTCCGCCAGAGTCTCCATCTCATCTGCTTCCTAACTTCATGTCTTCTTTTCATTTATTTATTTATTTATTTTTTATTATTGCGCTCCGAATTCTAAGTATTACTGTCCGTGTGGAGATGTCCATATCACCATCTACTGAAGCATGAACAACCTATCAGCAGCTATGTCCCCAAAGGACAAGAATTCTACCTCTTTCAGCAGCAATGTCTCCTGTGATAACGGCGGAGTCCCTCTCACACCCATGGTGAAATTTTGACTGGCTCACTCTTGTGCCTGTCTTGTGCACATAGCCATTGCTGCTGTGAATTGATGGAAGCAACATCCATATCATGTCAAGAAGCCAGCCTTTGAAATGGCCTTGCCTTCTAATCACAGCACACAGTAAACACAAGATGCATCAGACATCATTCTGTGAAACACATCATGCTGATTTATGCTGTGCTTGTAGTCAAGTGTACTACAAAAAGAGTAAAAAGAGAGCACTCCTAAGGCATGATAAAAAGATTCTCAACTCTTAACTCAGGAACATTGACAAATATTTGTTAGCAACCATTATATGTTGTAATTAAGTCTACAAACTACAGTTTGCTGTGACAGCAGTGGGACAGGTCACTTTACTCCAGTGTCACTACATACATGTAAGTGCTTCATTACCCTTTTATTTCAGAATAGACATGAGGTCACTAGGCAACAAGAAATTTACAACTCCATTGTAATTTTGGAGGACCACTGTTGGGAAATACTCTACTATTACCTGAATGTCTTTTAAAAAGTTTATTTATTTAATCACTGTACTGCCTGATCCCATCCCCCTCCCTCTTCTCCTCCCAGCCACACCTTCCCTCCTTCTTCTCAGAGAAGGGGATTCTTACAAAGGATACCAACCCATCCTAGAATCTCAAGTTGCCCTAGGACTAAATTCATCTTCTCCCACTGAGGCCACCTGGCTAAGGAAAAGGGTTCCAAAGGCAGGCAACAGAGTCAGATACAACCCCTACTTCCCATTGTTAGGGGATCCACATGTTGATCAAGCTGCACATCTGCTACATACATGTGGGTCCAGCCCATGCATGCTCTTCGGTTGGTGATTCAGCCTCTGTGAGCCCCTATAGCCTCTGTCCACTTCTCTCCGTAGGTCTTTCTGTGGTGTCCTGACCCCTCTTGTTTCCTCAATCCTTCCACTAATTCTTCCACAGAAATCCCCTAGCTCAGCCTATTGCCTCCCCTGTCCCAGAGATGCCCCCTACCAATTTCCACTTTCTCCTGGTCCTCCCCACTACTCCATCTCACCTCTTATTTCTCCATACCTGATCTCCACCCCAGTTCCAAACCCCCAATTCCACATAGTTTCCTCCCTTCATCCTCTTCTGGAGTATATTTCATTTCACCTTCTAAGTGGGTTTCAAGCATCCTCCCTTGGGCCCTCCTTGTTCCTTAGTTTCTTTGGGTCTGTGGTTTGTAGCATGTTTACCCTGCACTTTATGGCTAATATCTACTTACATATGAGTATGTAGCATGTGTGTCTAAATGTCTTAATGTTCTGTGTCAAATTGTACGTATGTATGTATGTCCATTTATGCATAAATGCATGCAAGTACAAACATGCTAACTCCATGCAGTGCTTTGAGTGAAAATGACTTTGATCAACATATTTGAATGTTCAGTTCCCAAATAGTGGAACTTTTTAAGGAAGAATTAAGAGGAATGGCCTAGTTGGAGGAAGTGTGACATTGAGTGATGGTACTGAGCTTTTGAAAGCCCATACTGGGGCCAATCGCTCACACTCTCTCTCTGCCTGCAACATGAAGATAATGATGTTAAGTTCTCAGCTCCTGTTTCAGGACTGTACATGTCTGCTTATAACCATGATGATCCAGGAATAACCCTCTAGAAATGTAGTAAATCCACAATTAAGTGTTTTCCTTTTTAAGAGTTGCCTTGGTCACGGTGTCTCTTCATCGTAATAGAGCAGTACTAAGACACTCCATTAAACTCCTACAAATGGCATGGGATGAATACATATACAGGCCATAAGTCTAAACTACAGATAAAATAAGATCAAGTAACCATGGGTAATACAGCATAGAGCTGGGCGGATGCTTTGTCCACTCATAGACAGTTTTGCTTACAGTTGGAACTTTGACACTACAAGGATATTGACTTTTGAGTCCTATACTACGAAGTTTGAATTAAGGTTTTATTCATAAAAAATTTTGAGAGTTGTTTAAATTGTGCTTGAGGATAAAATACGATTACCTCCTCAGATAGAGTCCTTATAAAGACCGAGGTAGAAACAGATGAGAAAAGAGCCCTGTCTTTGTTGACAGAATTGGCATCTAAGTGGATGGTTGCAGTGTCACTTGCTCTAGAGAAGGTGACTATCACTGCTCAAAGACGAGCTAGGTAGGTACACAGTCCTCATTCTATGAACACTGCCATAAGGCCAATTTCACTTTGTACCTCCATGCATGATAAAAGAAAGGGATTCTATTTTATCCACCCCAATATGTCATCCTTCTCACACCCAAAGGTTACCTAAACGCATGGGCCACGTGGATTTGTGGGTGCTTCCTGACTCAAAGGTTAGCTGAAAATCCAAGTTTGTTTAAGAGTTAATAACTTGCCGTGGAAGACCTGTAAAAAGCACGTGGTTGAGGAGGACAAACACCTTCTTTAGGAAATCCAAACCCAGAGAGGCATCTGTAAAGCCTGAGAGATTAGCTTCAAGGAAAACAGCTATTCCAAGACACTGAGAAGAAATTAGAAACCACCAGCTGGAGTGAATCAAGAGAAATATGTTGCTGAAAAAGTGCTGGAGGAAGCTGTGTACACAGAATCAGGCATTCTCTCAGCTTCTTCAGGCATTTTTTTTTTCAAGATGTGTTTTATTTCATTAATTCCTCCAATTTCTTTGGAATCCTTTGGAAAGGTGTAAAATGAATGGCTGTAAAATGTGAAAAGGAATGTGGCTGAATGGGTGCTCTGTGATTTCTAGTCATATTAATAGGTAGCAGGTAGAACGGATTGAAGCGTATGTGAAAAGCATCTCACAAATCTGAGCAGATTTTCCTGTTTGGAATCTTAGCACTCCCCGGTATGCAACATGTATTCATGTACCTATACACACACATGCACATAGATAACCACGAAGCGCACTTAGGTCCAGACAATAGGATTTTTGGAGATGACAGTCACAGGATTCTCCACGGTGGCTGAATTTTCTTCTTAAGAACTAAAGTACCTCTTAAAATTGCACAAAATGTATGCACAACACTGTGAATTGATTTTCTATTTTTGTTAAGTGAAGATTATGTATACATATAAATGAAGAAACCACATGAATTGGAGATTGTTTATCCTTCACGATGCCATGCAGAATGCTAAAGAAAGTTTTGCTCTGTATTTTTTTAACCTATATGCACTGAATTCTTGGAAAAGTGATCTATGGAAGATGAAAGAGATGAAATTTTGAAGTCAACATGCCAGGACTTGAATAGAGTTGAAAAATCTATGTTTGCTCCAGCTTCTCCTACCTGCCTTGGGATAGATAGCTTTATACTTAGTAGGATAGAAACATGGGTTTAATAGGTATAGTCTTTTGTATAGAATAACTGTTCAATATATGGTAGGTTTCTTCCAGAAATATTTTTTAATATATGTGCATTTTCCTTATTATAAAGGTGAAATACAAGATAGAAAAAAGACAGGATTATTTTGAAATGTAATTCCATAAAGTAATTTATCAAGGAGACACAATCTATACAGCTATCTGCAGGTTTTATATCTCCACAATTTGACCTCTTAAAAACACACACTGAATTAAATGGCAATAGCCTATTGTCTTGGCTGGCATATAGACACAGAATTTATTGAAGACAAGAAAAATGACTGGTGATTCAGTTAAGGTAGAGAATTAAACTGTGACAGGTCAAATGAAGCCTTCAAGTCTCCTGTTTACTTTCAGTAGACTATTTCAAAGTGACTAAAGCATTAATTTACTAAATATCTTCTTGGTAACAGGTTAAAACAGCTCTCTATTTCTCTATAGCAGAGAATTTAGACTACATAAAAACAGTATCACAAACACTACCCAAACAACCTCAATTCATTTTTTATTTTCTGTCCTGCAGTGTATTAGACATTAGTTGGGTGTGATATAATTAGCATCATAACGGGTATGGGGAAATAAAAATGTGATTTTTTTTAATGTCATGCAACAAATTATTTTTCTCTAAATACATTTTGAATAAAAATGCACTACATATGTCAAAAAAGGTGCTGAACCCTCCCCAAATCCATATTTTCATAATTACAGCATCCCCAGTAGATTTTGCTTCTTTCCACTCATATAGTCTTTTTTAAATACTTCATTCACTTTATTGTGGAGAGCTGCTTGTTTGTCATGATACTTAGTTATTGAGCTCTCAGCGAAAACCATGTGTTCACCCTGGCCTTCACCTGGAGACAGGGATAGATAGGATGCTTTTGTCAAGTTCATTTCCTTTTGTTGGTGTGAGGATCACATAGACAGGTTGAGGTAAACAAGTTTGACTTCTGCATGAACCCCTTCATTGTATCAAGATTCTTTGCTCTGTAAAAAGGGATTATTGGAATAAACCAGTGGGTGTCAGTTCTACTGGCTGCCCTCTTGAACAGATCCCATGAGTAGTGTGTTGTTTTATTAATTTTTCTTTCAATCCTCACTCCACACTCAAGAACTCTTCGACTCTGCCTGGGGGCTCTGGCACTTTATATTCCAATTGTAGCTCCCTCCTTCATCTTTCCCAGGTCCCACCATCTCTCCCTCTTCCCCCGCTTCCCACTCCCCTAGTCCACTGAAAGGAGGAGTCCTCCTTCCCTACCATCTGACCCTAGCTTATCAAGTCTCATCAGGACTGCCTAGATTTTAGATCTATCTTCTGGCAAGACAGCCCTGCCAGGGGGAAGTAATCAAAGAGCAGGCAATCAAGTTCATGACAGCCCCTGATCCTTTTACTGGGGAACCCACATGAAGACTGAGCTGCTCATGGTTACATCTGAGCAGGGGATTTAGGTCCTCTCCATGCACTGTCTTTGGTTGGTGTATCAGTCTCTGTAGGCCACCCCTGGGTCCAGATTTTTTTTTAACTCTGTTCATCCCTTTGTGGAGCTCCTGTCCTTGTAGTAACCCTGTAAGTTCTCAGACCAATGAATGCTCAACTCAGATATTCTACACAGAAAGAGAAAGTTGCTTTCATTCACCTGAGGACTTACAGGACAACTACCAGGGTGAAGAGTAGCTTAGGTCCCTGCCTCCAGCTTCTCCTTCGAGACTCAGTTCTGACCTATCAGAATACAGAAGTCAATGGGAAACAAAAATGGATGAAAATTCAAGTATCTGATATTACAAATCTGAAGGAATGCATAGTAAAATTCTAAGTGTCACAGTGCCCTGCTTTTCAGACTTCTTACAAGAAGAAGGGCAATTATTCCTATTCCATGTGTTTCTTTCAACTTTTTTTGTTTGTTTTGTTGTTTTTCCAGACAGGGTTTCTCTCTGTTAACAGCCCAGGCTATGCTTGAATTCACTCTGTAGTCCAGGCTGTTCTTGAATTCACAGAGATCTACCTGTCTCTGCCTCCTGCATACTGGTATAAAAAGTATGTGCCAATAAACCCAGCCTCAACTTATTCTTTTTTATTAATAAATGTCATACAGAGAGAGAGAGAGAGAGAGAGAGAGAGAAAGACACCACTTCACTTCCACTCTCTATTTTACTCTTGATGCTTCTAAAACAAGTTCTTTTTTACATTTTTAACCCATTTTCCAGCCTTTTTGTTTTGTTGTATGCTCTGCTGAGTTTATGGAGGACCATTCATAAGATTACGGGTTTCAAATTGTCAGTTGCAGCGCAGTAGGCTCATCAATGATATAAAACTGGCTTCTGTGTCTCCCAATCTCACAGAATCTGTGTTTCAACTAATTTTTTTTAAGGTAAAGCTTTATTCCGTATTTTAGAATATTGTAATTTTGCTATAAGATGAATGTTAAACTACTGAATGTACATTTCAATTTCCCAAACAAAGTTATTGGTCAACTCAAGGAGCTTTGTGGCTCCCTCACAGACAGTAAGCAGATATCTTACAACACATTTATCTGATTGAATTCATGTTTATACAGCAAGGTAGACAAGTACTTAGCAATCTCGAACCATGCTTCCAAGACCATCCATCTGCCCCGGTTGTCTAGTCATTAGTAATCCAACATATCAGAATGAATCCAATAATATCAGAATGAAAAAAATCATATTAAAATTAATTAATCAAACAAATAATTGATCTTTATAAACTGAGATACACTGGATAAAATTAATGTGAGGTCTGATTGTACTTGATACTATCCAGATAGCTATAAAAGAAGAGAGGAATAGTTTTGATCTTCTGTTCTGATAAACTCTGTAGTTGTGTGCTAAGCTGAAAGCCTTATTAGTTGACAATGTATTCAAAGATATAACCTACTGAACTTCACAAGTAAGCACAGCAGAACACTGGGCATGGTATTGGTTAAGGACCCTCATTATCACGTGATCACACGGTGAAGGGATGAAGTTCTGATGCCTTAGAACATCATTGTTCACTCAAGGACAGAAAGAGACCACAATCACAAATCACAAAGTATCTACTTAATGTTATCACTTTCACACTTTTCAGTAGTGGAATAGAATGACATCATAAAGAGGGAACCACCTTTATAAGATGGTAGTAGTAATTGTGTTAAGAGGATGGTGGACATCTGCAGTGCAGGACCATTGTAAGTAATGGTTGACCTTCATTAGCAACATGATTAGATTTATGATCAGCTAGAAGGCCTGTGTCTATGACTGTGAGGGTATTTCCAGAGTGAGTGAGGGAAGAAGACTCACCCATAATTTGGACAAGTTCATCACAGAGCTTGATTCCTGGACTAATAAATACTTGCTGAAAAACAACATTTCCCCTTCTCCCTTTTTCTTTACCTGACCAGATGTGAGGAGTCCTGGAAATATGTTCCTACTGTCATGAACTCCATCATGCCTTCATTTTCAAAATGTACTTAGTATGTAGTCTCTTAAATCTTAAGTCATGGACTAAAATTAACAAAGCAAAACAACAATAGCAAAACCAAATCCTTTGTGCCTGCAATTGCTTCACACCCTGGGAACTGACAAATCATGTCAAGAAAAGTTGCAAGAAAAAAACAACAAAAACAAAACAAACAAACAAACAAACAAAAAACAGATGTGTATGAATGAATTGCTTAAGGCCTGCCTATGAGATTTTGCTTCTTAGAATTCCTTATCTATTTCTTTCCTAATTCACCACAGGGTTTTTTCCTCCAATAAGTTCTGAAAAACCTACAAAAGGAACTTAAAACTTAGTCAAAATAAGTCTCTTCAACAGTAGATGCATCCATTGTTATTAAATATTTTTCACTATGTAACCAGAATAGCAGTGAATTTCCACTCTGAATGGCACAGGTACTTTAAGGTGTTGATGCAAAGAAACAGCAGCCCAAAAGTAGATGTTGTAAATGTGCATTTAACCCTGTTCAAGAGTATCTTAAAGGTAAGAATATATACTCACTGAAAACCTCATCTTTTCTCTTACTTTTGTTGTTAATACTTTGACACAAATAAAATGTGATCTGTAAAATTATTTTCTTACAACTATAAGGTCAAATCTAATATTAATGGAAAAATAAGCTATACTTCTTTCATGACAGTAGAAGTGGGCATTCTTTATTTTTTTTTAATATCAGGTTATAAGAGCAATCTAATGTATTTTAGAAACTGTACTTATTATGTCCATCATATCTCCCATTCCTGGTGGCAGATACACATCACAGATCAGTATGAAAAGACCTCTGATTATGCATTCTTCACATTAATGTTGAAAACACAATTAACTCCTGAGCTCAATGCTCAACACTGGGAAACTCAACTCCATATGACAGCTACTGATGCCTCCCAGAGTCGTTTTGAGTGAAACTGAAAGTTAGCTCCATGAAACACAACTTTGAGTTTACTAGAGTTCTTGTTTCATTCTTGTGTCTCCCAGCATTAGAGTAGTTTCATAGCATAGAGTAGTCCTGAAGCCAAGATAGTTCAGAGTCTGCAAATGAGGTTGTATGGTGGAATTATTGATAAAGCATTTTCTGTCCATAAAGGATGAGCCCACACACTCCCAGGTAAGTGAGACAGGTTGTAATACAGGAAGAAAAGCCTTTTGATCTCACACAAATCACTTTCCCCTCTGATTTACTGTTGAAAGACAGTGCTTGAGATAAGACAGGGAGTAGGTTATTTTTAGCCGAGGCATAGCTCTTAAAAAAACAGACATTTAGGGAAATATTGCTGGTGCATACAAGATTTTATTCTACTTAGAAAATGTACACAGGAGTTCAATACTTGTTTGTCAGGTGAATCAATGTCAAAAGATTAAATGATGCCAGTTCAGAATCACAAGGAGAATATGTCTGGGTGTCCGTCTATCTCACACATTTACTTCTGATTAAAGTGGCTTTGTGACAAGTTGAAAACATCAAGAAAATGCCTCAAAGCGGGAGATTACTGTGTCTTTAATTTAACAGTGATCAAAAAACAAAATGTCCATTTCGGGTTTTAGTCCCTGAAGTGAGTTCAGTTCACATTTCTTATTGTCTACATATTTTGTGTATTGTCACTCCCCCTTGAAGTGTCTGAATGATGGCTATCCACCTGACAGAAAGAAGGGTAAAGTAACAATAGCATCCTAGCAGGTATGCTGGAATGGGCACTTCTGTTTTGTACTTTTGCTTCACAGCGCACATTCTGCTCACTCAATTCTATCATCCCAACTGTGAGAGCCTCCATGTTCATTTCTTTTTCTCACATGAGAAATATGGAAACTCAAAAGACTCGAACAAATTGCTCTACATCATTCATCTAGTGTGAACACTTGCGATTTCAAACCTAAGTCCCGCTTCCCTCTCTATTGAGTCTCACATTTTGCTTCACTGGAACTAAAAGCCTGAAAGTGCTTCAGAACCACCATTTAACTGTGGCACTTTCAGAGGATGCTAACCATTCCTATCATGCCTCTTTCTCCTGCTTTCCTCTTTACTCATTTAAAGTGATATAATTTCTCATTGAGCTACTGCATTAAGCAAGAGGCTATGGCAGAATCCCTCCACCAGGAGGAAATGAGTTTTCAATTTAAAAATGAAAGTCAATGGGAAAGTAGGATTTACTTCACAGAATTTTCCAACTTAGCTGGAATTCGCTCATTGTGTTAGCCAGTAGAAGTACGGAGAGAAATAGAATAAACCCCAAGTCAATTACTGAATAGTATTAGACATCTTGGAACGAGTGGATGTGTTTCTTTTCCCATCTGCATAGTTCCCAGAGCAAGCAGAGTTTTTAGAGTGAGGCTGGTTGGTGCAATGGTAGAAGTGAGTTCAACATAAGAAAAAAAAAAAAAAAGCTTATGCAAAAATCCCAGAAAATAATCCATACAAAGCTAAGGGAGTGAAACTTATGCAAAGATAAAATTCTAAATGGGTTCCATGTTCAGCAGAGAGCTGACCATACAGGCAACGACAAAATCATTCCTTTCACAACCTAGATTTCCCTCAACAGAGGAATGGATACAGAAACTGTGGTACATTTACACAATGGAATACTACACAGGAATTAAAAACAAGGAAATCATGAAATTTTCAGGTAAAAGGTAGGGACTAGAAGAGATCATCTTGAGTGAGGGAACCCAGGGGGAGAAACACATATGTGGTATATACTGACTCATAAGTGGATATTAAACATATAATATAGGATAGACATACTAAAATCTATAGTCCTAAAGAAGCTAACAACAAGGAAGACCCTAGATAAGATGTTCAATCCTCATTCAGAAGGACAAACAAGATAGACATCGGACACAGGAGAAGACAAGGAATAAGACAGGAGCCTACCACAGAGGGCCTCTGAAAGACTCTACTGATTGAGGTATTGAAGCAGAGGCTGAGACTAGTAGACAAACTTTGAACAGAGTGCAGGGAAGCTTATGAAAGAAGGGAGAGATAGAAAGACTTGGAGGGGACAGGAGCTCCAAAATGAGGCCAACTGAGCCAAAACAACAACAAAACAAACATGAGCCCTGGGGGTTCTACAGAGAATGATACCAAGGACAATGCATGGAAGGAACCTAAAACCCCAGCTTAGATGTAGCTTGTAGACTCAGTCTCAAAGTGTGGTACCTAGTAAGGAGAGCAAGGGCTATCTCTGGCATGAACTCAGTGGCAGGCTCTCTGATCACCTCCTCTTAGGGGGTACAGCTTTGCAAGCCACAGAGGAAGACAATGCAGCCAGTCCTGCTGAGATATGATAGGCTAAGGTCATATAGGAGGAGAGGATGACCTCCTGTATCAGTGGACTAGGAGAGGGACATAGGGTGAGAAGAGGGAGGGAGGCTGGTATTAGAAGGGTATAAGGGAGGGGGACACAACCAGGATAAAAATTGAATAAATTGTAATAAATGATTATATATATATATATATATATATATATATATATATATATATATATAT
>NW_026596034.1:15643772-15644282 GCF_907164565.1 Psammomys obesus
TATATATATATATATATATATATATATATATATATATATATATATATGAATTTGCAGGATTCACCTTCTTTGAGTAAGAGAAAATAATGCGGGGCTAGTGCCTTGAATGATCTTAAAGTACAAATAGAATTCATTTTTTTTATGATTCAGTGTATAGACTGGCAAAAGGGATTAAAATTATTTAGACCTTGGCAACAACTCATGACTATAGATAATTATTAATGATATGTCTCAACAAAATTCATAATTCTTCTCAGTGTGGGACTTGAAATGCTACTACCGTGGTTTGTGAAGATGCCTCAATGGGTAATGTGCTTACCATACAAGCCTGATTTCCTGAGTCCAGATTTCCCATAACCCATGCAAAAGCTAGACACAGTAATAAGTATCTCTAACTCCTGGAGGTCCCTCAGGAGAAATATCTGAAGTTTCTGTGCTAGTTTGTCCGACATGCACAGAGAAAATAGATAGATAGATAGATAGATAGATAGATAGATAGATAGATAGATA
>NW_026596034.1:15644292-15693771 GCF_907164565.1 Psammomys obesus
ATAGATAGATAGATAGATAGATAGATAGATAGATAGATAGATAGATAGATAGATAGATAGATGGGACCCTGTCATCCACAAGTTGGAGGGTTTTTTTTATGTATACATGTGCTCTATGGCAAGTACATGCTCATATTTTCTGTGTCTCTCTGTCTCTCGTCTTTTTCTCTCAAGTTTTCTCCCCACCCTCTGTCATACACATACATACAGAGAGAAAGATACACACAGAGATACACATACACACATAGAGAAAGAAAGAAGAATAACAAAAAGGGGAGAGATTCTAATTTTCACCATAAAAATGTAAGACTGCTGAAATACAGATCCCATCAAAAGGTTTTGAGCACAGAGCCTTCATGACTGTAATCTGTACCATTTCTGAAGGAGATTGATAATCATCCCTCATTTTTTTCACCATGTGAGGAAATAGGAAGAAGCTCAAAAGGAACTCCTGTTTGACACAAATATTTAGGTGCCTTGAGTTTGAGCTTCCCAGCTTCTGGAATGGTGAGAGGTGAATTCTCCTTGTTTATAGGCTGCCCAAATTGTGAAATTTTGTCATGGTGTTTAAATTACAAAATCTCTGCCATTAAAGCTAGAAGTGAGAATGGAGATAAGCAATTGTATATAAAATGTAGGTAGGATATATAATTATCTGGCTAATTTGAGTACTTTTAAATTTCTGCTTTTAATCTCCATCATCATACCAGTTTTTCTTATGTGAATATTATTAATTGTATGAATTGATGATCAAGTAAATACATTAGCCTCGAACTCACAGAGATCCATCTGCCTCTGCCTCCCGGAGTGTCTGTGCATTAAAGTAATTGTTGTGCAAGCATGAAGACCTGAGTTCCTAAGCCCATTACCACATCAAGGCAGGAGGTAGCTGGCTGAATAAACACCTGAAACCACAGGGCTGTGTAGAATAAAGAGAAGAGGATCTCTTGGGGAGGGAGGGTCACTGGCCTGCCTGGCTGAGAAATGACAAGCTCCAGGTTCAGAGAGACTATTGCAGGAGGGTATTACATGGAGTGTTTGATACCCCCGTTTGACCTCTGTGCATGCACAGGTGTACACACACTCAAGCATAACCTATACATAGAGACACCAAAAATTATTAAGTAATAATTAAGGTAATTGTGAGTAATGAATTAAGGTAAAGGCACTCATATTCAAGGATTACAAAATTTTTAAATGTCTAACATCCTTTAATATAAGTTTTCACATAAAATTTAACAAAATAATTGGCATCACTCCTGCAATATGCCCACCTACAACACCTATAAACATTCCGTTTAACTATGAATACAGGACAACTATGTACTAAGCTAGTGTTTTTTAACCTGCGGGTCATGACCCATTTGGGGAATCACACATCAGATAATTACATTACACTTCATTAGAGTAGCAATATTCCACTTATGAAGTACCAATAAAATAATTTTCTGTTTGAGGGCCTCCACGGCATGAGAGACAGTATTAAAGTGTCAAAGCAGTAGGAAGGTTGAGAAACAGTGTTCTGAGTAATGGAATTATTCTGATATCATTTCCTGAAAGTGTTGATTGTATAAGAGAATAGCTATTTGTTTTCTTTGTGTGCTTGTTGTTTTTTAATCAGACAATAAAATCGAAAATCGTTGCAATAGCAACAGACTCACATGGCAAAAATCAAAACAGGAACTTAAAGAAAATGTCTGCAATTGACTCAAATAAACAGTAGATGCCAATAAAATTCATCTCCATAAAAGAGAACAGAAGTAAATGTATATTGTGTTTTGTTATATTCTGTAATGTTATCTAATTTCCAAGCAACAGAGGCAAGGTAATACAAATTCTATTTTATGAGGGCAAATTAAACCTCGTTTGCATAAGCGTAAAACAGTATCTATTTTTACAGTAAAAATACCAAGTCCCTGAATAGTACTTTTATGGTGCTGCTTAGCAAGTTTGTACTTCCCTGGCAAGGAGTCCCCTTGCTTCTCCAGCAGAAAACAGAAAGGGGAGAAAATAAAAGGATACGCAAAATACTCATTTCTCAGCAAGGCATTCCAATTTCAATGGTGCTTTCATTGGTATTGGTTTGGATCACTTGTACCCACAGAGATGGTTTGGCAGCACTTCAGGCAGGGGACCTGTAGAGTCCTTCAAGCTGGTATTACTTGATTAGCTGCATTATCTCCAACACACTTTCATGTTCCTTGTGGTCAAAACAGCTCATGTTAGGTCATTTTTCATGGAAAGAAATATGAAGTGGCCAATGCTTGGGTTTAATGCAAAATTCATGCCCCATTGAGAACATTAGGTGGACCAGAGTAATTTAGTATTTCTCGCTGATTTTCAGAGTAGATTAGGTGTTAATGCAATATTGCTTGGCAAAGCATTCCAGTAGGTGAATGAAAGTGGCTATATATTCAAAATTAGGTTTTGGCCAATTGATTCTTAATTATACAATCAGGGCTCAAGGGATCAAAGTTAATAGTCCTTTCTCTTCTCCTTAGACACACACACACACACACACACACACACACACACACCTTGAAAAGATTTAGCATTCTCAGTAATCAAAGCATATCCTGGCAGTATGTGTCTAAGAATAAAGACTCAAATGTCTAAGCAGGACCACCTACAGTCTATCTGATTGTTCCATTCAAGGAAGCCAGAAGAAAATGTCGATTTAAGAGCCACAAGCAACAGCTAAGTGTAGTTTAAAAGGAACACATTGGAAACCCTTCTTCTCTGTCAGCTTCACTGTTTTTGTAAAAGAACACCAGTTAATGTGATTTCAACAGACTACAAACTATTTAAGGAGCCATTCAACTCAGATACAAAAAAAGAAAGGAGAGGGTAAGATTTAAGAGTGGAAACAAAAACGTCCAGCTATGTGAGTAACTAAGCATAATTTTAGGGATACAAACACACATTCATCTGTATACACATCTCTGGTGAGGATGCACAGGTTTTCGGACACATTAATGCTCTTGCATCAAAGCTGGATTCTTCGGACTTGCTATGCTCTCTAGGCATGAGAGACTTTTACTATGGATCTTTATTTTATGTATATGAGTACTCTTTTTCCATGTATAGCAACAGAGGGAATCAGATTCCATTACACATGGTTGTGAGACACCATGTGGTTGTTGGGAATTGAACTCAGGACCTCTAGAAAAACAGCCAGCGTTCTTAACAACTGAGCCATGTCTTCAGTCCCTAGCATGGAACTTTATGTGACTAGTTTCTTACTCTTGAAATTAAAGCTTGAAGAGCAAACTCTGTGCTTTTCATGAAAGTCATTTCCTCTCTAATTTGTTTGCTTTTGTTTCTTCTTCTTCATATTTGCAGCCCAAGAACCTAAAACAGTGTGTACCTTAGAAGCCATTCAATCTAATACTCAAGGCTAGATAGATAGGCTTTATTAGAAAAGTATGACACTGAGTAATTCATACTAGAATATATATAGTGAAAATTTGTGCAATGATACAATCAATGTAATATAGATATGCATAACTATACTGCAGTATATTCTAGTGACTGGTGGCAGCATGCCAAAAAATAACACCTTTTGCCTCATGAATCTCCCTTCTTAGGGCTGAGGAGATGACTAAATCAGTAAAGTGCCTGTCACTCAAGCCTGAAGGCTTCAGTGTGGTTTCCTGCGATTCACATAAAATCCTGATATGGTTGTGCATATCTGTAATACTAGTTTGGGTGGTGAGACCACGAATTTAGTGACAGGCAGATCTCAAGAGACACCAGCCAGCCAGTCTTACCAAATGGTGCATTCTAAATTCAGCAAGAGATAGAGTCTCAAAAGATAAGGTAGAAAGCGGTAACAAAAGATGCCAGACATCAACTTCTGACCTCCAGAAGCAAACAGAAATATCTGCGACTATACTGTACATGCATGTGCATGTATAAACACTAAGGAAGGCAGCACTTAGGGAATAGAAGTAAGTGTCCACACCCACGCTTAAGCAGAGATTTAAGGAAACCTGGGAAGAAAGCACAGTCCACTCACCAAGAAGCAGAGAAAATTCGCAAGACTGCTGATAGCTTAAGTTAATCCTTAGAGAGCGACACATGTGTAGCAGGCACACAGCTTGGTCTTCATATGTGTTGCTCAACAATTGCAGTGGGGCCGTGGCTGACTCCTGCCTTTGTTGCTTGCCTTTGGATTCCTTTTCCCTAGCTGGGCTTTCTTGTCTAGCCACTGTGGGAGAGGAAGTGCTTAGTCCTGGTGTAACTTGATGTGCCAGGGTGAGTTGGTACCCTTCTCTGAGCAGAAGAGGACAGGGAAAGTGGGGAGGAAGATATGAGAGCATGACTGGGAAGATAAACGGAGGAGGTCTGCAATCGGCCGTATAGTAATTAGACAAATAAATTAATGAAGAAAAAAGAAATAAAAAAGAAAAGAATTAAATAAAAGAATCCTCGAAAGTGCATGCGTGTAAACCTGAAAGCATGAAAGTTACTTGATCTCTTAGAATGTTGAGCTTATCCGTAAGTGTGTGGTGATATGAGGAAAATTAAATATGCAAAGCAGAGTTGTATCAGTATCAGAAAGCTGAATGTGGCTTCATCCATGACATCAGCACATACAATTTTATCATTCCTGTAATTTACAGCAATGCTTCACAATTCCTCAAAGCCTTTTTCAGGCCTGTGCTGTTCATTTAATGCCCTTTAAAACAGAACTAAAATGAAGGTTAAACACACAGATGCTAGAATACAGATCTGTTTTCTGCTTCATCTCCACCTGTTTGGGACTACAGATCCTAATCTCAAATCCACGGTGCACGTTACAGATTAATAATGGTAATTAATACTATTCCCCACACTTCATTTTCTTCATGAAATAAATGATGCACCTGAATGAATTTGTACAATCAGACTCAAATAATATTCAGTAATTACTGTTGTCACTGTCTTTAAAACCTTCAAGAGTGTGTGCGTATGTAAGAATAGTCACAGCAATCTTTCAGACACGTTTGCTTCCCGACTTGAAAATGAGGCACAGGCAGGCATCCTCCTACTCTGACCCTGACTGTTTCTTTCCACTTTCATCACCAGTCACCCTAACCTGCAGGCATTCCCAAAACAATGACCATAACTACAACTGAAATCCTCAGGCACGCACAGCTTCTTCATGAGTTCTCACATTCACACGTGTTAGTTCCTTCTGCCTGAAGACTTTTTCTCACTTGGTCAACTCCACATAGTTTCATTAAAAAAAAAGATAAATAAATAAACTCCATTTGCTTTCATGAAATGCTCCTTTTCTCAAAAAAATATTTTTTATCAATTATTTGAGAATTTTATGCGGTGTGATTTGATCATATTCACCTCCTTCCCCAGCTCCTCTCAGACTGAACCCCACCTACATCTATTTACCCACCAACTTCATGTCCTCCCCTTCTGTTTGGTTCAGAAAAATAGTGTGTGTGTGTGTGTGTGTGTGTGTGTGTGTGTGTGTGTGTGTGAAGAGATACCATTTCATGTGTGTACAAGTGCACATGCCTGTGCATGAACAGAAGGCAAGAGAGGGAATCAACTTGGTGGCATGTCTAGCTACTTCATTTGTATCACTGAGGTACAAAATGGTAATGGGAAAGAAATAAGGGGGAGCATGTCGGTTAAGGTATCTAACAACAAGCATGGCCCTTGCCCTCACCATCACCTCTTGCTTACACTGATACTATAATGTCATACTGGACTTCACTTAATAAACAAAATCTTATATAATCACAAGACAGTGACAACAGAGCAGTAAAGTAACCACAGTAACCCTCCAGGACTAAGAAACTTGTGGGCTGCAGAGATGACATGCAAATGAGCCTGTCCTATGCCTCTAGAACCAGGATCTTACAACGCATTAACCATGACCCTTATATTTTGTCCTTTGTATATTAAATATAGGCATAAAATTATAAAATGGAAAAAAATAGATTGAAGTGATTCTCTGATTAGTGCAGTATGGTATGGTGACTCATGACTTAGTACTCAAAACTATCTATCCTAATTCAAAATATGACTAATCAATTGAACAAACAGTCTAACACTTCTAATTCAGAGCTGGTCCCTTTTCTACTCAGTTGTCATCTTTGTTTTCCTGAGCTTTCCTTCCTCCCTGCCTCTTTCAGCATCGAGGAATGACTGGGTCTTCCCTTAATGCACCCTGTCTGTTCCCGGTGGCCTATTTCTGCAGTACCAAACCTCCTAGCTTCCACACTCTTCACCTCGCTTCACCTGCTGTTTCACATCTGCATCTTTGAGAACTGGAATTCCTTAAAGTTCAAAGATGAATGCTTCCAAAAAATCAGAGGAGAGAGACTCCCTATTCCTTTTTTTTCTGTCTGCTGAAAAAAAAATTTATTTTCCCTCATACATTACATTCGAACTACAGTTTCACTTTTCTTCACTCCTTCCACTAACCCTCCAACTCCTTTCTCCCCTACATTCACTCTTCCTCTGCTTTTTTTTAAAAAAAGAAAAGAAAAGAACAGGCTTCCCAGTGATATCAACCAATCATTACATAACACAAGGAGAGCAACAGAAAGAAGAAATCTGGGAACAGGGGTCTTTCCTGAGACTGACACTCCAACCAAGGACCATGCATGTAGATAACCTAGAAGCCCTGCACAGATGTAGCCCATGGCAGCTCAGTATCCAAGTGGGTTCCCTAGTAATGGGAACAGTTACTGCCTCTGACATGAACTGAATGGCTGGCTCTTTGATCACCTCCCCTGATTGGGGAGCAGCCTTACCAGGCCACAGAGGAACACAATGCAGCCAGTCCTGATGAGACCTGAGGTCAGATGGAAGGGGAGGAGGACCTCCCCTATCAGTGGACTGGGAGAGGGGCATGGGAGAGTGAGTGAGGGAGAATGGGATTGGGAGAGAATGAGGGAGGGTGAGATATAAAGTGAATAAATTGTAATTAATATAAAAAATAAAAGTTAAAAAAAAGACTAGGTACATACCCTGATAACAAGGTTGCTGGTCAAGGCAACCCAGTAGGATAAAAATGGTCATAAAAGGAGCCAAAAGAGTAAGCTAGATCCTCTTCTTCCACTGTTAATGAGTCCCACAAAAAGATCACCCTACATATCCATAACATATAGGCAAAGGACCTAGGTCAGACCCATACAGAGTTTGTGCTTGTTGCTTCAATGTGTATGAACCCCTATGAGCTCTCTAATTGATTCTGTGGGCCATGCTCTCATGTGTGTCTCTTGGTATCCTCAACCCTACTGGCTTCTACAATCCTTCCTTCCCCATTTCTACTTGGTTTCCCTGACTCTCCTTAGTGTTTGGCTGTGGTTCTCTGATGTCCCAGTCCCACTGCTTGTAGTCATGCCTTATTTAAAAATGTCCAGTTCAGGCTCTATATCACCCATTACTAGGAGACTTTTTGAGGGTCTTCTCATAGGGAATGATCCCGTTAAAAGCATGAACTGGACGATACCATTATCCCACTAAAACTCCATGGCCACTTGTAACTGTCACACACTTAGGATCAAGCCACTTCCCGTGGCTTATGAGGCTCTGCTTTGTTCTAACCCTACCTGTTGCTATCCTCTGCTACATCAAAGAAGCCAACGCGTCTTTCTAAAACATGAATTCTTTTAAAAGATCATGTCCTTTTAAATATGCTTTCTGACTATGACAGTTTGCCATATTTATAGACATTCAATAAACTATACTAAATTTTTTATAGGTAGTATAGGCTGCCATATTGTTTATTATAAAATTCAGTTTCTTACTCATCTGTAACCTTGTCTAACTCTTTCCTACATCAAGTAAGGTGTTTCAAAGGTTTTTTTCCCTGAGTTTTGCTTTCAGAGTAACTCTTGGAAAATAAATCCTGTTTACTGTTCTCTCTCCTCTAAGCCTGACCTGTAGACAACTATAGTTTCACACTTTCACAGGTATACTTCTCACCTATTAGGATATAATGTCATTATTTGTTTCAAATAAAAAAAAGTAGTATCAGAAGAGCAGTACATAGCTCGCAGGTAACTAAATGCCACCAACCCTGACTACCTGAGTTGAGTCTCTCAGTCTCACATGGTGACAGGAGACAATCAACTCCTAAAAGCTGTTCCTGACCTCCACATGTAGGTGATGGCTTTGACACACACACACACACACACCCACACACACACACACACACACACCACATAATACATACATACATACATAAATGTAATTTATAAATAATAGTTAACACTGTTCTAATATGCCTTCATTTCTCTACCTAAAATAATGCCTGACAAAGGTAGAAATAGACTTACTACATTAGATAAAATCTGGAAAAAATACAAATACTAATTAAACTTGTTTCTATTTAAGTAGGTTGAGAATTAAATTCTGAATGGTGGGCTTAGAGTTTGCATAGGCTGGGGCAAGAAGAGTTGAGAAAAGTGTCATCATGATTTGAAGATACTAGACATTTTCTGATACCATCACTTTATCATACGGTCCTTGGTATAAGGAAAACGTAGAGAACCTCTTCCAGAAACTTGTCTCAGCCTACTGTTCGAAATATTGACTGTTGCTTTATATGATGGGATTTAACTGAACGCTAGTGTGGTTCCATTTTTCACAAATTAAAAAATAAAGTAAAGCATGGCGTAATGAAAAGCAGGTGCAGAGTTCTATGAAACTTCAGCAAGCCTTTCTCTGCTGAACCTAACGACTTGGTCGGAAGCAATAATGAACAGCTATCTCATACATACGCAGTTCTCCAGGTATTCTATGCATAGGTACATACATTATGTTTTAGAAATGAAATAAACAGAGCACATTTATGAGGAATCTGTGGAGTGTTTTTCAACCAGTTTATTTTGAAAAACAGAAATCCTGTTGAGTGTCTATCAGTTTTGCCTGGCTTTTAGTGATGTGCTTGTCACCCTTTGTTAATGTGGAAGGCCTAAATGAAAAACAACCTACCAAACAACAAAAAACAGAGCAAATACGTATTTTGGTCCACCACAGGTTCAACATGTGGTGAGTTGGCTTCATTGCAGGCAATCCTCTAAATGAAGCAGCAACATCTTGATAGAAGACTTGCTGGAAGAGAGTTGCTTTTGTCATAGTAGATATATACACTCTTACTTTGTGAAGCAGATAGTTACCATAGAGAACAATCAGAAAGGCAAAGTAAGACAAGCAACAGTTAAAGGGACAGATGCAGGGCCTTGCCCTGACCACATCTTTCTTCCAGTTCCCTTTGGGCTCCACAGCTATCAGTCTGTAATTGACACAAAGAACATGTCAGCTCTGCAGTACAATTTGCATATATCCGAATCATTTGTGTCCTTTTTAATTTTGCCCTTAAATTGACTTTTTGCTCAAATGTACTTCAGAGGAGTACTTTGTATCACCAATGAAAACAGAGAAACTGTACTCCATGCCATAAATAAAAGCGATCCTAAATATGAATTCAATGAAAACAAAGCAATGTCATTAAATTCCATGCAGAGGCGGCTGTCAGCCAGAAGCTCTCAGAAAGAGAGAAGGGGCCTCAGGCCCAGGGATGCTCTAATCTCTCTTTTAACACACACTAAAGACCAACAATAAGCTTGGACTCTTTGTTCTCTATTGTGATAAAGGCTGAAAGGGAAAGGAAGTAGAAACGCCTTGGGAAATGAGAAGCTTCCACATCTCTAAACAGTTTCTCCCAAACTCCATAGTTCCTAAATATCTGAGAAAAATAATACACCAGTCATATTATTTCATTTTTGTTGTTTCTTTAATTGAGGATCAGATGCAAACGAATGCTTAGAAACCCACTTTTAAGCTGTGTAGAGCTGTTCTCTTATGCTTATCTTTATGGAGCAAAAGAGGCCAGTACTAGCACAATTAAGCCATTTGGCATTTCAATCTATAACATTCTTTAAATATTATCTATTTATAGGCACTCACACAATCTAGAGACACAGATATGTAGCTGCAGTTTTATCATAGTCCTTGGCTAAGCCTGTGGCCTTGTATCTCTGTCCTAAAACACTCAGGAATGCCTCATTCACCCTTCTCTAGTCTGTTCAAAAGTGCTGACTCCTTTGGGAACTATGGGACAATTGACAACCTTTTTTTTTCTCCTAGATGTTTCTGTAGAGAACAGACTGAATTTTTAAAGTGTGAGTTAAATCATATTTTTTTGTGTTTAAATTTCTTGAGTTTGCTTTCCTTAAATGCGGAATTCTTAAGTTATTACCCTGAACCTCACATTGCCAACATACTACCAAGTAGTCTTTTATATCTTTCCATATTCCACGGTCTGCCTACATTTGTCAATCTCAAGGCCATTGTTTCAATGTTGTCCTTTCCTGGATGAATTATAATGTCTGACCTCAGCTCCTCTTTCTTATACTCTGGTGAAAAATGTTGATAGCAAGAATGAACCCAGTGAAGATGCCCTCCAATGAGCACTGCCATAGCTAACATCATGCTAAAAATGGTACATTCATGATACCGTCCTCTAAATTAGGTAGACTTCTATTGTTCACTTCCTACTTTCTCCCAGCCCCTTGTTGTTTTATTCTCATTATGGTTTTTAATCTATAAATGTGTCTACCTTCCTGTAGTGGAGGTCAAACTCAAAGCAAATCCCTTTTTCCTAATGGGCAAGATATTGAGTGACATAAGGTCAGTAACAGACCTCCTTATGTCTCTCACAGCTCATAACGAAAGGTATCTTGATCCAGTATTTACCTACCACTTTTTTATAAGCTGTGACTCTGAGAGGCTAAAAGTAATTTAAATTGAGCTCACATAGGTGGATGCTTCAGAAAGAAATTCTTCTTTCTCTTTGCCAAACACACAAGTCTAAATAAAGCAAAAGCAAAGAATAAAAGCAGGGGATAAAACAAACACAAAATCATCTAGCACCTAATTACCTCCCTGGTAAAACATGCTGACAAGGATGAAAGTGGTGTTAGTGTACTTTAGGGAACAATGCAACAGCACATTTCCAACTAGGTATTGTCATTTGCAAGCGGGCACTTTCATGAAAATGGGCCATAACATATGCTAATTCTTTTCATTTGCTGTGACTCTTTAGCTTAGCATGTATTGAGAATGCATATTTCTTAATTATCCTTCTGTTTACACCTGAATCCAAGAGCTAATTGTTCTAGTAACACCTAGGGCTTGAGCTAAAATGTGGCACTATTAAAGGGTTGGTAAAATTGGCTTTCTAGCATGAAAACCATGCTTGAAAGACTTAGGAAGTATTATTATTTAATCCACTGATTCCTATCACACACAAAAACCAATCTATTAAACCAAACCACTTCAAGGAAAATGTTGCTATTAAAAGAGGGATAGATAACAGCACATTGGCCAATGTACTTCTTATGATTTTTTTTTTAATAAAGGCATAAGACAGTAAGAAGGTCAGTGCAAAACAAGTTGTATACTGATGTAATTTAGTAATAAAAAAGGAGCGGAGGGAAGAGGTGGAAAGAATACCGTAGTTCTTTTTAGCGTCATCCTTCTCTGATTATCCAGGAACATACACAGCTGGTTGGTATCTGTATACTCATTTGAGATTTTACCACCATGGGATTTGTGCTACACCAGGAACACACTGAGTTAAGTCCTTAAAATCAAGGACTTCAAGTCAACTTTGTTCCAGAGTGTGGAAAAGTTAATGCATTATTATTTTAGCTACCCATTGCAGAGCTCTGCACTCGCCCCCGTGAATGCTGTACCTCCTTAATTAATCAAAGCAACCTTGAAAAAGAGGAGAATACATTAGTTTTGGAGCGTGGAACCTAGGTGCTGGAAAGGATAGAACAGTAGCTTGAGTCACACAAGCAGTAAAGGTGGGCTTGCCAAAATATGCCACATAGTGGCTGAACTTCAAACACTGTGCAGGTTTTAATTCTTCCTGTCCAATGTCACCATTTTTCTTCCCAAGACTTTAAAACTGATAATTGGTAACCAAGTGTGAAATTTCATGCTGGGGTTAAAATATTCATATTACTTGTATCACAGTTGGATTTAAATAGAGACCATCACTTTAAGGCTAGTTGTTCTTTAACTAAAACAGGAGCAGTTCAGGATTAGAGAATGGAACATAAAATACTCTAATCCTTATTACTCACTGTGGTTCTTGTATTGCAAATGCATACTTCTGCATGATCCTATTATCCTCTGTTTATACCTGAATCCAACAGCTAATTTCTAGCAACATCTATAGTCTCTTGTGTATTTGTATGCCACATAAAATACATATATTAGGTATATGAAAATTCTTGCATATACTTTTGAAAAGACTGCAAGAAACAAGGAAAGAGTTTACATAGCTAAAAGTCTCCTTCTTCGTACTTTTTAAGATTTATTTCAGTACAAACGTTGTGCTTTACACTCTTAGTCACCATTGTCAGCACTTATGCCCATTCTAAAAAATATAAATATTATCTCACAACAGGTGGTTGAGTTCGGTTTCACCTCAGTACATTTCTGCCACTTACCAATCTTAATTTTTTTTACAGCTGTTTGCCTAACAAAAAAAAGTAAGTGGGGTCCATGAAAGCAAAGCCTAGGTTTCACTTTGAAAACTGTTGTTTAACACTATCTGAATAAAATTTCTGATTTCTGCAGCTTATCCTAATAAATGAGGCATCTTTTCTCCCATCTCCAAGCATAACAAACTCTCATTTGCATTGACTGGATTCATAAATTCCTGCTGTTAAAAACCTGTTTCTGTCAGCCTTGGCCCAGGTCCCCATAGCTCTCACTCAGATTTCAGTTCTGAGCAGCAGGAGGGTGTTTGCCCATCACTGGCGTCAGCTACCATTAGTTCCTTCCCTTTTGTACTGCTTGAGGAAGCTGTATGAAGCCTGACGGGGTGCAGGCTGCTCATCTCAAACAAGATCTCTGCCCCGAAAGGAAAAAGGAGATGTGTGTGTGTAGGTGTGTGTGTGAGAGAGAGAGAGAGACAGAGACAGAGACAGAGACAGAGACTGTCACTCTGTTTCTTTACCATACACTGAATATTTTTCCTTAAAAATAAAAGACCATGAGCAAGTACTCAGAGCTCAAGAGTCTTGCTATGAATTCATTTAAAAAATAAATGTACACACACACACACAGACACATAAGCACATAAACACACGTTCAGAACAGAAAAAAAAATTTTAAGCAGTTATATAATTAAAGAGAAAGAAAAGCAAAGGTGGATGTGTTCAGAAGCTTTATATCTCTACTCACAAAAGGCCCTTCAATAGTGATACAAATGACTGGAAATAAATAGTCTCCTATAAGCAGAGTGAGTGGCATGAAGTGCGGACAGGCATCTGACAGCGAAGGGTCTTAGAACTTGTGAAACATAACCAGACACAAACACAGGAAAGCACTTCAAACAGTAGTCTCCAACGCTAGACCCATCACTGAATGGATTCCTGGGGAGAGTGATTCTTCCCTAGAGGCTTTGAAATGTTAAAATGAATTTCCATCTGTGGGCCATGGCAGGATAAAACACAGATTTTGAATCAGAAGAACAGATTTCATAACACAAGGCCTGCCTCTGGAGGTAGTGGTTTGACGCCCGTGTCTGATGCTTGTTATCCGTGTGCTTTTGTTCAGTTTACCTAATTTTGTACATCACTACAAAAATAGGGTATGGCATCAATTACTATTTTTAACAGTGGTGCTATGTTTTCCTTTTTATCATCTGGCAGTGCCATGAATAGACTGCCTATTTTATTATGAAATCTATGCAAGAATATCCACCAGGAAGATACATTACTAACTAAGTAACTTAGGTGCCATTAAGTCACAAATAGGCTGTGTGTCAACTAATGATGCAATTATAACCATTAATCTCTGTAGAGAGGTAAAGATAAACTATTGTTGGTCAGCATATTACTTAACAAAGATTCCATGAGTGTTTATACTTCCTGTGGATTGTAACACTAATGGGATAATATGCATGATCTCATTCGTGTTCCCATAACTATGGTGTTTTTTAAGAGCAATGATAAGTATAGACTCAGCATGTTGCGTAATTTTCTCTGCAGACCCTGTTATGAGGATCAGACTCAAGCATTGTTCTACCTTGTAGATGACTTGCTTTCACTTCAGAGATAGGCTTGAAGTGACCAGTTTATGGTTCCCTAAACTAATGACTATGTGCTGATAGAGTAAGAAAACAGTCTCTTGGGGGTGGGATGCAGCTCTGTTAGTAGATTATGTGCCTACCATACACCATGCCTGGGACTAGCCTAGAATATGATATATAAACTGGCCAAGTTAGTGCACACTCTAATCCCAGATCTTGGAGCTTATACATAAAAGGTCATAAGTTTAAGGTCATGCTTAGTTACGCAGGACTTCGAAGTGAGTGTCTTGTCTTTTCAAAATCTGTTTCCTCTCACTTCCTCTTTCTAAATATAAAATGCTAAACTTCTGCCTAACTCCATAAGACATGAGAGCCCACATATGAATAAACACTAGAGGAATATGAGTGATGAGGTGGACTTCTAGGTGGAGTGATGAGATGTGTGGCTTAGGAGCTGTAAAGAGGCAAAGTGACACCCAGTTTGGCGATTTACTTCTTTCTTGTTCTAGTAATGGAGGATATGAAGCCTGAAATGACAATCCTTGTAAGCAGGCAATTCCTAGGTGGAGGAATTAGAACACCAATCCAGCCACAATACTTCTTTTTTTTTTATCTTTTATTTTTTTTTATTAATTACACTTTATTCATTTTGTATCCCTCCATGAGCCCCTCCCTCCTCCCCTGCCTATCCCACCCTCCCTCCCCTTTCTGCATGCATGCCACTCCCCAAGTCCACTGATAGGGGAGGTCCTCCTCTCCTTCTTTCTGATCTTAGTCTATCAGTTCTCATCAAAAGTGGCTGCATTGTCCTCTACTGTGGCCTGGTAAGGCTGCTCCCCCCTCAGGGGGAAGTGATCAACGAGCAGGCCAATCAGATTATGTCAGAGGCAGTCCCTCTTCCCATTACTATGGAACCCACTTGGACACTGAACTGCCATGGGCTACACCTGTGCAGGGGTTCCAGGTCATCTCCACAAATAGTCCTTGGTTGGAGTATGAGTCTCTGGGAAGTTCCCTGTGTTCAAATTATCTTGTTCTGTTGCTCTGCTTGTGGAGTTCCCGTTCCCTCCAGCTCTTACTATTTCCCACTTCTTACATAAAATTCCATTCACTCTGCCCATCAGTTGGCCATCAGGCTCAGCATCTGCTTTGACAGTCTATACTGCAGAAGCTTTCAGAGGCCCTCTGTGGCAGGTTTCAAGGTTGTTTCCTGTTTTCTTCTGGCTTTCAGAGGCCCTCTGTAGCGGGTTCCGAGGTTGTTTCCTATTTTTGTTTTCTTCTGATGTACATCCTCTTTGCCTTTCAGGATGGGGATTGAACATTTTAGTTAGGGTCCTCTCTTTTGCTTAGTTTGTTTAGATGTACAGCTTTTAGTGGGTTTATTCTATATTGTATGTTTATATGAGTGAGTATATACCGTGAGTGTCTTTTTGCTTCTGGGTCAACTCACTCAGGATGATCCTTTCCAGGTCCCACCATTTACCTGCAAATTTCATGATTTCCTTATTTTTCATTGCTGAGTAATACTCCATTGTATAGATGTACCACAGTTTCTGCATCCATTCTTCAGTTGAGGGGCATCTGGGTTGTTTCCAGCTTCTGGCTATTACAAATGCTGGCTGGAGAGGTTGTGGAGAAAAGGGAACCCTTCTCCACTGCTGGTGGGAATGTAAACTGGTACAACCACTCTGGAAATCAATCTGGCGCTTTCTCAGACAACTAGGAATAGCGCTTCCTCAAGATCCAGCCATACCACTCCTAGGCATATACCCAAAAGAGGCGCAAGTACACAACAAGGACATTTGTTCAACCATGTTTGTAGCAGCTTTATTTGTAATAGCCACAATACTTCTAACCTACAATTTCTCCTGCTTGCAGAATGTGTTGTGACCAGAGCATTATTCCTCATCAGAGAGACCAGACGGACTTCACCCAGAAACTGATAGGAGCAGATGCAGAGTCCTCTAGCCAAACATTAGGCAAAGCTCAGGGTGTTTTGTAGAAGTGGAAAGGAAGCTTTGGAGCAACCAGAGGGATCATGGACACTACAAGAACCCAGAATCAACTCACCAGGACTCAGGAAAGGCTCAGAGAGATCAGGAAGCCTGTGTAGGCCTCACCTAAGTCCTCTGCCTATATGGTATGGTTGTATAGCTTGGTGTTCTTGCTGGATTCCTAACAGTGGGAGTTGAGGCTGTCTCTGAGTCTTTCACCTTCCTTTGGGACCCTTTTCCTCCTACTGGGATGTCTCTTCCAGACATGATGTGAGAATACGTGCCTGGTCTTATTGTAGCCTGTTATTCTTTATTTGGATGATGTCCCTGGAAGGCCTGTTCTTTTCTGAATGAGAGCTGGGGAAACAAGAGGTGGGGGGGATGGGTAAGTGAGGAGAGGCTGATGGAAGGGAAGTTAGGGGAAACTGCATTCAATATGTATATATGAAAGAAGAATAAATAAAAAGGAAAAATGAAGCTAAAATCAAGCAATAAATTTGCGAATATTCCTGTGCTCATAGGTGGATAGCAAGGGATGTTACCAAAGGCACAGACCAGTGGGAAATACAGCAGCATAAAACATTTCAAAGTAAGTCAGCATCCTGTATATCTTAAATTCACATGATTTTTAATCCCAAATTATACATCAATAAAGCACAGAAAGAGACAGAAAAACACAGTAACAGAAACTGGAAAGATGGATCCACAAATCTAAGAAAGGAACAAGAGGAATGAAGTGTATCAGGTAAAAGAAGGCAAACATTTATTCAGTACCTGAAAACGCTCCTATTTTTGGAGTTGGGTGGTTTTGAGATGAGACAGTACATACACTGTGTATTATTAGTTTCAAGACCATGAAAAGGATGTCATAAAGATTGATGTGGAAGCTCTAAAATACATTTGCATGTCATCCTTTGATAACAAGAATACTTCTTTTATTCTTTTTTCTGGTACCACACCAGTTCATTTGTGTGTACATGTGTTGTGTGTGTGTGTGTGTGTATGTGTGTGTGTGTGTGTGCCTTCACAAATGCACTTGTGCATATGTTTTCTCCTAGTGTTTAACTGAACCTGGATCCTCATAGACCCTTCAAGAACAATGGCAATATGATTCGACTATAAGCATAAACTGCATATCTTTTCACCATGAAGTAGTATGAATGCCAGATGAACATAGACTCTGTTTTTCACATTTTTTTTTAATTTAGATGAAAAGGTAAATGTGCAGGGACATCATCCACTGTATATTCCAGATGCTCTCATGGAACAGTCTATATAATCATCTCCTTTCAGATTAAAAAAAAAACATATTAAGACAAACATACAGTGAGCTCTCAAGGCTACATGAGATTTTTCCAACATAGGTGAATCTTGCCTGATAAGCTTCTTTCCCCAAGTTGCATGGAAGTGAACTGGGATTGCCTTATACCAGCAAGGCTTACATAAAAATGAAGTTATTTGTAGTACTCAGTGCTATACATATGGGTACCTGGACACATGGAGTTCTTCATTCAAGACACACACATGCCACAGAAGATGACAATGCAGCCACTTCTGATGAGAACTGATAGTCTAAGATCAGAAAGAAGGAGAGGAAAACCTCCCCTATCAGTGGACTTAGGGAGGGGCATGCATGCAGAAAGGGGAGGAAGGGTGGGATCAGGAGGGGAGGAGGGAGGGGCTTATGGGGGGGTACAAAATGAATAAAGTGTAATAAAATATTAAAAAAAGATCAGTGTCACAGAAATATGGATTTTTAACTTTGACTCATTCACTGTTCATCCTAAGGCTATTGACTTCTCAGTGAGTGTTATTGTATATTTAGAAACTGGACACAGAAAGATGAAGCACAGGTTCCTCCTTTAAATCCTCGTGTTTTGACACAATGAAGATAAACTTTAAGAACACACTAGAAAAGATTGTGATATATATGAATTCTGCATACAAACATGGGTAGAATTGTTGGAAGGTTTGATATTGAATCTTGATGAACATATAACAAGCATGTATGCATAACAGTGTTTTATACAGAAAACATTCTCAAAGTAAATTTATGCAATGAGATGTTACAAATACATTAAAAAATGTCTTCATCACTAAACTTCTTTTTGGAATGAACAACAACAACAACAACAACAAAAACCTACAGAAAACCATAACCAATCAAAAAGCACTCCTGCATTTAAGGCTCAAGGAAAATTGCAAAAGAGGGGCCAAAAAGGTTTTTAAAAACAGGGAATCAAAGCAGATAGTAAGACTCATAACCAAACCTTCAGCAGAGTGCAGGGAATCATATGAAAGAAGGGGAGTTAGTATGACGTGGAAAGAATAGGAGCTCCACAAAGACCAAATATATCTGGGCACAGGGGTCTTTTCTGAAACTGACACGCCACCAAGGACCATGTATGGATATAACATTGAACCTCTGCTTGGATGAAGCCCGTGGTAGCTCAGTAGCCAATTGCTTTCCCATAGTAAGGGGAACAGGGAGTATCTCTGACAGGAATTCAATGGCAGGCTCTTTGACCTAACCACCCTCCCAAGGGAGGAGCAGTCCTGCTAATCCACAGAGGAGGACTTTGCAGCCAGTCCTGAAGATACCAGATAAACCAGGGTCAGATGAAAGAGGAGGAGGTCCTCCCCAATCAGTGGACTTGGAAAGAGGCAGGGAGGAGATGAGGGAGGGAGGGTGGGATTGGGAGGGAATGAGGGAGTGGGATACAGCTGGGATATAGAGTTAATAAAATGTAACTAATAATAAAAAAAAATAAATTAAATTAAAACAGACACACATATGATGATTCCATAAAGATTCATGCATGATAAATAAAGTAATAAACTGAGGAAGCATTCACAGCTACTAAGAACCCTGGAATCCAGTTTATGAACACTGTGTCATTAGGTCAAGAAAGAAACATCATATCCTGAACATGATCTGAAATAATACTTTCCACAACTTCTCAATTTGCAGATAAAGATTAAACTGATGAATTTCTTGGTTGATATCAAAGCATTCAGTCTTTATTAACAGAATGCTTTACAAGCATTCAAATCATTGAGAATTCGTTATTACTAATGGCACTTCAAATATTTGTTGAGGCTCTTAGTCCATATTTCTCCCTTATCTTTCTCTGGGCTGTTTTCTCAGACTCAGCATTCAGTGAACAGATTACATATTGCCTAAATAATTGTTTGCATGTAGTAACCATCACAGCATTTGATCCTGTATTGAAATAAAATAATCTGAGGCTTAACGAATAATAACCAGTACAGTTAGTAATAGATTCTATTGGAACTTCAATAATAAGATGCTATGCTGGTAGATATGATATACACACATATATGTATGTATGTAAACATGTATACATGCATCTATACATATATTTTTACTTTTCAAATATGTATTTTCAAATATATATTTGAAATATAAATCTTTCAAATGAATACATTTTTCAATATATTTATTTATTTTTTATTAATTACAGTTTTTTCACTTTGTATCCCAACTGTAATCCCATCCCCTGTCCCCTGATCAAAGAGCAGGCCACGGAGTTTATGTCAGAGATAGTCCCTGTTTCCATTATTAAGGAACCCACTTGGACACTGAGCTGCCATGGGCTGCATCTGTGCAGCAGTTCAAGGTTATATCCATGAAGGGTCCTTGGTTGGAGTATCAGTCTCAGAACTGACCCCTGTGCCCAGATTTTTGTTTCTCTCCTTGTGGAGCTCTTGGCCCCTCCAGGTCTATCTATCTCCCCCTTCTTTCATAAGATTCCCTGCACTCTGCCCAAAGTTTGGCTATGAGTCTCAGCCTCTGCTTTGATACCCTGCAGGGTACAGTCTTTCAAAGTCCTTCTATGATAAGCTCCTGACTTGTTCCCTGTTTTCTCCCTCTTCTGATGTCTATCCCTTTTGCCTTTCTGAATGAGGATTGAGACTCTTACCCAGGATCCTCCTTCTTGATTAGCTTCTTTAGGTGTATAAGATTTTTAAAGGATAAGGATATTTACCAAGTTTATAATAGTCATCTCTTATATTGTGTGATGTGGATTTATTTATTTATCTACTTATTCATTTACTCACTTAAGTTATTTTTTTCTTAGGTACTATGGAGTAAACTCAGGGCCTTGGACATTCTAGGTAGCCACTTTTCTAACAGAACTACATCTCAGCCTTGAAATATGTTCTTAAGTGCACATATAGCCTTTTATGAAGCCAGGTAGAGAATGGACTTAGACTTCAACAATTTTCCAAGATCAGGTGTCAGGTTCAAGAAAAGCATTGCTTCATTCATACAAGGAGAGCCCAGTCTGCCAAATCAACTAAGCAGGGATCATGGAAGCCACAAAGACTAAAGTGGCAATCATGGAGCCTGCATGGATCTGTGCTAGGTCCTCTACAAATATGTTATTGTTGTTGGTTTACTCTTTGGGGGAGACTCCTGGCACTTTTGGGGGGTGTTTCTGACACTTTTGTCTGCTTTGGGGACTATTTTCTTCTATTGGGTAGTCTCACCCAGCTTTGATGTGATCACTTGTGCCTTGTCTTATTTTATCTTGTGCTGTGCTTGGTTGATGTCTGTGGGATGCCTGCTCTTTTCTGGGGAGAAATGAAAGGGATGGATCTGAGAACGAGGGGAGATGGAAAAACTAGAAGGATTAGAGGGATGGGAGGTTGTGGTTGGGATGTATTTTATGAAAGAATACATTTTAAAAAGTTATAAAAAGTGAGACAGAGGTGTAATGAGTACTTTGGAGTCAATGACAATTGGATCTGAAAACATTGAACCATTTGGGACATTAATTGGCCAGGCTATTTTTGGTAGCACAGTCTTTGGGAAGCCTGTGAGCAGACTAAAAAGAAAAATAAATTGTACATATTTTCAGTTTTTAAGCTGTAGATGTTTAGAAATGGAAACACCAAGCAAGGTCTTGTTCTAGTATCTTAAGCGGTACCACCCTTTGGTTAGTAATTCCAGAAGGTACAACATCAAAGATGGCAATGCACAGCAAATCTGATAAGGCAGCAAGCACTCAGTCCGATTCCATCTGATGGTGCAGACGGCAAAGTGCAGTGATTGTTTCCAAATCTCCTGGTTCTCAGTGCTCCATCAGCACACTGACTCTGATAAGAGCATAAGGGAAAAAAATAGGTTTCATATTTTTACATTGAGTGTGTTGACAATAAGCCTCTGATTCTTCCTGACATGACCTTAAGAACAGTGAATGAATGCTTGTAGGATGACTCTCTTTATAGGAAGAAAGACACATTTGACCTGAAAAATAATAAAAGATGTGAAGTATGTGTCAGTTTGGTACATGGAATTTCATTTTATTCTCAGAGAAGCAGAAGACAAACTGCAGAAACCATAAATCTTCTTTGTCTTCCTTTAGGTCATCACAAATTATGTGTTGGCCTATGAAGGAGGGAGGGGAGCAGGGGGAGAAAAAAAAAAACAGTTAAAAAGTAGGAAGGAAAAAAAAGCAGGAAGGGACATAAGTTTTCCCATCAAGAAATAAGCCAAGCAACATTTCAATACCCATATTGCTAAGTAGAAAATCTATACCATGAAGGCATGTATTGCCAGGCATGAAATAATGGGGTTAAGTCCAAGCACAGCCCAATACCTAGTAAACCTCTGCTCTTCATGTCTATTTCGAATGACAGTGCCTTACATTCTAAGGAACACATCGGAGAAAGCCCAGGATTGCCATAGAGCAGGCAGTTTTTTGAGAAAAATGGATGACATTAAGAATAAAAACACTGGAGGTGACGCTGAGGAGAGGATCCAGTCAGTTACGGAAGCTTGAGATCCTGAGCCTATTCCAAGTACCCACAGAGATTCTAGGTATGAGGGTGCACACCTGTAGCTTCATTGTTGGTACGGCAGAGAAAGGCAGGTGATCAGAGCTTACAACCCTTCCTGGCATCCTGAATCGATGAGATTCAGATTCAGTGAAAGACCCTGTTTCAAAATACAAACAAGTAAAGTAGAAAGCAACATACTCAAAGTTAAATTCTGGTTGTTACACACATAATTAACTGTGTGTACGTCCCTACCTGTGCATTTATAAAGCCACACACTTACACAAACACCATGTAAAGACACATGCTTAGAAAATAAAGACAAATCATTCAGTAGTCCCACTACACGACATAGAAACAATTTCTATCTTGGTGTTTGTTAGCTTTAAAAATATTGACAATGTAGTGTAAATAAGAACACTGTAAATAACTGAATTAATATCTAAACAAATCATTCATGTAGTCATCCCTATGTTATTCAAAACAGTAAAAATGATCTGGGTATGCATTTATTAAGCTTTCCTATTAAAGGTGTTACATCTCATTAAAAAAAAAAGAAGTGATGCTCTGGTAGACTGATCTCCTTAAGGTCATGGATAGTTACGTGGAAAGGAAGAGGAGCTCACAAACACTATCTGCCTGCCATCAAGTTCCTGTATGCATGCAGCTTCACTGAGTCCTGCCATCATGCACAGACCTTACGTGAAGGCAGGGACTAACTGACTCTACTCCAACATGTGAACAATGACATCCATTTTCTATACTGTCCTCCCCAAGGAAGCGTTGATTATGTCATGCGGAAGTGTGTTTAGGATTTTCCCAGGAGAATACTATACTTTTGAGATACATTTAAATCAAAGATTGGGCTTTTATTAGACAAGCAAAGAAAGGGATGTGCTCAAAATTGGGTTTAAAGTTCCTTCTGACCCTGTGAACTTTTTGATGCTTTGCCATTGTTTTTGTGTGAGCATGTTTCAGAGAGTATTTAATAATTGTTATCATCCGTAACTCCTCAGAGCCTAATAGCGTTGAGAACAATAGCTTATGCTGTGGCAGTGGATATACTAAGACTACTTTGCTGTAGAGAAACAATCTAGAAGACACAGGAAGAGCCCTGAGCCTCTAATCCAAGCCAGAAGTGTTTGAACATCTGCATGGCTCTTAGGTGTAAAATCCACTATTGTTTATGGCCACTTGTTATTTTCATTGGGTGGAATAACAATATGCTATTCCTATACAGCTTTAAATCTGAGCATTAATATGGCCAAGTGTTGTTCCTATGGGTTGGGGAAAGAGGCACACTTACATTAAAGATTCTGCAAACCTGGTTGACAGATTAAAATTCCACAATAGTGAAAAGTAGATTGCTCAGTCTCCAGAGTCCAGTTATTTTAACCTATATTTTTTTGCCACTTAGCAGCTAATTATGGTCCACCTTTATGTCTGACCTAATAGTCTTCTGACTACTTGAGAAAACATTTTGTAATGTACTAACTTAACAAGACTGCTTGCTCAAAAACTAAAAATACTACCGTCAGATACCATTTGAGGCCCATAAAAGATTATTTCCTGGCTTTGCTGTAACCCCCCGCACACACACACACACACATACACCCGATGTTTCTACCAACATATTTGAAAAGTGCCTTGATTTATGGATTTCATGTTTTTTCCTTAACAATCAAGACCTCTTGAAACTGTTTTCACATTGACAGGCTATTTAGGACAACATGAATCCAAGTGTTCTTGAACTTCAGGCACTCTCTTCTGTGGTTCACAAGAGAAAGCTATTTCCTATTCCCTCTGAGGAGTGGGCTTTGTTTGTCATTGACAGTGCTTTTAAAAGAACAATCAGGTGTCCAGTACAAATGCCAGCTTCCAGAACTCTAAAAGGCACAGACAGTCAATGAGCTTGAGAATTACATAAGAATCAAGAAACTGGGAGTTGGAGAAACAGTTCAGCAGTTAAGCTCAGTAGCTGCTCTTGCAGGGGACATGGGTTCAGTTGCAAGCACACACATGGCAGCTAGCAACAGTCTGCAATTCCACAGTCATGAGAAAAACCCTCTTACTGCCTCTGAGAATACTGCACATACATGATTCATAGACAGAGATGCTGGCGAGCACTGATACACATAAACTAAAATCGTGTCTTAAAAAAATCAGAGAAGTAAAAAAAAAAGCACATAGCAACGGAATTTAAGGAAAGACAAAGTTTCACCCTGATGAGGCTGAGAGAAGTCACCCTAATCCTGTTCCATGTTTGTGCTCATTCCCAGATCCTGCGTTAGTTAATCACCTGGGGGATAATAGAATGCAAGGTCCTTAAGGAAAGGAGAACAACTTAATTTTCTCTCAATCTCTAGTTTCAGGTGATGTTTGGAGCATAATAAATGCACAATGTCTGAGCAAGCACTGTCAGAAAGTAGAAGTCAGGAAATTTAGACAACAAATCTTGAAAATCACAGAGGAAAAGGTACTATAATAAAAAGAAATTATTCTGTATTTCTCCAAAGATTTTTTTTTGTCAACAATATTAAAGAAAGTGCACTCTTTTGGAAGATTTGTGTCTTCAAAAACCATGATGACTAAACTGTAAAAATGAGATATTCTTGCCTGTGGAACTTCAGATAAGGAAATTTAAAACTAAATAGTGCTGTTAAACTTTTTATTTATTTTTAAATATGTTGATGTGTCTGTGTACATATGCTTCCTGTTTGAAAGTTATGTACAGAGACAAAAAGGGAAGTCACAATTAGCTGTGACTTGTTCAGTCTGAGAATTGAGAGCCAAGTTCATTTCACTGGACAAGAAGCAGAGCAATCTTCCTAGCTTCTAAAGAGGGCATGTTTATAACAAAGCATTTTTTATGTCTCAAATTGAACGAGAAAGTTTAGGAAAACTGTCCAAGGAATCCCCTGAGATATTCTGAGAGGCAAAATGAATGACCCAGGGTACATTTCTTCCTATGTAAATCAAAACTTAGAAAAGAATAATCTCAAAATCATGCATATCTATAACAATCCTATGGGACCCTTGAATTCTGAATGTTCACTATGGAATTCTTCCAGCAGACCTGTGCACCCGTGGACCAACTGTATGCATTAACTAGTTTTTCACAACGACCATACATATGTTCTTAAAGGTTATTGAAAAACATGCCACACGCCTACCACAAGTAAGTACAGCACACATCCACTTAAGTGGTTGTTTGTTATGTTGAGTTATTATATTTATTTTTCTGTCTCCATTGTCATGACAACACAGAGAGATATAGAGTGTGCCCAGCCTGCAAGATGACTTTAACCATCTGTATCCATTTTCAGTTAAGTCCACAATCTACAACCTTACAACCTCTCTCTGTCTTTTTTCAAGGATTCCATAGTATCACATACATCAATATTTTCTTCTGCTCTGCTATTAAATCTTTATACAACATAGAAGGATATATAAGCTTTTGTGTGAGCATTTTGGACTAACAAGACATAAATATTTTGTTTTCATTGTATATGCAAAATTACTAGAGATTATAAGCATGAATATTTTTTGCTAAATTCATCTCATCATTGGTGGAACAAACTAGACAGTCTTCCCTGATTATACCTGCTGAAGGAAATTCTCAATGATGGATGTATGACTGAGATCACTCTATTTTCTGGAAGTTGCAATGATGACAACTGTTAAAGTTTCTTTTCTTTCTTTTAAATCTTTGTTGATATGACATGCATTGTGTGTGTGTATGTCTGTGTCTGCGTGTGTGTATACACTTAGGTATACATTCATGCACTGATGCAAGCTACCGTATCCAACTTATATGAATGTGTTCTCGAAATTCAAACTCAGTTTTAACACTTGCAAGGCAAGTGTTTTACTCACAGACCATCTTCCTATCCCACATAAGGTCTGTGTATAAAAAATATATTTACACTAATAAAATCCTTATAGCTATTGTATTAAAACATTCTTGTGAAATTCAGCATTACTGATTCATTTGTTTTGTTTCTTCTTAATGACAAACTTAAGAGAACCAGGCTTTGCTGTTGAGCCTCAGTTGAGTAACATCTTCTCCACCTGGTACTTTCTATACATTGTTTTCCATTTTACAGATTAAGAAACAAACAGGCTGAGATGTTAGACCAGTACAAAAGCTCATGCCACTCAACAGTGGTCTAAATTCTGCAATTTTATCTCAGAGGCTATGCTCTTTCTATTATATTGTCCTCCTTTAGTAGCACCTAGAAAAAGCTACTTATAGCCTGATTTGCTTGTAACAAAATAGAAATTGATTTTCTGTATATGGTGCTGGACTACACATGCTGCTTTTGTCTGAAAGCCTGCTCACTTCCATCATGCTAATCTTTACCTTTTAATTCCTGTTTGACTCTGCAAAGTATAGGACTGCAGGCAAATATTTATTCATGAAATGAGCCATCTTCTCCATTTCTAACCTATCCTAAGCTACTCTAGTTTCTCTTAAACTTTTGAAAAGCAATTTGCTTCTAGACTGGAAAAAAAAAGGCGGAGAAAAAAATAAAGCATCTCTACTCAAGGCAGGAGACAGAAACAATGGGACAGAGTGGAAGTGTCTTCAGTGAGGTAGACAGTGCAATAAATCTCAGATACTGACATTTCAGATATTAAAGATAAGGATCGTGTGGGACTGTTGGAATTGAGGTAAAAGCTCTGTTTATTCATTGTGGGCAGAAGGACACAGAGAATGAAAGTGAACTTGAGAAACATGAGCCATGTCTGGTTCCAAAAAGAATGTGTCAATGAGTTAAACTTCTCTTGTTGATTACTTTTACTTGGAGAGCACATCAGCTCTAGAAAAAGGTCAGCCGGTACTTTGCATGCGTGCCGCCACTCCACCATTCTGCACACAAGACAGACATAGCTAATTGACTGAGGCATTTGATCTCCCTGGTTCAGGATTAACTAAGCATCCTCAGAAATACAACATTCTGCATTGTCTTACTCTGTGGCCCGGTAAGACTGCCCCCCTCCCCCTCAGAGGGAGGTGATCAAAGAGCCAGTCACTGAGTTCATGTCAGAGACAGTCCCTGTTCTCGTTACTAGGGAACCCATTTGGACACTGAGCTGCTATAGGCAATATCTGTGCAGGGTTCTAGGTTATTTCTATGAATGGTACTTGGTTGGAGTATCAGTCCCAGAAAACTTCCCTGGGCTTAGAGTTTTTGCTTCTGTTGCTCTCCTTGTAGACCACCTGTCCCCTACTGGTCTCTCTATTTCCCTTCTTCCATAAGATTCCCTGCACTCTGCCCAAAGTTTGGCTATGAGTCTCAGCATCTGCTGTGATACCCTGATAGGTCGAGTCTTTCAGAGGCCCTCTGTGGTAGGCTCCTGTCCGGTTACCTGTTTTCTCCCTCTTCTGATGTCTATCCCATTTGCCTTTCTGAATAAGGATGGAACATCTTATTCAGGGTCCTCCTTCTTGCTTAGCTTCTTTAGGTGTACATATTTTAGTTTGTTTATCCTACATTATATGTTTAATATCCACTTATAAATGAGTATAACAATGAGTGTCTTTCTGCTTCTGGGATACCTCACTCAGGATGAACTTTTCTAGTTCCCACTATTTCCCTTCAGATTTCATGATTTCCTTGTTTTAATTACTGACAGTCCTGATGAGATCTGATTGTCTATTGTCAGATCGAAGGGAAGGAGGACCTCTCCTCCAGTGGTCTCAGTGAGGGTCATGGGAGGAGAAGCTGGAGAGAGGGCTATCTGAATCCTTGCAGACAGGCAAAACTTTGGATGACTATGGCTCTATTTCTATTTTGTTTTAACCAACCTAGATTTTAAAACATGCAACTGACCAACCAATATGTAATAAGTGCATGAAGACATAACATCAAAAATCATGTTAAGATGGCCAAATATGAGATGTCACTTAGCCATTGATGAGTGTTCTAGAAGTCTATTTAGTGTTCAGAAACTGCCTGTTGGTACCTGCCAACCAAACTTGGATGAATCTTGACTGCTTCCGTCTTCAAGATACAATAATATGCCTCTTGTTTAAGCCATGTTTGCAATCTCTCAGGCAGCTATGTGCTTTCTATTTCTCAAGAACACTGCAGAGGCTGTTAGCTTAGTTTTAATATTATAATAACACAGAACAATTCCTTTGATCACTGGATGGGAAGCAAGGAACTCTTACAAGTTAATGTATCTTAATAGAATTTATACTACAAAGAGTGTATGTATTGTGCATCTGTGTTGGAAACAAAAGGGAATTTAAAACTATTGTTGCAGGTATGGTGACTTGCAGGATACTAGAATAAACATGGATATAATTGTGCATCAAGTTGTTAAGTTGGGAAGCAGCTTAATAAATAAATATAATTCAGATCATACTTTGCAACCATAAATTGAAAAGCCTTATTAGTAAGATTTTTTAAAAAAAATAAAATAAACACCATCTCTGGCTTTTGCTGTGCTTACTCTTCACACCCCACCCCATCCTTCTAGATTTCTCCTATCTCTGCATGAGTCTAGCTTTCAGGAACAAGAGGCATTATCTTCGTTTTGCTCTGCCTTTTCTTGTTATTATTCCCTCAATATCTAGAAAAGTGGCTGTTTAAATGAAATGTTTAATAATATGCTGCTCCACTTTCTACATAAATTCACAAGGTAGATATGCTGGGGATGGTTAGTTAAAGTATCATGGCTGACGTGCACCCTCAGTGACCATATTCCCTAAGCAAGAGAGATGCTCAGCAGCCGTGAAACATTAGGCAAGGTGCTCTAACTCTGAGCTTCAGCAGTTCATCTTTGAGTCCACATAAAGATGTTAGCTGAACATGTTAAATGCTTTAAAACTGTCAACTCCATATCTAGAACTCAGTAGACACATGACATTCTCATTTCCAGAAATAATTCTGTCAATATGGGCTATGCTTTAGTGATTCAGTGGTTTCATTGAAAGAATTAATGAGCTTACAGAGAAAGCACTTGAGTCCTTGAATCTATCCCATTAAATAATTATGACAAAAAACGAAGCAGATATGCTAGTTTATGAGGGAGCCCAGAGATCCGTGGCAGTTGGTAAATTGCATGTATTTGTTCACTCTTTCTTATAGTTTTATTTTCTTGGCCTTTGAAAACTCTCCATTTTTACAGTCAATGATACTTCAAAACGTATACATTATGAAATAATCCAATCAGGCTCCTTAATTGTTCTACCACCTCAGATGTCAGTCATCTTTTCTTCATCAGAATAGTTAAGAACATTTGTTTTAATTGCAATGATGAAGAAGGACAATCAAGTCAGAGGTGAAGTTATGGCTAAGATAAAAAACTCAAGGGATGAAGCATGTTGGAGACATTGCAGAGAAAGGAGAACCCTTCTCCATTACTGGTGGGAATGCAACTCTGTACAACCACTTTGGAAATCAAACTGGTGCTTTCTCAGAAAATTAAGAATAGTGCTAACTCAAATCCCAGCTATACCACTTCTGGGCATATACCCAAAAGATGCCCCGACATTCAATAAAGGCATTTGCTCAGCTATAACCATAGCAGCCTTTTCTTTCTTTCTTTCTTTCTTTCTTTCTTTCTTTCTTTCTTTCTTTCTTTCTTTCTTTTTTTGTCATAGCCAGAATCTGGAAACAACCTAGATGTCCCTCAACCGAGGAATGGATACAGAAAGTGTAGCACATTTACATGATGGAATATTACTCAGCAATTAAAATAAAAAATATAGATCTTAATTTAATTAATTTTAATTTAATTAATTTTAAATATATATATATATATATATATATAATGAAATTCACAGGCAAATGGTGGGAAGTAGAAAAGATCATCCTGAGTGAGGCAAAACAGAAACAGAAAAACACATATGGTATGTACTCACTTATAAATGGATATTCGCCATATAATATAGGATAAACATACTAAAATCTGTAGTCCTAAAGAAGCTAAGCAGCAAGGAGGATCCTAGGAAGAGGCTGAAATCTCACTCAGAAGGGCAAACAGGATGACATCTGAAGTAGGAGAAAACAAGGAACAGGTCAAGAGCCTTCCACAAGGGACCTCAGTAATACTCTCCCCACCAGGGTATCAAAGGAGATATTGCTGCACAGTCAAACTTTGGGCAGAGAGCAGGAAACCTTATAGAAGAAGAGGGAGATGGAAGGATATGGAGAGGACAGGAACTCCAGAAGGAGACTAACAGAACCAAAAACTCTGGGCCTAGGTTTTGTTTTGTTTTGTTTTCTGAGACTGATACTCCAACCAAAGACCATGCATACAGATAACCTCGAACCCCTGCTCAGAGAGAGCCCATAGGCAGCTCAGTTTCCAAGTGCTTTCCTAGCAAGGGGATCAGGAGCTGTCTGTGACATGAACTTGTTGCCTGGTTCTTTATTCAACTTCCCTTAGGTGGGTGCACCCTTGCCAGGAAGACAGCAGCCAGCCCTGATAGGCTAGGGTCATATTGAATGGGAGGAGATCCTCCCCTATCAGAGGACTAGGGAAAGGGGATAAGGGGAGAGGAGGTTGGGTGAGTGGGACTAGGAGAAGAGGAGGGAGAGGGCTGTAGCAGGGATACAAAGTGAATAAATTGTAACAAGTAAAAACAAACAAACAAATGAATGAATAAATAAATGAAAAATTTTAAACATAAAATACAATTAATGCTTTATTTATTCAGTTGTGTGAGCTATTCAACTATTTCACAGACTTACCAGTGGATGCTATTTTGAATGTTTGCAGATTATTTCCATCACCTCAGAATGTTTTACTGGAACGTGAAAACTCCAATTCTTAAGACAGTCTTACCAAAGGACATTGATTTGTTTATTGAAAAGAGAATATAGAAACAATAAACCCATACATCTTGCTTTGGTTTTCAGCAGGTTTTTCATGATTACTTAATATTTGCAATTTTTAATACCTCTACAAATAATCCGTGTTGCTTAACATAGAGTAAGCAGGCTCATTCTACTAGACAAAGTGTTAAGTTGCAAGGAAGTACAGGAAGACCCCTTCATATCTATGGATCCATCCAAATCAGAGAAATATATTATTCAGAAAAACATCATATGCACTGACCCTATATAGACCTTGTGTTGTCCCTAACCCCTAAACAATATAGTATAATAGTGATGGACTCATCCTTTACTTCTTGTTAGGCATCATAAGTAGGCTACAGTTCACCTAAAGTATGTCGGATGGTGAAAAGAAATTAAAAGCAAATGTCATGCCATTTTACATGAGGGGCCTCAACAGGAGATTCTGAGCTAAACTCTCTAAAGTTATTGAAAGGTGTCAGCACTGAGTAGAAAAATAATAGTAGTATTAAATAGGTTAAAACTAAAACTTCCTCCATGTAGCTCAACTTTTCGTTACTTAACTTTTGATATGCCTGTAAATATATAAAATAAGAGAGTTCTTCTAGTAAATGTCTGATGATAAGAAACACCTTCACCTCTCAGGCTATATCAGACAGCTGTGAAAGTGGATGTGGTCTGTTGCATAAAAATAGGTTAACAAAGAGTGAAGAATATGTGCTTTATGGGTCTGAATAAAAATGTTATCTAAGCAGTGGCTGAAATTACACGAGCACTTTATAAGAATGGAAAACATAACTTCAAAGCAAGCCATTATGGTGTAGAGCAGATATGCAGTGTGTATGCTGGAATATGGCATCCAGGCAGGTTAGAAGTCAGAGATGGTAATGAGTGAGATTCTCTAGCTTAATTCTGAATTCTATAAGTCACGGGCTTGCAAACATTTTCACAGAGCCCTAGAGATCTTCGTTCTGGGCTATAGCACATTGGAAACATGTCTTTAGCAACGTAGTACAGATTTCTAACCTTCTTTGTGTGACCTGTGCATCAGATACAAATCTCAGGCTGGCATCTCCCTCAGCATTTATAAGGAGAAATGCGGGAGTTTACGGTAGATCTCAGTAGAAGAACAATTTCCTTGCTTATGCAAGAACTTGAAATTTGATTGATCGACAGCACAGAAATTTAAAAAAATAAGAAGAAGAAGAAGAAGAAGAAAGAAAGAAAAACAGAGAACTGATATCTCAACTTTCAGCTTTCAAACAAGTCTCTGCCTTTCAGAACCTCTGGGGAGATATATACAAACAAGTTCTTGAGAAGAACAGTGTTGCCCTTGCATCATATGAATCCTGGTGCTAATTCATCATGTGTGTTTAAGAAAAAAATGTTTAGCTTATTTAAAATGAACTGAATGTTCACTATGGGTCACATCTTTTGGAAACATCTTGTTATTAGTACTTAAAAACATCCCTTAGAAATAAACATTACTAGTTCCCCTTGTTAGGAGAGAAAAGGGTGCTTGACAAGCAGGCAGCAGGGCTCAAATTCACATATAGATCCAGCTCATCCGATGCTCTGCCTCTTACAGCGTGATGTCAAAGACATGAATCAGCCACTTCCCCAATTACAGTCAGTAAGGTATTTCAGGTTGGTAAAAACAGTCGATATCTGAAAATCACTCACCCTTACACAGTTGTTGTTATGCATGTAAACAAAATACTATTAGCTAGCATTTATTAAGTGCTAACTGCGTTTCAGGCACTTTATATAAATTGCTTCATTTAATTCTCTCAATAACCCTATGAGGTATGTAATATCATTTTCATCTTTTCCAAATAGAAAGTGCCTAGGTTAGTAAATTCTGTAGGTTTACATCATCAGTAAATGGCCCAAGCTCCTAGAGCTGCACAGAACTCAGAGCTAGGGCTACAATCAATTTACATTTATTCTCAGAGAACAAGGATTTTCAGGGAGCAAAACTCCCCCATTATTACAATACTCAGAATAGCCAGGGCAATGCAATCATTGGTTCTTTGAGAATCTTTACTTTGGCATCTGTCAGAAATTATTATTTTTTATTATTTATATTAGTTACAGTTAGTTGGTTTACTTTGTATCCTAGCTGTAGCCTCCTCCCTTCTCCCCTCCCAATCCCACCTTCCCTCTCTCATCTCCTCCTATGCCCTTCTTGAAGTCCATGGATAGAGAAGGTCCTCCTCCCCTTCCATCTGACCCTACCTTATCAGGTCTCATCAGGACTGGCTGCATTGTCCTCCTCTGTGGCCTGGCAAGGCTACTCCCCTCAGAGCAACAAGTGATCAAAGAGCCAGCCACTAAGTTCATGTCAGAGACAGTTCCTGTTCCCAATGCTAAGGTACCCACTTGAATACTGAGCTGCCATGGGCCACATCTGAGCAGGGGTTCTAGGTTATCTCCACAAATGGTCCTTGGTTGGAATATCATTCTCAGAAAAGACCCCTGTGCCAAGATATTTTGGTTCTGTTGCTATCCTTATGGAGCTCCTGTTCTCTCCAGGTTTTACTATCTCCCCCTTCTTTCCTAAGATTCCCTGCATTCTGCCCAAAGTTTGCTAATGAGTTTCAGTATCTGCTTTGAAATACTGCTGGGTAGTCTTTCAGAGTCCCTCTGTGGTAGGCTCCTGTCCTGTTATTTTAAAAGATAAATGTGAATGTAAACATAAGGAGTGATGTCAAAACACATACAACTAGACTAACTTCATGCTCAAGCTAAATATAAAGCACTTTTCTGAAATTTTAACTGAATAGCAAAACAAAAAATAATCATCTATAGAATTGAAAAGTCTAGAAGAACAGAGATATAGGTGGAAACAAATTTACATTCAAGCTAGTTATTCACCTAGCAGCATGTAGAAACTACGGGTTTTTCTATTCATGATTAAACAGGTGCTCTTTAAACCAAGCCCTGCATTTTAATTGTAAATACTCTCATAATTAAATTGTTAGACCATTCCTGAGGCTGGGAGGCACAAGTTCAGCCTCTTTCCAGAATCTGTCTTCATGAGCTACTAATACCAAAACAACAACAACTACAGAATAGGATTGGGCAGGCTCAGATGACTGAGCCTCCTCCATTAAATACATAATGACAGGACAGAAGCCAAAACGAATGTCAATTTGTTTTATGCTTTCTACAGCATAGTTGCATGAGAGTTTATTTATTTATCTATTTATTTATTTATTTTTATTTTCATATTAGTCCAAATAGTAAAGGCTGCTGGTTAAATGTTGACCATTCCTACCTACACATCTGAAATTGCTAGAAAACCGCAATACAATATACAGGAGGAAAGGCAATGTTCGGTTAAAGCCATAATGGAAGAAAGTTGATGAGACCAACAATAGTCATCTCATGAGACACACGAGATGCCTGCCTCAATATAATTTCATCCCAATAGGCTTTTGTAGGCATGAAATAGAATGAATGAGTCAAGGTACAGATTAGACTTAAGAAGAATTGACACCTTTTCTTTGGTCGATTTTTTGGTTTGCAGACAGAAAATTCCTTTGATTATATGACGCTTCCATGTAAGAGAAAAAATTAGCAAGCTTTGGGAATGACAGCCTTAGGAACTAGTTCTAACATCTGAAGTCCAATGGAGAATGATAAAAACAGATAGGCAAAAAAGAAAAGGCATGCTGAATCCATCATTTTATACTTCTTTATTATTTGCCAGTAATAGTCAAAGGTTCTTGATACCTGATTATTTTTGGAAAATAAAGAATGATTCAAAATAGCCCAAATAAGTTAATACCAGGATTGATTGAAATTAGTTCCTCTGCACATGGAACCTCATTAGAGAAACTGCTGATGCTGACATTTGGGCAGCCAGCTTTGATGAACTTATGAATTCCCAAGATTCAGGGTTATGGTATGATTTACTGTACCTTCAACTCAGAACTCTGAAGAAAGTGAAGCTTCTAGGCACTGACAGAGGAACATATAAACCCAGAAATAAAGCCAGAGCCTAGGGCTCCATCCCAAATCTTAGAGAACATTTTCATCTGTTTATGTGTCAAAGGGCTGGTTCTGCAGCACGTGCGGACCACCATCTCTCATCCCAGTGACTGATCATGGAAATGAAGAAAGAAATGAACTGTACTGAAATGTATTAGAACATGGGGAATGAGAACACATGTTTGTTTCTATTCTTTCTTTTGTATTCCTGTTCAGGCAAATAGGCATTCTATGAACATTAATTAAGCCCTTTTTGCAATCCATTGGGACTGTGCAAAGTGTACAATTACATTTGCTGGCTGCATTAAAAGTTAAGATCCTGTATACCACAGGATCTCTGCAAGGTGATAAATTACATCACTCGGAGAAAACAGAACATAGGTATCTACTTTAACTGTCTAATTACAGGTTGGGAAGTATCATATCCAATTAAGATTCAGCAAAAAAAAAAAAAGAAAAATCCAAAAGTTTCTAAAATTTAGGTTCAATCACTCTACCTTCAAATTTACACGATCTTTTACTATGAACCCTGTGTAGCAGTCCATAAAATCAAAGCTTGAATTAGATTATTAATTGCTGAGCATTGTTTTTCTCATCTTCCAAGGAAAGAAACAAAGGTGATTAACAACACCAGATACAGAGGTATAGGAATCACCCAGATTTTACCAGATACATGCTGTAACATACTATGAAAAGGAGCAATAAACTACATTTTATTTATTAATTACTATTTATTTTTTACAACAATTTACCTATTGCTAGAAATATGCTTTAAGAAGCCCTGGGGTATCTTAGCTCATTCCCTGTTGAAATCTTTATAAAGAAAAAGTAGTCCAACTATTCAGAGAAAAAAAAAAAAACAGCATGAATCAGATTCAAGCAGAAAAATACTAGTTGAATAACTTTACAATTACTGTTTGACTTCTCTCCACCTTGACACCCATTTCCTCACTAAGAACTCTTGCAAATAAATCATGTATGTGTATATATATATATATATATATATATATATATATATATATATATATATATATATCCTAAGTCAATTCTATGAGTTTCCGAATCCAGCCTTTTGGAAACTGAGAGACTGTGTCTCAAAGTCATTTTGGGTAAGCAGAGGCGGAAGGGAAGAAAACTCACATCGATTAAGGTGCCACCATCTGCCATGCAGAGTTTGAGGCACTTCTGTGCTCCATCTGTACCACAGATTCTCCTTTCTGCAGACTCCTGTTCTCATTTTCCAACAGAGAGCAAAGGTAGTGGGGAAACAGGTGGTCACAACCTTTGCGATGCTCTTTACACTTCACAACAACACAAAGACTCAGCCGAGACAAGCGGCAGTTTCAAGGCACGCACCATCTATTATGCTTTGCACACTGCTTATAACAACATGCAAAGGCAGATGGGGAATATTTCTGCTCTAAAGTTGAGGAACACTAGGTCACTGAGAAAGCTGGAGTGCAAGTTAAAACAACCCAAGTCAGAGTTAGTACTGAAACCCATGAGAATAGGTGGAAGTTACTCAGTGTTTCTCTGACCTGCCCTTTACAACTCTCTTTCTCTCTCAGCACCTCCTGGGTCTATGAAGGTCAAGATTAAAATTTGAAGATAGAGATAAGATAAAACACCAACCCTCTCCCAGTCTATAGAGGGAGACTGGAGAGATAGCAGAGATTGCTATAATCTGATTCCCAAAGGTGTCCCAAAATGTAGATTCCTGCTCCTTTTAAGACATTAGAGAGTGAAATGCTTGGTGGATCTGATGGTCTATGTTGATTATCAATTTGACAGGAACTAGAGTTGCCTAGGAGATAAGCCTCTGGGGTCAAGCCAGTGAAGGACTGTTTTGATTAGGTTACATGAAGTGGATGATTCACCTTAAGAGCAAGTGATGTCATTCCCTGAGCTTAGGTCCTAGCCTGGAAAAAGGAGAAAACCACCGAAACACAGCCATTCATTGTTCTCTGTTTCCGCACTACTCAATGATGGGACTGGCTGACTTAAGCTCCTGCCAGGAACCCATTGCACACAGAAATTCTAAGCCAGAATGAACCTTCCTTCCTTAGGCTGCTTTTGTCAGGACATTTTGTCGCACTCACAGAAAACAGAACTAAGAGATAACCCAGGTGTCACGTTTAATATACCCTAATGCTCACCTGAGTTCAGTAAAGTGTATGTAAAATATATGTGTGAGTGTATGTGTGTGTGTGTTTGTGTATGTGTATGCATGTCCCCTTTGTAAGATTTGATAAAGAAGGAAATAAAGCCTCATTTGTCATTCTCTGAAAGAGTAGGAAGAAAATACTTTTCATATATAGCTCAAAGACTCAAAGTTTTACAAAAGCAAGTGTTTTACTTCCTGGATTCATCCATATAACAGTATTTTACTGAAAACCTGAACTCTGCACATTCCCCTCTGTGGTTCCAAGCTTTGTGTCTTTAGATTGTGTGTTTACATTGGAGTAACCACAGAAATCAGGGTCATAGGAAGGGGCCAAGAGGAGGGATTTCATGGGCCAGGGATGGGTTGGGGATAGAAAATAGATGCTGTGAATGGAGAAAGGAAAACAGTAAATGAAGAATAGTTAAGTGTGTTAGGGCATGGGAAGGTAGAGGATAAATTATGTGGAGTGATAACTAATTCTTAATTTCTTTGAAAAGGCTGTATGGAAACCTACTATTATAAAAACTTCCTTTTACTGTATATAGTCAGACACACCTATAAAAAGAAGTTAAATGAAGTCGCTCATAACTGGAACAATGTCTTTCCCAGATATAGCAGGAGATCAAATATAAATCAGTGTCATGTATAATAAACTTTTTAAGCTGTTGATCACTGGGGTCCTACAGTGATTGTTTTCATTGCTCTTGGTTATCCCTGGTAATCGTAAAACACTACTGAGGATACCACACACCTGAGGCATAGGACATGGAGAAACCGAGGGGGTACCAAGTTGGAAGCTGTTTTCCAACTGGCCAGCTTTCTTGTCAGCACAGGAAGGTGTTATGCAGGCTCCTCAGGAGATACGTCATGAACAACTAGCTGCATGGATGCTTATTAATGTGAGAATGGCAGAACAGTAAATAACCATGCTCTGACTGGCTCTAAGGCCTTCTCTACAGTACAGAATCCACACATAGTACTGTAAGTATATCTAGAATCCATAGCTGATAAAGTCATAGACCTTTGTGTAGAACTTTCAATTGTCATTCTGCTAAATAGGTACAGGATTAAACTGCTGCCTCAGTTGCCATCTTCATACACTTAGGTTAGTGTATCACACAAGCCTCATCACAAAAGTTTCTGTTTGCAGTAGATGGCAATCAATACAGAGACTCACCACTAATCAAGCTTCAGGAAATAAAAGACTGTAGGAATGTTCAGCGTTAAACAAGACGTATACATCAATGCTCAAAGACCATTGCAGAGAAGGGATAGATTTTTAAAAGCCTAACATAGTGGGGGGTTACTGTTTTCTGGACATGACTGGGCCATAGCACACATGAACATACAGCAACTGTGACTGCATGCACAAGGTCTGCATAAGATCAATCCAAAATCCTAACATGGGTGGGAGCAGGCCTTACAACCTCCCATCCCAGGCTGTGAAGCTATTACTGATAGACGCTAGAGGAGGAAAGAAAGTTTTCTTCATTGATGGGGACCCCTAAGAAGATACTGGTGTTCCAGGAGACGTTCCATACCCAGGCACAAACAGGCAGCACTGAGTAGACTATGTGGGCTTAAAAAAGAAGTACATAATGTTGGGAGAGAAAAGCTCAAGGTGATAGAGAAGTTATGTTTTAAAATGAAGAAGTACGTTTTTCTAAAAGATGTTCTATTTGTGTATAAAATTCTCACACAATGAAAAATGACACCTAAATAGAGAATGTTATGCTCACCATACCATAAAAACTAAATTCCTTTCTTCTTTGGGTTTGTTGTCCATTGTCAGATTTGTTAGTATGGATATACTACATTCAATAATACTTTTTATATGTTCGACATGACTTCAGGAAACTACCTTTATTTCTTTCATTTTATTTCTTTATTATCATCATCATCATCATCATCATCATCATTGTTACTTACAATTTTTTTACTTCGTGTCCCATTTGTAGCTCCCTCCCTCATCTCCTCCCAGTCCCACCCTCCATTCCTCTTCTTCTCCTATTCCTCTTCCCAAGTCCACTAATAGGAAATCCTCCTCCCCTTCTGTCTGACCCTAGCTTATTAAGTCCCATCAGGACTGCTTGGATCCTCTTCCTCTGTGAGCTGGCTAGGTCGCCCCACCAGGGAGAACTGATCAAGGAGCAGGCAACCCAGTTTATGTCAAAGACTGTCTCTTCTTCTCTTACTAGGGAACTCATATGGAGACTGAGATGTCTATGAGCTACATCTGTGCAGGGTATCTATATCCTCTCTATGTATGGTTGTTGATTGATGCATAAGTCTCTGCAGTTCTCCGTTGGCCCTCCTTTTTTTTTTTTTAATCTTTTTGTGTGGCTCCTGTCCCGTGCAGATGCATTTATCTCACCTTCTTACCTAAGATTCCCTACACTCTGTCCAAAGTTTGGCTGTTGAGTCTCAGCATCTGCTTTGATCTCCTGTTTGGTAGAGCCTTTCAGAGGACCCAGATGGAGACTGAGCTGTCTATGGGCTACATCTGAGGAAGGGGTCTAGGTCCTCTCTATGCAAAGTCTTTGGTTGATGCATCAGTCTCTGTCAGTCTCTGCAGTCCCCTCTGAGCCAGCTTTTTTTTTTTTTTTTTTTTTTTGGCTTGGTTGGTATCTTTGTGGGGCTCTTGTCCCCTCCAGGTCTTTCCATATCCCCCTTCTTCCATAAGACTCTCTGTGATCTGCCCAAAGTTTGGTTGAGAGTCTCTGCATCTGCTTTGATCCCCTGCTAGTTAGGGTCTTTCAGAGTACATCTGTGGTAGGCTCCAGTCCTAACCCTTCTCTGCTACTGCTTCTGGTGTCTATCCTACCTTTCCTTCTGAATGAGAATTAAACAGGAATGTTTTGATCACGTGTCTTTTTTCAGGTTTATCCTATCTCCAATTTATGCACAATTTTAATAATTACGTATTTACTTAACAAGGTGGTATCTATTATTCCTTCGTCCTGATATCCATTTCTGTATGTATAGCAACAGTCTTTTTATTCTCAATTATTTTAATAGCTGCACTGGTAGTAATAATGGAAGGAGCAAATATCTTTAAGTTAAAAAAATACTAATGTCAAAATAATAACAGTCTTCTAAATAGTAACAAATATTTTCTTTCCAGGACAAACATTTTTTTTTATTTACTTTGTATTGAGACTATTTCTGTCAAAAGGTTATGTTTCGTGGGTATCTGCGCATGTACATGTGTCCACTCCCAAAGAAATAGTCTTGCCATTAATAAGTGCATAAGATGTATTTCTGGTGCATTTCTTCCATTCTTTATACATTGACTCATTGCACTTTGAGCATAAATTCAATTGTTTTTACATCTGTATAATATTCAGAAATGCATTTATCATAATTTATTTCGGCATTCATAAACAAAATATAATTATGTTGTTTAAAATGTTTAGGATCTGACCTTCAACTCCTTAACACATAGATAGTAAACTGAAAAAAAAATAACAGCTAACACTTTTTATGGTTAAAAAATTAAGAGAAATTAATATATGGGGGAAGGAATACATCTATAGTGTTACAAACTCTGCATTAAGTGACTTTTTAAAAAAAATTAAATTGCATTATCATTTCCCTTGACTGAGTCTCTAATGCGCATCTTCTGTGCGCATTACAGTCCTCTTTCCCGGTGTACGGTGTACTAGACTTCACAGGATGCTCAAACTCATTTTAAATTTCTGCTCCCAAACAGCTTACCTTGACTTCAGGTCCCAGAACAAAAAGGAGCCACAAATGCCTGCCGTGTGTCTCCATAGCAACCAGCACCAGCTGCCCTGGTACTGTTTAGTGTACTGTATTGAAATTGTGACTTTCCTTGATTCTTGGATGCAAGCACTGTGCCTCGTTAATCTCTGTGACACTGGACACAGGTTAGGATGTCCCTTTTATATGCCAAGGAAGTCAAACCAGATGTAAAATACATTGTGTCTCTCACTACAAGCCATGGAAGAAATCTATGTCCTGTACTTAGTTGAGCACTATTTTAAGTAGAGTGGTCCCCAACCCAGCATCGGCAGTATCTTGATGGCATGTGTCACAGATGTGAGTCTCTGCCTCGTTCTTGAGTCAAGAAATCCAGAACTTTGAAAGCTCCTTCTCCCGGCTGTGATGTAACCAATCTCCCCAATGATTCTGACATTTCCTGAACCTTTGTACTGATGCAAGGATGGATATATCACAGTTCTTATTTCCTGATCCCCTTCAAACACTTGGCTTTTGTTCCTTACATTAGGATAATCTTCTGGGAAAGCAGTAGCATAAACTCCTGTTCATATTTCTTCCTACTGTCTCATTGAAGGCCTAAGTGTGTCTTGCAAGACTCACTTTCAGCAAATGTAACTGTCTGAACATTAGCTCCATGTTCCAAGTAGATCAAGAAAAAAATATACCTAGGTTCCAAAATAGTAATTCCCATATGAAATCTCAAGAGACTACTCCTTCATAGCCATGGTCTTCATTAAATGAAGTTATATTGGAAGAATAAAACTAGGGTACAGGGAAAGAAACCTGTCAGCTTTGTGGTCTGCAGGAAACACTTCTTGAGATAGAGAGATTGATGAGATGTGAGAGAATGTGCCAGGATGGAACTTTTCTACATATATAATAGAGAAGAAAACAGAAGCAAATGAAATAGGAAGCAGTCACTTTAGAGGTTATGAAAAGTAACATCTGTTTTCTACAAAGGATTAGCCAGTTCTGACTTCTCTAGCTGGGCTAAGCCTGTTTAGGGAGCACTCACATTTGTATGACTTATGTCCTTTTTTACATCTTAATTTTTACTTAGATGAATTAGAACATGGCTACTTCCATTATACTTGGGGAATGCTTAGAACTGTGTGGAATGACATATGTTCTTCTTATTTTCTGATCAAATTAAATAAATATCTTTAAATGATGGAAGAAAATCACTTTCATCTTCCCAAACTTGCATTTCACCTGCTCAACTCCTTAGACTGAAACCTTCTTCACTTCTCAAAAATTTATAAAATTGTCAGTTGCTTGTTTTGAGCTTAATCCTGGATGAAGGTTTCTTGTATTTTTAAATCACACTGAAAAGACGGTCCAGCTAGGCAGCTTTAAAAGACATATGTCTCCTTTGCCTGGAGACAAAGAAAAATAAACCTAATCCATCCTTGCAGATGAATTCATCAAAACTCAAGGCCTGTGGAAATGGTTACTATTGTCTTTTGTAGTTTCTGGCTGAAAATATCTGAGACAGAAGGGAACTGACAGATCACCCAACCCAGTCCCCAGAAGCAGAGATAAAAATAACAACATCTGAGCTGAGGTTGAACCAGGATGGAAGAATAATGTTTCATAATTGAACCACATAGTCCTGTTAAAGCCGCCATGCAGAATGGCACATGTTGTGTAAGGGGCTATGTTCTGTTTGCTAAAAATTGAATGCACATAAAATTGGTCTGGACCTCCACCAAAATGAAGCAGAGATACACTCTGGCATTTCTCCTTCTTGAAAGAACATTAATCCACTCTTCTGAGAGCCAACACAACATATTTAAGAATATTCGTCAACAATAAGTTTTACTTGGGAGTACTCAAAGTCACAGAAGACTGATAATTCCTCAGGATAGAGCAAGTTTCATTTTAAACTCTGTTTTGGTTAAGATGGTTACCAAGAGGGAAAACCATCTTTACCAGATCCTGGTAATTGAATTCATGAAGTAATTTCTCAAAATATAATTTGAATTAAACCTAGTAATGACAGTAGAATAGGGTTACAGGAATGTTCTCCCACACTTAGCTCTCAGCTTCTACTTAAGTAGTTCAAAAGAAACCTATAATGTGCATAAACACACAGAAAATGATAAAATGAAAAAAATTGAAGAAATTCATTATTCTTGACATCTTGTGAATTTTGAAATCTCAATAGAATAACAAGAAACCTTTATATGACAGGTACTATTAAAGTTGCTCATCAAATTCCCACAAATCAGGCGCCATATTTTTCTTATTTTAACACTTGACTGAAGTGAGATTTTAAGAGATGCAAATGATGACCTAATCAGAAATGTAACCCAGATATGTTTGTATTCAAATCTTTTCAGTCTACTGGAATCTCTTCAAGCAAACTACCTGGTTCCTAAACAGAGAAATCTCATGGGGAACTCATAAAATCTTTCTCTCTTACATCTTCCAAAACCTACAGTTAATGAAACATGCCTGTCTGCTGGACACTGCATAGAAAGATGGGATATTCAACCTCAGATTCCAGATAAAACACCTTCTAGAGTAAGTGCATACATGCATAGAAACTTCCTGTAGCTTGTAGAATATAAAGTAACGTTTTTGTTTTTGTTTTTCTTCCTACCTCCAAGTATTCAGGGCCAAGGGCCAATACATGATTGAAACCAAACATAACATTGACCTCTATCCATATTGTGATTCCCTAAACATGCATACCTAAGATGAAGTTTAATCTATAATTTAGACACATTGGTACATTAATAATAACAGCTAATAATAAATTTTAAAAAATAGCTTTATTGTTTTTGTTTTTGTTTTCTTCACATTGTGGCTGTTGCTCTGTAAAGGTCTTTTGATCTTGAACACTCTGATGCCATGGTATCAGAAAACCTAATCAGCTACCTGTGTGCTGGTCAGGTACCATACACACAGTGGAAAAGGAAATGGATTCACGTACCTGCTGGAAAGAAGCAATGTGACATATGATTATATCCAATTACTCACCATGTTACACAATTACAAACATATAAACTGGTCCTTTAAGGAATTTTCCATTTATTATTTTTGTGTTACTGTAGACTGGAGGAAACAGAATTTGCACAAAGTGCAAAATAGATGATGATGACTGTTTCCATATTCTACTTCTGTCAATCACCTACATAATCTTAGCTATTAACTGAGTTTTGAATAAAAAAAATGTTGTACAGAAACTGAAACACAGACAGCAGAGAGTGACAAAGCAGGTAAGCTTAGCCAAGTGAAAATCTCCATTAGTAAGCAGGGCGAACATTGGAAAGGCACAAATTTCAGTGATTAAAGGGGATTCTATGTTATCTGATTAGACACAGTAATCAGAAGTATAAAGAAGTATTTATCAATTACTGGTTCTCTACTATATAACAGATACTGCAGTGCTGCTGAGTTGGTTCAAAAGGCATATCCTCTGACACCAGACCTCAGCAGTTAAGTGCAACATCAGAAGCAGTCAATATAGGAGAAGGAGAAATCTGACTCCTATGCTCTGAATTCAACTTACGTAAACATTTACACACACACACACACACACACACACACACACACACACACACAAAGTTTTGGAGCATGGAGTCTTAAAAGTAAGATTGAGATCTGGAGGCAGAAACTCCAGATCATGAAAATCATGATATTATAAACAGCTTGTACCCACATAGCACAATGAATGAAACAAGAGTTGGATCCAGCTAAAATAATGCCAGAGATTCACAAGCACAGATCTGTGTGGCAACATTACTTATCACTTGATGTATCTCAATTTCTAAATACTCTCTTGTTTGTTGCTAAAGTAAAATATTTAACATATACAATGTGCCAAGTGGTGATTGTGATTTTAAGGAACCTTGAGAAAGGTTATTTGTACATGTGTATAACTTTCCACAAGTCTCTGATGTTCATACGAAGATACCAGGGCATGTAAGGATATGAATTATCATTGCTCAGATTAAAAAAAAAAATCCATTTCTTATCTTGGAAACACATTGCTTAAGATAGCTTATGCTATGCCTTTTTCAGAGTGGATTGTTTTTCAAAATGACATTAAGGAGGCTAGAAGAAAATTGAACATACATTTATTTAACACCTTCTAGTGTCATATAACATTAAACAAAAATGTTATTCTGATATCTTAATGAATGAAAATTTACTATGTATACACAGTCAACCAAAAGAAGAAAAGCATCATGCCCAGGACTATAGCGCTGTTACAGTACTTGTCTAGCAATTACAACACACTAAGTCTGACTCAAAGCACAAATTATAAAAATAATAAAAGTTCTTGTTAATGAGGGTAGAGAGTTAGGTGAAACTTTAGCTTCTTTTTGTAGCTCACTGGGTCTTTCAGTTGCTGAGACACTTTTTAATATTAATCTCAGGTCATATCTGTGTCCATATTCCATGATTATTTTGATACTGTGACTGTAACTACTCCATGCAGTAAGTTTACCATTATTTCTTTTTAGCTAGCAATGTTTTCCTGGTGATCGCAGTTGCCAAAGACGGAGCACTCTACACTCTTCAAAGTGCTGTCTTTCCAGAAAGGTCAAGTGAAGTGAACTACATTACACTGAGGCTATGGAATAATTTAGCAACATACATTTTACAAGCTGAGGAAGAACATACTTAAATTTTAAATTCAGAAAAAAAATGATTTGTATGCTATGGGAAAAGTTGTTCTGGGAAAGATGTAACTGGGTGGGAAAGATTATCTCAGGTAATTCCACTCCCTTACCCCATGTTTAATAGATACATTCAGAATTAAATGTGAATAGAACTTTAGTCAAGATAAGGTGTTCCCTTTTACATTTTTTTTTTTAAACATGGATGCCTAGGTTGGGACTGACAGATGGATTTTAAGAGTACTGAGGATAAGTTTAGCCTTAATTTCCAGATATTTCTGCCAGAAATGAGAGAATTGGTTAATATAGTATTGTGTGTGTTTGCTTGTAGGTATGTGGATATCAACTTGCTATATGTATTTCTTTTCAAAAGACTACCCCACAGAGACAAATAGCCTGAGGTAAATACACAAACTGTACTTCCTGCTTTTGACTGGAGGCTTAACTTGTCAGTGATCATGATTTACATAGTGATCTTCCCTTCCCTGCCTGAGCAGTTGCATTAGCTTCAAGCTATGTGCTCTGTTAAAGAGGCAGGAGGAGAGAAATCCTTCCCATTTCAAGCTGTTTTAGATTGTTGATGTGAAATCTGGATAATGTAGGGGAACTGGTCTCAGCAAGAGTGGTAAGACTACAGTATATGTAATTTTTAAAATAGATGGAATTGTTTAAAGAGGAAAGAGAATACCAAAAATTCCTACCTTGCATTTTCAAAGTGAATTTTTGTATTATTCCAAATTTATTATACACATCATGTCACCTTAGAAAAATCTGTAACATACTGAATTTCCCAATACTATTGAACAAATATAATAGATAATTTTTACCCAGTCATTTGTCAACACTTCAGGATAACAAGTTAATCAATTATACTGATTTTAAAAAGGAATTTGCAGAATGTCACACTAGTTCCTAAACTATGTGTTAGATGCTGTAATGGGAGGTCCTTAAGAACTAACTTTTTCATGGCACACTACATATCAGAAAAGCTTAAGAAAAAATCATGACAAATATTGTCAGATTTGACATCATCACCTATATCATAGACATAAATCATCATCAATTATATCAAATAATTATATTATTTTACTTTATTAAGTCTGTTGACATCTACAAACTGAAAGATATTCTAGAATGTTCCTTGTGGTAGTTTGATTGAGAATGGCTCTCATAAGTTCATATGTTTGAATGCTTAATTTCTAGCATTGGTGAAACTATTTGAGAAGGATTAAGAGGTGTGGCCTTGTTGGAAGAAGTGTATGACTCCAGTAAACTGTGAGGTTTCAATGTCCACACCATTCCAGTGGTTCATTGTGTTGTTTGTTTGTGGATTAGATCAAAGTTGCTGTTCCAGCATCATACCTGGCTGCCTGCTGCTACCCTCCTTACCATGATGGCCATAGTCTTTATTATTCTCTGGAACCATGAACATCAAATTAAATGTTTTCTTTTATGAGTTGCCTTGGTCCTAGTCGTTTGTCACAAAAATAGAAAAGTAACTGAGATATACCCCAGGTGAGTTTTCTGTGCTTTAAGTGTGATTCTCCCTGGTGTTTCATCTAGAATCATAAAAGTACATGAGTTGTTGCTCAGCCACATCATGACTGATTGTCATCAGGTTTCTTCTTCCTTGAGAAGACCTTTGCAGGATGGGGTTAGAACACAGCCACATCTACATACAATATTATTTTAGCAAACCATTTTGTTTTCATAAAATCAGGTAAACTTTTACATGACTATTAAAGCATTAAGACATGTAACAGATGATGGATTTAAACATCACTGTGAATGAAAACAAATTTATCAGGGAATTATTGTGGTTAAAAATGATAATTATTGATCATCTGAAAAGTTAATACTCATTTATTTAAGTAGGGATTTGGCTTCTTCACACATATGTGAATGTGTGTCATAATGAAATTATTAGAAATCTAAAGTTATTTCCATTCAATACTTATGAAATGTTCTACTATGTTTGTCTTTCGTTTCAAAAAATCAGATAATATAAATCATAGCGTTTTTAAAAGATTTGATAGTATGGAGATGAACCCATTGATAATTGGAATGTATTAGGTTATTACAATAAAATCACTTTTATCAAATATGTTTAACATTTTTTTTTGGTTGAATATTTCATTAAAGCACCTACTATTGCGATGAGGCAATGACATTTACATGCAATAACAATAAACTGGCCTAGCACAGTGACAATTGACTAATCTCAGCACTATGAAGGCAGAGGCAGACAGATCTCTGTGAGCTGGAGGCCAGCCTAATCTCCATAATGACTTGGAGGCCAACCAAGTGTCACAAGTGAGAGCTTGGCAATGGCTTCAGAAGTGTTTCCTAAACTCCATATGTGCACCTGCATATCTGTGTTTGAGTTCCCTGGTGCTTCAAACCTAAGCCTGTAGCTCAAAGAGTTTGCCTTAGGAGAATCAATATATCTGAAATGGAAAATTATAAAGTGAAAACCACCATTTACTTAGGGAAACAGTGATTGACAGTGAATTTCAGCTGTGTAGTCCTCATGCCTTAGCATTTCCAGGGCAGAAATACAACTGAATAGGCTAGAAAAGTTTCCATTGTGCTGAGACTTTTATAGCATTTGAAAAAGGAAGCAGGAACCTAGCAGGGCTGTGAGGAGCTGCCTAGGAGGAGGAAGATTTTGCATTTGCAAAGATTCTTGGATGTTTCCTGTTCCAAAGTAGGCATCCTTTTAACAGTACCCACAGTGCTTCTCTCAAGGGAGAAGAGCATCCACATAGAGCCCTTTGCTTCACTCTTGCTCTTACATCTCAGTAGTTCCTGGGCATCATGATTTCCTTTGTACATGTGACAGAAATTTCGGCTAGGCAGCTCCTAGTATGCAATTACACACAAACACTGGTGGAGCCATGAGGCCTTAATTCTATACAAGTCCAAGCCTGTGACTGTTTCCATGCGCCCATAAATATAACTACAGTGAATTTCCTTAAATGTTAGCAAAAGAACTCTCTAGTCTTTGCATTTCTGTTTCTCCAGCCCACATTATGCATTGCCCAGAATGTGGGGTGCTAGGGTATATTAAGGAACATAATCTTGGTTAATGGGAAGCAAAGAGGTCAAAAGGCAGCATGAGCTTTTGAAAACCTGCTTTAATAAAGTCCCTGGGAAGGATGTCTATTATTAATCCAGGTTTGCAGTTTCCATTTGCTTGGGTAAATATGGAAGCTGCATGGTTCTGGGCTAAAAGAGACCACAAAAACCATGTGATTGGACACAGTGTTTAAGAGGTAGTGGGATTCAGGGCTTTCTTATCTTCAGCTTTGACATGCTGCAGGAGTTAGGGGTAAGAGGCCTACTTTCTGGGTCTATGTTAATAATCTCGATATACTTCCTAGAGGAGAGGAGTGACCGTAGGGTCAGTGCCTCCTGTCATGCTCAGGATTTCATTGAAGACACACAAGTCACAATGGTCATAGCAGAATGCACTCGTCAAGGGAGAAATGAGTAATTTTGTTGTGGGTTGTATGCTATCTTAGTTTCTCTCTTGGTCTGGGTTTTTGGGATAACCAAAAAAAAAAAAAAATTTTTTTTTTTTTTGGAAGAGCAAACTGTGATGGATAAAAATAAGAAGTTTTCCATGTTTCCATGTTCCAAAACAGCATATCCATGTGGGAAGAAACATAAGGGAGAACCAAATAAAGAGAGGGAAGGGTTGTCTCAGAATAGCAGAAGGAAGATTTGGTTCTCTAAAAACCATCCTGCACTGCAGTCCCAACTTCCCATCCTATTGACTGCTCCATGGAGTGATTCAGTATCTCTGAAGTTGTGTGTTCTTTGGGAACAGGGAATTAACAGTCTATCTCATAAGTGAAGCCTGAGTGCTGTACCATACAACCTGGGAGGGAGTAGCCATTTGAAAAGTAATAATTTCCTTGACATCATCCAGCACCACAATTATCTTTCCCTTTGTCTATTGTTTCTTAGGTAATTAAAAACGTATGTGCTCAATGTATTTGTAAACTTCCCTCAGCCTTTTCGAAAAGCACTTTAAATTTTAAGCTAATTGCACAAATTAAGTGGCTCTTGTGACCAAATACAGCAAAGACCAAATCCCAACGCAATGGTTTGTTTGTTTTTATCCATAATGCCCGCTGTGCATGGCTTTGGACTTGACCTGGCTGGTATAACAAGGGAATGAAAAAAGGACAGACACACAGAAACACATGCAAAAAAAAAAAAAAAAAAAAAAAAAAAAAAAAAAAAAAAAAAAAAA
>NW_026596034.1:15693781-15741647 GCF_907164565.1 Psammomys obesus
AAAAAAAAAAAAAAAAAAAAAAAAAAAAAAAAAAAAAAAAAAAGAAAGAAACAAAAAACAATCAAACAAACAAAAACGGAAATCTAATGGGATGGAGTCAACAAGTATGCAACAGTCCAGACCTCCTTGCTTTATTGTACACTGTATGAAAAGAAGGGGTCAGCTAATCTGGTAACAGGTCTCCTGGTTGCAGTTATCTGGAGTGATGGTACGAGTCCTAGTTTATGCAAACATTGCTCAACTTTTGTAAATATCGTTTGCTTGAGGCAGAGGAATACTTTGCCATTCCCCTGAGGCTCACCCAGGGGATGGCTTTGACACTTTCCATGGGTCAGAAGCATTGGTGTCCTTATCATGGACATGCCCTTGTCAACAATAACCCATTTACTCAGTGCCACCTACTCTTTATACATCTCTTACAGATTCTTCTGTTCCTCACATATCTCAAATAATCATTTATAATTAAACAGTTTTAAAACACATAATTGACCAAAGGCTTAACCAGTAATATTTCTACTTTTCCTTCTGTCCTGTAATAAATATTGAAGATTGTAAGTATGCACTATTAGATGTAATATTTTTAGATACTTTGTATCAAGTCATTATGTTCCTGTTCAGCTTTGAAGCAAATGGTCACAATTTTGTTTCTGGCATCAACTGCTAGAAGGCATATAAGGTTAAAAAGCCAACATTTTACTCCTCAGTGTTTAAGAAGAAAGATCTTCGTGTTTGTTGGTTCATTCAAATTGTTCTGACTCCCTGCTGAGTCTTACCAGCCATAGTTATTCAGCAAATGTCATGTATCAAAATGAAAATGTACTGCTCTTCAAAGAAAGAAAGAAAGAAAAAAAGCAGAACTGCATGGTAAGAACTGCTTTCTAGGTATGGGTTTACCCATCTATACACATCTGTTCCTAGGCTAAGACAGAGCAGTCTCCACCTGGTGAAACTCATCTCTTCTCTTCAAATCCAGCCAACACACCTTTCCTCTACCACAACCACTGCCTCCGGCTTCTCCTTCTCTGTCCCTTCTCTCCCTGTTCTGCTTTTCCACTAGCTCATATCTTCCCTTTCCCAAGCTTGACCATTATCATACCTGTTTCTTTTTCCACTTTTTCTTTTCTATCATTTCAGATCCTTAATTTTTGTGATCTTATGGAAATATTTTTTTCATTCTCTATGTTTTCTGCATCTTGACTACTTTCTTATACTCTGGAGCATCTTAAGGTTTCCATCAATGTGATAAAATGCCTGTAACCAATGGCAACATCAGGAGGAAAAGGTTGATTTCATCTTATATACCCAGGGAACAGATCATCATTGCAGGGAGTCAGGTCAGACACTTGTAGACAGGAGTGAAGCAGAGGCCATGGAGGAGTACAGCTTAATATATTGTTCCCCATGGTTTGCTCAGTCCACTTCCTTATAGCACAACCATAAGGTTGTACAACCTTATGGGACATGGTCCCTCTTACATCTGTCATCAATAAAGCAAATGCCCACAGACCTCCCCAATTCCGGTGGTGGCATTTTTCTCAATTTTGTTTCCTTCTTCTCAGATAATTCCAGCTTGTGCTAAAATTAACCTACATGGGATATCCAATTTTTTTGAAATTGTGATGGGACTATACCATCTACATACATGACTAAACATTCTCACGCCTATCTTGATATACACACAATATATGAGCCACACTTCGGACATGCCTAAATATCAATTGCTTTGTGAGCCTGCCTGTGAACCCACTGTATTTTTAGAATTCGATCTCACTGTGTATTTGTTGCATGGCTTTGTGGTTTGTAATTTTGTTTTATTCTATTTCATGCCTCATGTTGTTTGCATGGATATAGTCATGGAGGTGCTGGGGTACTCATGCCTACATGTTTGTTTCATCTTTTAATTTCTTTGTTCTTCTATCTTTCCCTCAAAATCCACAATGAATTAAAATATGGGAATATTGAACTACATCCCTAGTAATCTAAGAATCTAAATTTGGAAATGGCTGTTTAAAATAATCAGACTGTTAGCTTTAGAATCTAGTGAGAAAGAAGGTAGAAAGAACACTTGAGAAACAGTGGCCTGATCAATAGGACAAGTCATAACAAACTTGTAATGATTTCTGAGGAAAAAGAAAAAAAAAAAAAAACTCCTGCAAAGGCAAAAATACAACCAGAGGATGAACTCTGTCAGTGTACTGCTGTTCTGAAAAATACATGTATTTACATATGAACACACATACATGCATACCCTCACACACACACACACATACATGCTACATAAGGAAACAACTGCAACCAGAAATTCACTTACAGGCCTCAGCTCACACAAGCACATAAAAAGAAAGGTGAAGAAAGACTTCACTATAAATAGCCCTGCCACAGTCTAAATAAAGCCTTTGGGTAGCTGGGCAGTCTGACTAGCTTTGAGGAGTTATTGGATTTGGTCAATTTTAATAGCCATGTTTGCTCTTTCCCCAAATTACTTTTCCTCAGAGAATTGTCTAAAGGCATCAGTGCTTTATTCTCAGTGGATCCAATGGACAAAGTATGCCAGCAGCAAAGAACATGACCAGGACACCAGAGAATGCCATTATGTTCAGGATTGAAAAGCAAGGAGAGGGACAGAAAAAGTGAAAGAGAAAGGCACTGGATCATTTGAAAACAGATACAGAGTCACAAACGGCCACAAGAATTCACCACAGAGAGCAATGACGTGGTCTCCCTGCCCGTGAAGTCTGGACAATACTGCCCATTAGCTCAGATTCCAGCATGTAAGGGATTGTTACTGAATTATTGAGCATTACCACAATTAGTTCAGGCAACTTGATGCTACAAGCATTTTGTCTTCTTTTAGCTCCTGTCGACGTGTACAGGATTTTATGTTTCATTCCCCTCAACCATTCTACTTTACTTTCTTCTGTTCTGGTAGTACTCACTTTAAGAGAAACACAGAAAATTGTACTCTGACCGTAGACTTCAGTGAGCTGACTTAGTGCCTCAGCTCTGGAGAGCTAAGAATCACACAAGGCTCAGGAGAACCATTTCTCTTTCCTCACCAGGTCACTGAAACGTGGCTACAGAAGAAAAATCTTAATTTTAATAGCTATCAAACGGGGGGTGATAGCAACGTGTAAACATATGTAATGGAACCAGCAAGATGCCTGAAACATAAACAAAAATACTCACCTGCTAATTCTTTCTTCACATCATTTTCTCTTACTTCACAGGTCAGCAAGTTTTGATGCATATATTAGACATGCAATAACTACTAATGCAATCAGATTATATGTAGATGACTGATCAGTCATACGTGTGTGTGTGTGTGTGTGTGTGTGTGTGTGTATGTGTGTACGTGTGTCTGTGCATGTTCCTGTGTGTATGTATGGGTGTTTTGTGCTATGGTACACCCTTGGAGCTCAGAGGACAGCAAATGCCTCCTTTGAAACTAGGTCTTTTGCTTGCTGCTGGCTACTTTTGCCAAGCTCGCTGTCCTGCAGGCTTCTCGGATTGTATTATCCCATCTCCCCTCTCACTATGGGACTGCTGAGATTGCAGAACGGCCCCAGCACTGCATCTGGGTTTACGTGAGTTCTGATGATCTGAAGTCAGGTTCTCAGGCTTGTGCAGTAAAACACATTAACCAATGGAGCCGTCTTCTCAGCCGCTATACATGTTTTGCTGAGATAAGGATCTCACTGTGTTGCCCAGGCTCGTGTTAAACTTAAAATTTTACCTGTCCCAGTTTCTCTACTACTGAGATTACACATGGGTATCACCATGCCTGGCTTACCACATATTTAAAAATAAGAATGTAAAGAGAGACAAATACTGTGCTAGCCCTCCTATACTTAGAAAACAGCCCACATTCACTGTGAGCATGAGACCAATCCTTCCTGGGCCTGGACTGCAACAGTGTCATCTCCCTATATAGAAAATAATGTAGTCACCAAATGCAGATGCCTCAAGGGAGTATTTTCTCACTCAGGCTTTGCAACTCAAACATCCCCAACCTAAGCTGAACTATTACCAAATCATTATATTCTAATCATGAGAACATACCTTGGTATTCATGAGTGGTCTTCCTTTCCTCATCTGCATATTGGGGTCTCACCCTAGGCCATTAAGAACTTACCACTTAGGATTCAGATACTATGGTGTTACCATGGTTACCAGAGAAAGCTTTGAAGTGCCCTGCCCAGATTGACTCCTGCGTTATCACTCACTTATTATTTGTCTAATGTGTGGATACTAATGGCTTTAACTCTTCCTGTCACTGACTCCTGACATGGTAATGAGTAAATAGTACCTTTACAATGGTTTGCTGTGAGACTTGACCTGAAACCTTGATAAAATGTCATAGTGTAAATGCTCAAAAATACTATGTGCTTACTGTGGTTACCTAAAAACTGTTTTTCCTTCTTCTCCTTAATGTCTCTGAACAATGTTATGGATTTCATAGTAACTGCTGTGATCCTCACATTAAAAAAAAAAAAAAAAACAAAACTGTCTGTGCCACATAGCTGTTCATTTTTCCCTAAGATTAGAAAGAAATAAAAATATTCTCCCGGTGTTTTATTTCCTGATCTTTCCCAAGCTTCCCAGGCTTTTTTTTTTTTTTTTTTTTTTTTTTTTTGAGCAAGCTCATTTGGATTCTGCTATTGTCTCACTGAAGCCCAGTGACATTTGATCCTCTGTAGACTCCAAAGCACATCTGCAGAACTGTGGTAAATACAGACAGAAAAGAAGCCCGTGGTTCTGAGGAGGAGCGGGCAACATTAACCCGTGATGTTGGAGGTAGATGTGAAAGGCACATTGATTCCTTCCTTTGACAGGACATACAAGTCCAGTACCAGCGGAAGGACTGCTGCCTTGTCTCCAACCTACCACATGGGTTTAAATGAGATAAACCATCTCTGTGACAATTCCTTTTTCTTCACATTAGTCTGGATGTCAACAACAACTGTATATAAACAAGTATGAATAAATTAATAGCTAAGTAGAAAAAATAATGATTTAAGGTATTCTGGGATTGATTGATGAGTGATGACCCTATGGAAAACCATGTTTTTTAATGTTTTCTTAATATTTAAATGCATTACTATGTTATATACAGCTGAATGTTTTAATTAACTAAGTATAAAATATTTTTAAAAACTTGATGCTTTTATGTACACAAAAATGATCTGGAGATATGTATGGTTAAAATGCAGGTTTAATTCAGTAAGTCGGGAAATACGTATGTTGAATGGATGCTGCAACGTTTCCCAGCTCCCAGTGCCAATGCTGGGGGTCTAAAGAGCTCACATTGAACCATATGAATGTAGTCTATCATATTCCCCCTCCAGGTTATAACATCTAAAAGGATTCCTAAATGTTTTGTAATGTCGGGAAGGAAAGTGAGTGCCTATGAGAGGATGTATCCACATCTTAACTGAACATTCAAAATATATGAAGATGCGAGGACATGACTGAACTATGATGGAGGTGCAGGGCTGAGTTTAAAGGACATTAACAGAAAAAGTAAACTGCAAGATATGTAACATACCAACATGCAGGAAACATGCATAGACAGGCAAAATACAACCTTGGAAATTCTGTAGCACACTGACCTTTCTTAAATAGCATATTTCAATAACATTTATAGGTAATTTTTGTTTGCTGAAAAAAGTTTAAAAGAGCATGTGAACTGACTATACTACCAAAAGACTTACAAGGTAATTTCCTATTTAAAGACTGTATATAAAGCCTTTACATCTGCTTAATAGTTGGTCTGTTCCATGGTAATGAAAGTAATTTACTATGCTTGCATCATTACAGAAAGACTGAATGTTCCTTCTTCTTTGTTGCATAAAATGATTAAATATGTTTAGCACTGTAATTGATTAATTGATGAGATTCTCCATTCACCCACCAAGTGTCTAAGACAGGGGCAGTTTTTCTTTTCTTACATAAGATTTTATTCACAAACTTAATTCCAAATGAAATTAGATTTCCAAGAATTTATTATGGATAGATGGCACTCTGAGGTTTTTAAAAAATGAGCAGAATACTATTACCATTTGTTTTCAGTGATTTCATGGTTTTCAATACAATGAAAACATTATGAAAATAAAATGCAGAAAATTATTTTGTAAGCAAAGTGATAATCTGGCAATACATGCTGGAAATGAAGATTGATTATATCAGACCATCTTGCTTGCCTGGAGGTATACCTATTAATCCGAATCAATGTCAAGAATTAATTCTTCACTTTGTGTAAAGTAGCTTGCCTGGATGCCACATACTCGTTATGTATTTGGATTTTTTATGAGCTTAGGTTGTTTTCAATTTGATAAATACTTCTATAAAAACAGTGGATAGTGATTAGCAGTCTCTTAAAAAAATTAAGAGCACTGGTAGTTCTTTTTCAGGGTAACAGAAGATAACTGCAGAGGATGGGAAACTGAAGGAGGACACTACCAGATTATTAGGTTAGTAAGTGTTGGAACACAAATATATATGCAGTATTTGAATAAATGCATTTTCATGTGAATATGTAAATATGTATCTTCATATTAATATATGGTTCAGGCAGTTCGTATCACACAAGATTCAGGCTGTGCACATTTTATTCCTAATTTCCAACAACTAAAGTGTTGCTACATGTTGTAAAGATATTAGTCTTGAATTCTCAGAGGCTTCACTCCATTCTGTTATATAAATAAACCTTTCAGTTATTAAGTGAATGCAATATATTCCGATGGCTTTTAATCCATCCATATACAGTAATAGAAACTGAATCTCTATTTTAACTACGAGATACCTTTTGCTTATTAATTCATAAAATAGGTTTACATAATCTTATTATTTTACCATAAGCATATATTGTTATTTTGTTTCAACTAAGTAATATATATGGATCAATGAATTGACCCTCATAGGAATGATGAAATACACAAGAATTGTTATAATAAATCAGATTTTTTTTTTTTTTGCTCAGAAATGAGCTTAAATCATCTCTTCAGTTTTACCCTGTCTGTGTTTTGGGAAGAGGTGAACAGTTTATTTTTAATGCCTCCATTTTTCTGCTGCAATGTTAAGACCTCGCATATGCACCACAGTCTATTTTGCATGTATCTTTTTCATACGGATTAACAGAGTAAATGTGATGAATAATTTTGAAATATGAGGAAATGTAATTTTGTTTATCTCTTTTTATGTCTTCTTACAATCATTCAGCATGTATATATGTACGTGTGTGTGTGTGTATATATATATATTTAGAGAGAGATATCATTTGTTCATATCTGAAAGGCTAAATATCACCCCTATACAGTCAAAAGAGTTTCACACCAATTCAGTAAAATATAGATGGTTTTATTTGGGTGCATAAGCAAAAATACTATAAACAGCATTTGAGTAATAGAGCAACATAATTATCATATATTATAGAAATAAAACTGCAAAACCAAAGAATACTTGGACAATTATTAAACCTTCCATCATCTGGTCACTTTCTAAAGAATGTAGCAAACAGCCGGAGAATAAGAGGCTTCAGGGAAAAAAAGAAAAAAGAAAGAAAAAAAAAGAGTAGAAGGTATCTGAGATTTCCTTCACTGAAAAAACTCCAGTTAATCGGAAATTTGCACACTTTAGAGGTCATCGACATTTTCATATGAGCATATATGTAAGTGTATAAGTGTCCCTGTGTGTATGCGTATGGGCACCCATTTGTCTGTGCACTCTGAATTTTGATGACCTTTATTTATATCATCATCAGAGGATTTCCAGTTGCTCTGAGATGCCTTTTATTTACATGTTAGGACACTCAGGAGAAAGCAGGCAATGTTTCTTTTTTGGCCAGATTGAGATACACAATGCTGACTTGCATTTTTGCCAAATTATCAGTGCACATGGCTTTGTCTGAGTAGGCAGAAGCTCCATGGAACTGACAGTGAATTGTTCTTGCAAGGCCAAAGATACAATTTGGCTGTGGCTGTGTCGCCTAGTGCTCTTATGGCATGTCAAGTGCAATTTTCCTACCGGCCACTGACACCGTAAACTGTAATATAGTGTAATTACTTGGCATCTCATGTCCTTCATACTAAGTACTACCCAAACGATTGCCAAGTTACAGGGAAGAAGGAAGGTTAGAAGGTCAAATTTAAAGAGAGAAAATGAGTCAGTGCCTTGGAGGAAGAGGATTATAAATAGACAAGGCATCACCACTAAGAGAGTTACATCCAAATAAGGAACGCATCAGAAGCCCAGGTAGGAGGAAAACAGGGAGCAGACACAGCACAGGAGTTTATGTAAGAGAGAGAGTTTTAGGATAGAATAATGCTGACCACCTGGACAGCCAGCTTCCTTTGTTCAAAAATAAAGCAATATGAGAAAAGGAGGGTCATAGGGGCCACAGAACAAGGGCTGATGCAACGTGGGCTGAAAAACGAAAGAGAGTTACATATTCCTCTTCTGTGGGCATTTGTGCCTAAAGCTTCAGTGTCTGAATGTATCTCCAAACTACTTGAGAGTGGAACTGCACTAAAAACTCACAGATCTTCCATGGATTCTTGCTTGTCGCTTCACCTTTGTATAAAGATCCCAGTTCTAAGTCTCTGCTTTGCAGTACAATAGACTGGAAGTGCACGCACATACCCAATTCAGCTGGGGGCAATTGCTGTGAATCCAATACCTTAATATCACAAGATACCGGCCCAAGCTGCAGTAAGCCCAACATGAGTATATGTGAGACTGGGAAGTCAAGAACGGAGACCCTGTGAATAATGAACGAAACTGGTAAACCTTTAAAAGAAGTCCAGGAGAACTCTGTTGTCCTTGAAAGCCTGCCAGGGGCACCATGAACATGGGAGTCCATTTGTGGAAAGTGACCCTCACCAGAACCCAACCCTTCCCGTATCCTGATCTCAGACTTCCAGTGTCCAACACTGTCAGAAGTTTCTGTTGTTTGTCCATCATGTAGGATAACCTAACTTAGAGTGTTCGCCCTGAAGGATGTTGTCCTGATATTACCTCTGCTCCAAATGCAGTTTTGGGTATGCTATGTAAAGGATGCTTTATCTTGTGTCCCTTTCCCCATGGTTAACGTGACTCATTCCATGGGTTCTTAGTAACTTGTCATGTGCTTACCGAATAGAGTACTGCCCAACCTCATAACCATGTAACATCAATTCAGAACAATTTTTAAATTTAATATGACATTTATTCACATTATTATTAGTTATTAGTCTCTTCCTGACACAGAATCACGCTTGTGCCATGATGAGATTCCACCGACCATGGAATGCTCAGCAGACTAGCAGACGCAGGTGTTCAACACACAGGTATGGTCTCTATCTGCTGCATCCCTTACTACAATGTCTTGTGATGACATCACCTGCCTATCAGAAAGTATGCTTGTGCAATTTACCACAAGGACTTTTTTTAATCAAAACCCACTGTGGCATTTCTCCCTTTCTCTCCTACCATCATGCAATATAAAATTATTTGGATTAGGAGCCCCATGAGCTGTTAAGTTCTTTGACAGAATTTCTAGAGAACATCAGTGCTGGGAGTGGCTAATTACATGGAACATTTCCTATTTATGCACTTATGAAGAGGCTTGGGAAAAACTTCTCCCAAGGAGAAGTAGAGGCAGGCATGGAGTTTGCTAGGATGGTATTTGTCCTTCAGAAATTCTGAAAGATCAGATCGTACCTCGTCTACTTTGAAGCAAAAGCACAGACCGAAGTTTGACATATGTTTTTGTCACTGGTGAGAGACCTGGGCGCTACAGGGACGATCCTGAAACCTTTTTGAAAGACAGTTCTTTCAGATATAGACTTGCCACCTTCACTACCTCTAAAGAGACATTAAAATCTGTGCGTAGAAATAGTTGTTTAGCTCCCCAGGCGCGGTATATTAAGGGGGAACATGAAGACAGTATAGTGACTACTTTATTGAAAAATGCAACTTGTATTAAGTGTAATTGAGATTATACGATGTCTCCAAACGTCTTTATTGTTTAGACAGACTGTCCATTATGGCATTCAAATGAGATTTTATTCAGTATTTCATAGTAGTCAGGCACTGTTCTCGACTCTGGCAATTTGGGGTATGGAAAGATGAACACAAATGAACCACTTAAAAAACTTACATTCTGGCAGCAGACCAATCATAAACACAGTATGAAACATATTAGATGATGATCATATAGGAAGGAAGATCTTATATCATAAAGAACAGGAAATATTGGAGAACAAGCAACCATATATGAGACAAAAGGGACAGAAATTGGCTCTATAAAAATGACTTCTATGCCTTTCAGGATGGGGATTGAGCATTTTAGTTAGGGGAGCAGCCTTACCAGGCCGCAGAAGAGGACAATGCAGCCATTTCTGATGAGAACTGATAGACTAAGATCAGAAAGAAGGAGAGGAGAACCTCCCTATCAGTGGACTTGGGGAGGAGCATGCATGCAGAAAGGGGAGGGAGGGTGGGATCGAGGATCGGGAAGGGAGGAGGGAGGGGCTTATGGGGGGATACAAAATGAATAAAGTGTAATTAATAAAAAATAAAAAAGTTAAAAAATGACTTCTACTTCCTTTTAGTTTAGCAAAAATTTACAAAGACTTGTACTGTTTCTGACTAAGGAAATAGTGTTATGATATTTCTCTATGCCCAGAACTTTATATCAGGTGTATCCAATTCTCACAGCCACGCACAGCTACTTATGTGGTAAATCACAAAACTGTACACTTAGACCACTTATTATGATATGATTTGTTTTTTAATTCAGCATGCTGTTGTTGAGTGAGGACTTTGTACGTGACAATGTGGTATCGCAATGTCAAAGACTTGGATAACCTCTCACTAACTGGAATAATCTTTTTCCTCTTCTACACTGCCCCACCAGACTGAGAGCCAGGAGCTCAAACACCCATACTCGGAGCATAGTAAACCTGGACTAGGGCGAGGTTGCTTTTATGGCTCCACAGTCAAATGTTCACCCAGAGAGACAGTTATAAGTGTTTTTGTTTGTTTGTTATTTTCTAACATATTTACAACAATCAGGCACAACACACACAATTAAGAACTCAATTATAACTATAATTACTATATGACAAGCATTATGCAGTAAACATTTTATTCGCTTTTAAATAGTCTTATTTTCACAGTCCTTGAAAAGCTTCAGTAACTTTTCCAGCGTTAACACTGGGGAAATGACAAAGTCTGTGTTCAATGCTCCAGAGCATCTACCCCTAGCTTAGGTTCCTTTTCCACATCCAGCCGCCACCAACATGTAAAAAAAGAGCCTGGGTAACATAAAGGTGTATGTGCAATCCTGAAGAGCCAGTCGCTCAAAAGCTGGCTCTGCCCTTGAGCTTGAACTCAGCCCACTAGGTCTGAGGCCCCCAACATGGTGACTTGCAGGAGGGCCTTTTAAAGAGCAGATATGCTCATAGGTAGCTAATGCTTCTCAGCTGGTTCCTGGGGAGAAGCTCTGCAGTGAAGAGGTTTAAAGTGTCAGATGTGGAAGGCCTTGCATAAAGATAAAACATCATAAAACACCAGTGAGCGCCCCGGTGCGGATCATCCCTGCACTCAGCCTGACTCATAATCGGAAGCAGTCCCCTGAAATAAATTTTTAGCTTTACAAAAGTCCACAATACTCAAAAATTAAGGCTGTCCTATTTTGGGAGAAATTTTATTAAAAGGGAAATAAATCCATATGATTGAAAATATTTGCAGCAAACTTATTTAAAAAAAAAAAGCATGCAATTGTGATTTGACAATTGTTTCAGAGCTGCTCCTAGTAACGAGCAGAACTGATTGATATGCGTTGTGTGTTACTGACACTCAGGAGCTGGCTGGCTATTTCAAAGTCCTGGGGTTCACTGGGATTTCTATCATTCAAACAAGCGAGGCACCTAAAGCATGTGCAAGCCAAGTAGGAACTGCAAATGCCTGGCTGTTTGACTCTGTCACTTTTTATTTCATTTTAGAAATAAAAGTGAAATCAGTCATCAGATACTAAATATGAAAAAAAATGGTTTAATTATTTTTTTCTTTTCAGATAAAAATGAAATCCTCTTCTGGGCACAATATATTCAGTTATTCATATCACGCAGGACACGTCTTAATTGGTACACCTTCATAACAAGGTGACTATGAGAAGCAGGGAGGAGCCATCCATCCACTAACTATGTATGTTTACAACTTCAGAATTTCGTATGGCATGAAAACTGCTTGCCTTAGAGCTGGTTAAATAAAATTTGAATACAACGAAGAATGAATGTACAAATTTTAAATACTACACTCAAAACTCAAGTGCAAATTATAAAGTCCAGATACTTAGTTAGGGAAATATAATATGGTATGATGGCTGAAATTATGATCTTGGGAATTGTCACCAAGATTTGATCTCATGTAGAACATTTACTTGCTCTGTATTCATAATTTGGATTATCAATTTATGTAAGCCTCAGTTTTTGCATTTATAGAAATAATAAAGCTAATCAGAATATCTGTATCCAGAACCAATGGGGCTAGATGCAATTTGGAATTCAGAACTTCTCTCATTTTTAGAAGCATATTAGAGGCCATAAACTATAGAGCAAGTAGCAACCTCAGCAGGGTCCAGGGCAGCACCCTGTAATCAACTACATTAACATTTCTCCTGTGAAGTATACGAACAGCCACTGTAATGGGATACATTATGACTATAAATAGCCTCAACTCACATCTGCTACCAGAGTTTATATCAAGAAAATCTCTCATGATACCTTTTTTCCATTTTGATTTATGAAAAGGGGATTACAAGTTTATTTTAAGTCATATATTTCATATGTGTTTGTGTACCTACATAAACCCACATATCCACATATGGGCTATGATTTCATATGCATATATAGTCAAGTACTGTTGAAGTAAAAAGTCTGTACCAACAAAGCACTTTTATAAAAGCAATTAATACATAGTAAACACTAAGTATTGACCAGCGTGTCAATACCAGAGTGTCAATTCTCTGTAGACAAAGATCACTGCTAGATTAGGATTCTCCCAATTGCCTACATCCAGTGCATGGTGCCTAGGTTTGACTCCAGGAAGCCCAGACACCTTCTCTGTCTACAAACAATAAACATTTGACAGCCCTGAGAAGAGGAAGCAAGCCTTGAGGAGGTCCAATTGTTCTACAAGACAAGAGAATAGAGCAAGGGAACCAGAATTGACTAGGGAGGTGCAAGGTATTGAAGATCTACATTTTTCCCATGCTATATATCTCTTTTAAATTGTTGAATTTGGGATAGGAATTGCATGTGACTCACCTTTCCATCTTGTTCATTAGGAAAGTCAGCCACTTTTGATTCATTGTTACAATTTTAACTTGTTTGTTAGGTACCAGGATAGTAAAGTATGTCCCTGAACACCTGACCCTCCAGTTTCTACCTCCCCAATGAATTACCCAGGGCCTCTTACATGTTAGGCAAGAGTGCTAACCAACTCTGCTCTGTCCTCAGCCCCTCAACAGAATTGAAACTATGACAATAGTGAATGTCAAAATGAGTAAAATCTTCCATATTATTTTGAGGTATGAACATGTGCATGTCTTTGAAGTACTGTAAATTTGGAAAACTACATTAAGAACTTGCAAAAATAACAAAACAAATGTAAATCCAGTGTAATACACACAGGCAAATACAGAGACTCACTACTGAACTAAAATGTTTCCTTCCATGCATTTGATTCCAGTTGGAAGTGACTAAAATGATGATCTATAAAGTTAGCACCAGGCCTTGGTGCTATACTGTTTCGTTCTTCCTAATGACTGAAGTAGTAATCAATGAAATAAAAAGAAAAATCCACCTGAAAATGTAACCATAAGGTAAGAGAAAAATAATATTTGATAGTTGTTATGTTAGGAATTCAAACTGAACAAAAAATGCAGACAATTTCTAAGTACTAGTTCCAAATATGAGAATCTAACAAAAGAGGATTGACCAAAGAGATCTCACATAAGTGAGAAAGCAGTTTGTGTGTTTATTCATTATGCAAGTATCTTCACTGGGGGGGGGGGGGGGTGACAGGGAAACGAACACTTCTGAAAGGAGTGTTTTAAACTGGGGAATTATTCATATTGCTAAAGAAACCAACAGGTTAGTTCACTAACCATCTGGTCCAAGGGATTTACAGTAAAGTGTGACGACAAACTGTGGGGAGCCTGAAATGCAACATTTAAAGACCAGGAACAGACCCTGAAATAGGAGCTTAAAAACGAAGCTTACCCGGCCAACGAGAATCGGTTCAGGTCCAGAAAATTCTTCCAGGACAAACATTTGATTCCAAACCCAGCCTCTTTTGGAGCGGTTCAAAATCCGCAGCTCTTCACTCTGCCTGCTTAGTTCCAAAGGGGATCCAGTAGTTAAAACGTGAGCCTGATTCATTGGAGCCATGTACACACAAGAGGGGAGGGTAATCCATAATATTATTAATGGAGTCCAGAGGTCCACGAGCGTCTCGGCTAGCCTTTCTGGCATGGTCTCACCAGTTAAGCAAATCAGCACAAAAATGAGACAATTATTTTTTTTGCCTCGGGTCTGAAGCCATCCAATTCATCACGCAGTGCGGAGCAGTTACTTACAGCTCTGCCACGAGTTCAGAGAACCGGGAAACAGACATGTCTAAGCAGCTTTTCAAAGACCACGATCCATTGGTTTTTCCTTTCATTGAAATTGTCTGCAAAAACGAGAAAGAAGAAAGATAAGGGTCCATAGAAATTGTTTTTAAGACAAAATCAGGGCTTTGCAAAAGCACGTGTAAGTGAACAGATAATGAGCACTTCCCAAACTCTTGAGTTCGGAAAGTGGACCTGAGGAACCAGAACAAATAGCCTAAAAAACTCATTTATAGCTAAGCATCATTATTAGCTATAAATGATTATTATTGGCATAAATGATATTTATTAGCATTCATTCCACAGCTATGTCACTTCTTAAAAACTGCTTTAAGTGACAGTGATGATCTTGACAGACAATTCCTCCATTTCGTTATCACTGTCACTTTGTCTTGTCATCTCTGTCTGTCTGTCTGTCTGTCTCTGTCTCTCTCTGCATCACTCTGTCCTCTCCTATCTTTTTTTGCTCTGTAATGCTACTTGGGATGTGCATCAACTCCAACCTTTCTCCCTCACCTTTTTATTCATTCATACAAACTCAAAGAAAGTTGTAGTTCATTTTTAAGAAACTGGCCCTTAGTAAGTAAATAGCATGATTTTAAAAAATGGAAATGAAGATAGGAGGGAATTCTCCCCAGGTTTTATAAGCTTGACTATCAGTTCCAATCAGGAAGTCCCGTCCACGACAAATTCAAGATGTTAATAATTAAGGGGAAAAAATTAGAGTTCTTCTGGAGAGAATTCCCTAATGTCCAGCACGTGTGCTATAAGCACGGCAGTGTCACAGCTCCCAAGCTAAATGTACCATTGAAGGGGATATTTAAATGACAAAAAACTCCTTTGGGAATGAAATATGGTAAAAATACAATTTTCAATAGAAGGAATTCAGACAGGGATAGAGGAAAAAAAGATCCTTATTACCTGAAGTGTCAAATACATTTTTTGCTTACCTTCAGCATAGCAAAATGTGTTTCTGCCCACTCAAAAAATTATTTTTAAAGAAATGATGTTCAGTGCAGATTCTGGAGAAAAGCCTGGCTGAATTAGATTAAGTGGAAAAATATTCCTGGGGACACCATCCGGTACAGTTTGGCTCAGGGAATTCATAATAGGATAGAAAAACCTTTCACCTCTAGGTCTCTGGTTGCATTCTGGCTCAGAATGAGAAATCAAGGACGATATTGACATTGGTTGGGCTGGCGAATGGCTTCACTGGAGCCAGCTAAAAGGTACAGATACTCTGCCACAAACACCATAGTTTCTGGACTAACTAGTTGGCCTATGGTATAACCCTGCTTGTAACTCTTTGCATGGGCTCACCCCAACACTGGGACTTACCTCTCAAAAGGAGCTCACCCTGATGAAAATACAGGACACCAATGTAAGTAGAAGCTACCGGCTGATAGAAAAATTTCAATAGGTTTCAGTGTGGGACCAACCCAGAAGACACCACCTAGGGTCAGCCTCTCCTGTCCTTAAAATTGTTGCACCATTAGAGAGGAAGAATCTTCTACAAGCTAAGATAGACTTCTATTCCATATCATTGAGACTTCAGAAATTATAATTTACAACTCAAAGAACGCCACTAAGGATTTGTAAACTCTATTATGTGAGTTGTCTGACAGCATTTACTTAAAAAAGCACTCCCAACAAAATCAGAGCATGCTATACTTCCTCTTAGACACAAAGTACTATTGTGTGGTAGAGGTCAATAGATATGGGCTTCAGTTTTAGATTAACCCATCTACCACCATGCTATGATAAATAGTATACTGAGCTTGCCTGAATTTCAGCCTTCTCAGTTATAAAATGGCAACACAACGACCCTTAATTTACAGAGTGACAGTATTTACGGCTCAGAAACAACACAAATAAAGAGCAAATGAAATATGGGAAGTATCCTCAATGTTCTAATAGAAGTTGTTAATTGAGCCAGACTGGGGGAGTAGTAAGAAGATGGAAAGTAGGAAAAACAAAGACTGAAAACTCTAAAGATTTATAAATTCTAAAGGGTAGACAAGAGAGGGTGGCAGCTCAGACGTCATCTCTAATATGATAGGATAGTTGTAGGTCAAAGAAGGTACTGAAAAGAGTGGGACAGAGGGAAGACAAAGGTGAGAATAATGAGGATGGCAGTAATTTTGCTGAGTACAGGGTGGTTGGGACATAAAAGTGACGTTGGTGAGAGCAGGATGGAATCAGGGTAGAGACCTGATGGAAGGAGGATGTAAGTGATTCTCAAAAAGTTAAGAAAGATTAAAAGTGATACATGGTGGGAATGAAGGTGATGCCAGTGAAGGCACAATAGAAGGTAGATGGAGAAGATGTTGATGAAGGATAAGTGGAACTGATGTGGCAAAAAAAAAGGAAACATGGGGTGATGCTGAGGAATGCAAATAGGATTGAGAATGGAGATGGTGCCTTGGAGAGCAGGAAGAAGTGTAGGGAGTTGATGTTGGTGAGCGTAGTATTGGATAGAGATGAGTTTGATGAGGAGAAGCCTAAGATGGGAGAGAGATGGAGTTGATGCTAAGTAGGGATGGATAGGCTAATCCTTTACTCAAGGCACTCTTCTCAGAGAAAAGGAACTTATTTTTTTCCATCTAAACATAGCCTGATCCATTGCAAGCGGGACCTGAATGCTCAGGAGCCATGTACAATGTCTCCTGTGGGTGAGATCCATGAGTTCAGAAGGAGGTTGTGAGAACAACTTCAAGTGTTGACATATTAAGAGTTTGCACTCTAGACCACTTACTTTCTAGCTTTGCAGCTGCTTATTAGTGGGTCACAGCAACCAGAAAATCAACAGTGATAACATTTTGGACCCAGCAGATTTATTCTGGGGATAAATGTACACCCTATTGTCATTTCAGTCAACTATACAATCTGCAAGGAATCTCGTTAATGATTCTAAAATGAGAAAGTGAATCCTGATTTAAACTCATTCCAGACATTTTCTTCCCAGAAACTGGTCAATGACACCCAAGATGGGTAGTAACCTGTCAGAGACCTCAGCTTGATCTTGCTGAATCAGATGAAAAGCCGTCAGTGACTCCTAGACCTTTTAAATATTGCCATAGGTTCACTAATGAGAACAAATACATTAATAACAGAAGATTATATAGTCAAATTAAAATAAAAATGTAAAACTGTACACCTTATATTGCTGTAAGAAATTGAGGCAGTAGGAATCATTAAATGTCTTGGTTAAGGAAATGTTCCAGTAATGACAGAAGCATTATTTGAACCTGGGTAACATAATTCTAAAATTCTTTGTCTTAACATGGCTCCTCCCCCTATATAAAATTTGATGTGCATATCCTCCTTTTTAGACAGGCGGGATAAGACAGCCAGTACATCAGGGCTTCCACCTTCAGCAAGCAAGAATACAGCTGGCAAAGACAAAGCAACCACAGTTGTGCAGCTACCGCTTTAAGACTAGTTGAGTCTTAAGGGGCTAGAGTCAGGGAGGTGTAGCATACCACTCAGCCTGGTGATGCTAATTAAAGCTTCCTGGAAGAGGTGTTGTCTATGAATAAGGGTGACGAGGAAGTCATTGTAAAGTTCATTTGAGTTAATCAGTGGGAACAAGACAACCAACACTAACTAAGAGTTTCTGAATAATTGAGCATTTAAAGTTATTTTCAGATCACTACTTACAAAATCTGCTTGTCAATAGGTGTTGCCCAACAAATTTACACTGGTCATAGTCTCTACAGAATACATCAAATATTTTCTCTATCTTCTCCATTGACTCTGTAGATAGGTTGCATTTAATTCTTGCAAGGGATTTCTGCAATAAATATGCGTAACATCTAATAGGAAGAGTATGTAACCTCTACATTTTCAGAGAGAAGGGAAATATAATTAGGTTGATGCACATGAATCCCTGGCATAACTCTGGAAAAAAGCAATCTAATCAATGGACACCCCTTTCCATCCAGATCATTTGTTCTCTCAACAATGTATGGAACTTCTAGGGATATAAAAACTCAAGTGCTGTTTTATTACTCTTCCCCCCCCCCCCAGAATTCTTGAATTACTTAAATAAGCATATTGTATGAAAGTGGCTAACTTTTGCTATTCATTTAAAATAAAATACAGTGGTGGCAAACTCCCTTAATGCCAGCACTTGGGATGCAAAAACAGGCAGATATCTGAGTTAGAGGGCAGCCTGGTCTACAGAGTGAGTTCCAGGACAGCCAAGGATACACAGATAAACCCTGTTAAAACAAAAAATCAAGCAAGCAAGCAAGCAAACAAACAAATAAAAATGAAAATACAGCCTGAGTATGGTGGCATGTATCTTAAATCCCAGCACTCAGGAAACAGAGGTATACAGATATCTGTGAGTTTAAGACCAGCTTGACATACAGAGAGTTCAAGGTCAGACATGGCCACATAGTAATCACCTGTCTCAAAAGTAGTTGGATGGGTGAATAGGTAGATAGATGATGATGATGATGAAGAAGAAATAGATAGATAGATAGATAGATAGATAGATAGATAGATAGATAGATAGATAGATGATAGATAGATAGAAGATAGATTAATATCACTTGCCAGAAGAAGATATAACTGAAAAAATTTATTACTAGGCAACATTTAGAAAAACTAGATATTAAATCATAGGGACTACATACACACCACTTACACTTGAAAATAACTCTGTGATATGGATATCATTATTACTTTATAATTTTTTTATTCCCATTGCTCAGATAAGCAAAAGGAAAAGAAACTGGCATTTTAAATCTTTCTTTTCACTAAGTTTAACAGCTAACTGTTCTCAAAAATGACAGTCTCTGAGTTCTCCTGTTTTCTGACTATCATGATGTAAATACTTTACCCTGACCATCTTCAAAGCCTCCAAATCTACCAGTAATCCACTCTGGTAGTTACTGAAAATTTAACTATCAGCTCTTTTAAGCCCAACAAAGAGTCAGTTTTAGAATCCTCCTCTTGCAATTGTCTCTTACATTAATCTTTATAAAAGTTATCTGGACATCTGAGCATAATATAGTCTCTGAGTCTGGTGATTTCATATGAGTCCCGAGGTTCTGTATTTCCAACAAGCTCTGCTGCTATGTGGATGCTACTGATATGAGGGCCTAACTTAGAGAAACATGGTGTTCTAAACAAAGAAAGAAATTGCTCTTTGTTCCTTGGGATTTCCTAAAGAATGTAGTAATGTGTAGATAGTCACTTCCTTGTCTGTGTCATTTAATACCATTTACATATGTGTGTTCAATCTCTCATATACAAGAATACACACCTACAGCTGACCTTGGGAAACACATCTAGGGTAGACGAACCTTTATTATTTTTTTATGATGGCCAAATAGTCTTCTGAAATGATACACTCCTACCTATTTTACGTGACGCTGGAGTTCCTGGGCAGTTAACTGTTGTGCCCACGCCTACTTCCATGCAATGAGGCAGTAGTGAACATCGACTATGAAGGAAAAGTGATTGCAAAGATTTACATCTATAATCTTTATCTTCTTGCACCTTTGCCGTGGAAGAAACTACTATTGTCCTTAGACCAGAGAACAGCTTTATAAATATTCCTGAGATGCAAAAAAATGTTAGGTCATTGGTATCAGACTTAATAAGCGTCGTGAATTGTAGCAACATGGACAAACTTCTTAGAAGAAATGAAAAACGATTATAAAGACTGAGTTAACAATCAATTTACTTTCACTTTTCCAGCCGCAGTGTGTATGCCCAGCTGAGCAGCCTGATTCATATAATAACAGCTGCCTCAGTCTCAAATAGCAATATGAAGAGAGTTTACTCTCTTTGGAATTTTTACAGGTTAGAAAGTTCTAAAAATTTTCCCAGAAGAAGATAGCTTCTTTTAGACAAAAGACCCGAAATTTGACTTTAATTCACACCCACAGTTTAAAAGTAACTCTAATTATAGCCAGATGTCACTTTGAGGGTCTCAAAAAATTTTTAGAAGACAAATTTGCACAATTTTCAGATATATTGTCATTATTAAAATCACATGACATCACCAATTTTGTAAACAATATGAATTAAAATACCAAATAAGAGTCATTCACTGATAGTGACATTTAAAATAAAATCAGTCACTTCAGGATACAAATCAGCAGATTACTGTGGTTAACAGGAAATTATGCTTTTATTATCCATTGGGCTTAGTGGCAATAGTATTTTATGGATGAAAAATGACATGCAGGACCACAGAGTTTCTATTAAAAATGTTCCTGACCTTGAATTTAGAGCCATTAGCAGCTTCCTTCAAAACAGGTAAATGCACAGTGAATTCAAAGTTATACTTCAGGATCACAGGGGACATGATTCACTGTCTGGCCCAGTGCAACTCGGCAAGCTCTGGGTGACTAATCTCAACAGGTCTGAACAATTTTTGGATTGTGAAAAGGAAAGACCCTTGGTATGAGTTCAAACATAAATAATGGAAGACATTAACTTTCTCAGAGCCTTCCTAACTCCTAACCAAATTACTTAGGTAGAAAAAGATTCAATACTTCCTATATATAAACAGATATATTTGCCGATGATAAGTCGATCAATCCCAATGCATCCTGTTTGTTTTTCCTACTATCCATTAAAGTATTTGCCATTTTCATGTTTCTCTGTAACTGACAGGGTACTCTTTTATACCTGAAGTTTTTGTCTTCGTTAAATTCCATAATTGATGACCAACTTTGTACACATAAATACATAAATGTTTTTTTGTTTTCTTTTGCGATGAATACACCTGTATTATTCAAATGGAAGTTCTTCTCTAATATATATCAGGGTAGGTTAGTAAAGAATGTGACAAAGATAATAAAGTCAAAATGAGTCAGATTTGTATTTTTAGGGATTTCTCAGAATCATGATCTTATTTAGGATATTAAAAATGAATCTCTTCTACTTGGCTTGAGATTGTCCCCAGCAGGTAAGTGTGTGTCTAACACCTTTCCTGTCAGCTACACATACAGGTATTTATTCTTCTACTGTGACCTGAATCTTTCCATCTTTTGCTACCTTTAAGTCATATTCAGGATTTGCTATGTGAAGAAATAGTGTGTAAATGGAACTGCTACTGGCTTTTTAAAATCGCAATGGTCAATTACAACATACTTTATTCTTCAGGCTTGGTTTGATAGTACAGCTATGGGAGCTCCGAGAGAGCCAATCAGAAGTGCTCTGAGTATCACGTCTATCATTCACAACATGAGCACCCAGGGCAAGTTAATCTCAATACAGTGGAAGAGGAATGAATGCTCCAATTCACGTCACTTACCTTAAAAGATTAAAGAGAACGACTGTAAAGTTGTGTGACTTAGCAATTGTAACAATTGTGGTTAGAATTAATTTAAGTTGTTTGTAAGATTGAGTGGTGGGAAAGATTGCCTAAATCTTTGAACATACTATATTCTCAATGTCTTGTTAGAAGCATAATTGAAGAAACTTCTGAGGTCTACGCCCTAGAATAACTTTGTCCCATTCTTATCTATAAAGGGTATGAGCAAAGTACCATAGCAGCATTGTATAAACAGTTCTGTTCACCTGCTATTAACATGTAATCAATGTGATGGCTTCAGAGTGTTTATAAGGTGTGAGAAAGGCTGCACTTTCACTCTCCAGGACACTTAGTTTTTCCTCTCTTTGTAGTCCATGTGGACCTTCTTTTTTTCCATTCTTGTTTTCAGCTGAGAGGGTAAAATGTAAATCCATCGATGGTCATCGAGCTATTCACTTTCAATCAAATTGTAACCACTATTTTTAAAAATGTGGCCTGCAACTTTCTTCCACAGGAGAACTCTCATTGCTTCTCCCATTCTTGTGTGGATGGTTAAAGCAGAAGGTTCCTACTAAAGCTAAAGTGGTATTAAAGACACATGTTTGTGCAAGAGGCAAATAATGATTAAGGGTTGGGTTTGGGTAGTGTTCTACTGCAAAGATATTTGACAACCTGCTTCTTATTCGTTTAAGGAACGTTAGTTCAACCAAATGATTAGATCCATCACTCCTGAGGTGGAGAAATGGTTAGAATCAGTTACAACCTAGAACCAAGGCTGCAGGGTATGCTGTAGGAAAATGGACGCGCAGCCAACTCTCCCAGTAACAAGTCAGTATTCTGTCAATTCGGTTACGCTGAGTAACAAAAACCCTAACAAGTGCACCTCACCATCATTCTTCTATGTGCCAAGGACTTTACAGCTTATAATCTACCCACTGGCAATATTATTTAAGCTACGGACGCAGGTGATAGAGAGGTAGAATGATAGAGAGGTAGGAAACAATAATTTGACAAAACTGATATTGGTTTATCACCCCAAACATATGGCTCATAAACAATAAGTGAATAGCTTACAGGGATTGTGAATTCAGCGTACTGTGTTCAGCTGTAATATTTTAATGAAATTGAACAGCCGGAAAAAGACAAGTTTATTTTACTACTTTAATCAAAAAAAGTATTTTTTTTTCCTTCTAAAGGTAGAAATAGTTGAGCACAAAGTTAAATTCTATTTGTTAAGCCCTGGCAGCAATATATGAATAAGGGAGGGATTACCTCCTTGTAAATTTTACGACAAATTTGGGAAACTTGATTTCTTATGTAAAAAAGAATTATCTCCTTGTGATATTTATATAACTCTCCACATCTTTTCACTTTATGTCGTTTATGTCACATGAGGAATGAAATTTTACTGTATGCATTATTCTACCTAGAAATAGAGAGGGTATGGTAGGCATTATTCAAAATGTTAATAGGATGCAAATATACATAACCCTTTTACTCAATGCTGTGTAACAAATGTTCTTAGATACTCAGTTTAATGTTTCATCTAAATATATTCATTTACTAAGTATTTTTATATTCCTAAAATTATAATAAATATAGCTAGAAAAGAAATCTCTATGGCATATTTTCCCCTTGTGCATGTATGCAAGAACCAAGTATCCTATAGACTTAAATCAAGATTGAGGACTATAAAGTTGTTTTTGAAGACACTGACTGCAATTCGTATAATGTTAAAGTGAACACTCACACATCGAATGTTATATTTAAATGTAAGAGAGACAGAGAGATGGAAAGTGTGGTACAGAAGGAGGGAGAAAGGAAGGGAGTGAGAGAAATAGATATGAATGAATAAATATGTAGGATAGAATTAAAGACTGAGAGCAGTGGAGTCATGCTCTGATATACTTTTATATTCCCTCAGAGTCATTCAAAATGGAGATACTGAATTGCCCAAACTGTGACTTGACAATTAGAAAATTTTCTCTACTTATGCACGCTACACAGTTTAAAAGCATTCTGTGATGCAAATTTAGTCTTGGTTGTTCTTTCAGTTATACCACACTGAATTTAATAACATTTTATATTCTTCTATTATTTAAAATTATTTTGGATAAATAAAAAACCTGATCTGTACAACAGGAATGAAATTGTTTTTAAAAGGGAAAAGCTGTGATTCAAAATACACTTAAAAAGACTTATAAAATTTCTGTAGAAACAATTGTAGTAGCTACATCCTGGAATTACACTTTACATATGATTGTTTCCCCCCCAGACTCTTAATGAAAATGCTTAGGAAAAGTAGGGAGTAGAGTAGTTGGTAATTTCTTAATGCATTAAGTGAATGTTTACTGGGCACTAACTCTGTACTTGGCCCAGGACCAACCACTGTCAGCATTCAAAATGGTCTTTAGCAATAGAGATGGGATAGGAAAATGCTTGAAGGCTATAAAAGCAAGGTTTTTTTTTTTTTCTTATGACACTTTCCTTGAAAGATACATAAAATCACACCTATACATTCTACCTACAAGCAGAACTTTAAAAAATAGACATTTACAGGAAAGAAGGTGAGTGATGTTTATGATAGAGACTAACACATGACATTTAAAACACATGAAAATAAAAGCTTGGGATATGATAGAAAAGGAAACAGTATTGGTACCAGTGCTATTTTGTGAAGTGGCAATGGAGGTTTAGTCAGTGGCAACATATGGGAGAAGAAGCTAAATGGCATCCCTTGAACTCATTTCTTTTCTGACCTTTTGAAGTTACTAGGTTCAGCTAATTTTCTGCTCATGGTTACATCTGAAGTGGGTCCCGTAGACAGGAACACACAGTTCAGCACAAATAAATGGTGAAGCTCAACTCTCAAGGAGAATGAAAGGAGACAGTACTAAAATCCATTTGGATAATTAAGTCGTGCTAAATCAGATGGTGGCCTTTGCCCATCAAAAGCAAAGTATTGTTCCAGGGCATAATTACAAAAAAGATTCTAGGTGAAATCCCCATAGTGTCCTAAATGGCCCGCATAAAATATTGCTTAAAAGACTGTCCATGATACAAATCTGGAAAACCAACTGCACAAATGATAGGACTTAGAGTCAGATTAAATGACAAGGGAAACATGATTAAGTTCCACTACTTCTACCAGGTAATTGTGTAGGCACGCTTTTGATGAGCTATCTGGCCATGCATTGCCTATGTAATTGTATGTTTTTGAATAACACACAAGAAAGGATTATAAGGATGTGCCTTAGTTTCTGACTGAAGCCTGCAGTAAACATGTACTGCTCCAAAATAAAGAGCTGTTCCCTGAAATAATGAGCAAAGTTGGTTCCATTTCATCCATGAATCCATGGTCAGTGGTGCTGAACACAAGAGGCAAAAGGAAAACCTGTCCTCTTTTTTTCTCCTCTCTGAATAACTTTGTAACAAATATAAAATTATGGAAACAACTACTAGCAGTACCCCTGGGCACATTTTTTTTTAAAGAAATCCTTGCGATTTTAATCTGTGCCTACACTCAGAAGATTGCTCTGATTGCGCTTCTCTCTTCGCTTGTCAAGCACCAAACCTTGCACCTAGACCAGCAAACTGGTAAGAAGTAAAAAGCGAATGCCAGTTTAACTTACAGATAGCTTATGGTTTTGCATATAAATTTCGCTCAATCTGGGAAGTTGATGAAGCCATAATAAACTCGATTTTGAGCAAAAGAATACTCACTTTTGCCCTCGTAAACACTAATTTGCTAATTGTGAGAAAGTCTTCTGAACCGCTGGTGGAGTGTGGACTCTACCTTTTAATATATGTGTGTTCTTTCTCCTCTGATAAGCAATGAACAAAACCTAGAAAACAAAGCCGGAAGTTACAGTTTCTTGAACAGAACTGATGTTTACTCCTTGTTCGGAGCTTCCTTGATTTCTTCCAACAGTCTGATCTGCTAGGCTGCCACAGAGCAACAGAGCTAAAGCATCTGTCTAGTTTTCTGGAACTAGGATGAGATGAGTACGTTCACGTAAGAGTCTTTACAAATACTTTCTCCAGGGGTCTCACATCCTCCCAAGTGGTTTTAGCAGTGCTTTGTTCTTTTGGGAGTTTTGACATGGCTGATGCTACAACGGTCCATATGGGTGATGACCACAGTGACTAGTTGCAGGAGATGAATGATGCCTCGACTGCTGTGTTATAAAACACTTAGTGCAGGGTACAGACATCCTTTCTTTTACAGCTGATATGCATACATCAGGTACGGCAGGGGCTACTCTAAAATGGTCTGCTACATCCAAGCAGCTTCACAAACTTAAGAAATGCACCCTGAATACCAAAAGTGCAGTCTAGAAGTACTACGTTTTAGAGTGCAGAGATTTAGCCATTTAAAGTCTGGAGCGCTTCTAGAGACCGTAAAAGATAAAGCAGAATCACTGTTGTTTTTGTTTGTTTGTTTGTTTTTTTAATAACGATAAGAATTAGAGATGTACAGGAATTCAGGGTGATATTAAAAGTTCGATAGACAGAATTATAATACAGGTCTCAGAAACAGTAGCCAGTGCCTCTTCCAATGTGTAACGGAGAGCACTTGACCTCACTGTCGTCTTTAGGGCAGAATAAGACTGCCTGGAGCAATACAGAATGAAGCCATCCTGGAGGTGGCAGAAAGGATCCTCTATTTTCAGGAGGGATTTTCCCTAACTCCTCACCCTCTTCTGAGGCCAGAGAAAGAAAGAATAAAAAGAGAGAAATGTATATATCAAAGATGATTTAAAGTCCCCCGAGACAAGGAGTTTTTAGTCTGCTAAAGCTGACTTAGAGAATGCTGCTTTCTCCTTTATTATTTAATTAGGGGGCTCGTCCTAGAATTTCAACCTCGGAGGAAAGTGTGTAAACCTGTGTGTGCACAACGCGATCATGGAGGGCTCTATTTGATGGGGAAAAAAAATGTAACCCTCAGAAACAACCTTCAAAGATGCAAGTCTTCCCAGTAACCCCAGAAACCCCTGCACACACATACAACATCCCCCGCTCCCGCCACACACACAAGCACCACCCCCCCCGCCACACACACAAGTCTCCCCCTCCCACACACACACACACTACAGACAAAATCTCTGCAAAAACCGGACGCAGGCTGATGAAAGGCAGGCGGTAGCCAGTGAGAAATTTCAGTGGTGTTTAGCAGGAAAGACAGGGCTCATTTTGCATGCAGTGAAGTACAGCAGCGAGACTGAACGGATGGAAAATCCCACTTTCAAATCTTACATAAATATCTCTTTCTCACATATAGTTTTCCAGTTGAAATGCTCAGATAATGAAGGCAGAGGTGACAGCTTAGCGAGGGCTTTTAAGCATCCAGATGGCTGTCGGAGTGTTACAAAGAGGAGAGGAATGTCAAAAAAGAAACGGTCCCAGCCAACCCCAGTGCCTCTTCACGCCTCGTGATGGTCCCTGATGCGAGAGGGTACCGCTCTTGCATACTACCTCAGACTTCTGCCCGTTCCCGCAAACACAGCGAAGACGGTTAACAGAAAAGAGCTGCTGGTCTGGTTAGCAGTTGCAGACGCAGAGAGATTGCTGGGATCATGACCCTAAGGAGGAGACTGCCTGCCACCCTCAGAAACCGTGGCAAAGTTGAAAGGGCCTCTTCTCCCTCCTGGTTGCTTGGTTATCAGCGCTGCCGTTTAATTGGAACTGAAGTAAGCATCTGCCAGCCTTATTTTCCATTTCGGACTAATACTGTGCGTTTACAACAATAAACAATTAATGTTGTTTGACCACTTAACGTTTATCAATCCGAGCTAACAGCTGCCATCTCCGCTCAGGAGGCTAACAGGCTAGTCATTGACATGTCTCGGGCTTCATGCCTTAGGGCAAGAGGCCACCACCATCACAAAACTTTGAGATTTTTGCAAAATCGGGCAAGGGGAGGCTTTAGTCTTTCTCGGGAAGGAAAAAAAATAACGGAGGAATTGTTGGATACCTGTTGGCATCAGCATTGGCGGCAGCGCGTTTACAAGGTTTGCCAGGCTTGGCTGGAGCCGTGGGAAACCGGGATGGGTCCCTTATGAACCTGTTACCAAGCCCGCAGAACACAGCCAGAAGTCCCCCTCGCCTCCTTTCTGGCAGGGGTGCGGCTGGACCTCCAAGCTTGGCGAATGCTAAGCAGCAAGATCTTTCCGCACCATGGGCTCTGAGAGAGGGAGAAGTCATCGGGTGCTTACGGAAGCTGCGGGTGCCGGCTCCCGGCCACTGACCGGACTGACCCAGGGTCCTCCCGCTGGTTGGTGCGGAGCAGAGCCTTAGTGACTGCAGAGTGTCTAGGTGGCCCCGGAGCTCCGCAAGTTTGCAGCTGGCACCGCGCCCCCCAGGCTGATACAGACACTTGTGGGAAATTCTGGCGCTGGGGCTTTCGCAGCAGAGTAGTAGCCCTCCGTCCCACCGAGGGGGTCGCCCTCCTGCGACTAAGAGGTGGGGGCATGCAGAAAACAAGGAGCCAGCCTCTCTGGCCCCTCAGCCTGCTTTCCGTTCGGGCTCGCAGCCTCCTCGGTGCAGGCGGCTAGCGTTCCCGTCTCACCGCACCGACCCCGCAGTGAGGGCGCGCGGTTGCAGCAGCGCCTGCCTGCGTCTCCTGGGCGAAACCTCCAAGCAAGAGGATGACAGGGAAACTGGAGGAGGGCAGCTTGGGGCTCCAAACTCCTCTCTCTATCTGCTCGGAGAGCAAATTGCAAAACCCTTTAAGCAGAACGAGACCCCATCAGCCACAGATGCTGCTAAAAGAGACCCGGCTCGGCTGGTACGGGTACGGGTGCTAGCATCCCTCACCCACCAGGTGCGTAAGGTGTCCGAGGGCGCGTGGGAATTCCTAAAGGGAGCAAGCCCCTCGGCTCTTGCCCTCCTAGAGGCGTAATAGGGGATAGTACTTACTCAGGTCCGGCTCCGGGATGAAGAAAAGCCTCAAGCCTCCGGGTTCATAAATGGCTGGAGGAACTGGGGGACAGTTCCCGAGGGCGCCGAATGTCCACGGATCCCCGAGCGCCGGGTACTCTTCTCCGGATCGCGTTCATGCCTTTCGGAGCTGAGGAGCCTGGTGCGGAGATGCGAAGCCGGCGCTCTGGGCTGGGGTGTTCGCAGCCCAAAAGTACAGCTGGTGGGTTGACGCTCCGGTCTATGCCCAAAGAGGCGGCGGCGGAGCTTCGAGGAGGCAGGGAGATTCCAAATCCATCCACTAATTCTGGGCCGAGCGCTCCGGCATGCAAGCCCGCCTGCCTGCCAAATGTAACTGTGAAGTGATGTGGAAAAGTGAGCCGGGTGCCTCCCCTGACGGATCTCATTGGGCAGAGCTCAGAGGCAGGTCTACCACTTGGAAATTCATGTAAGCAGTCCCCCACCCCACCCCCCTCTCTGCCTGGCCCCTGCGCTCTCCCGCGCTCGGTCTCCACTCCCTTTCCTCCTACCAAGAGTGCGCACAACTTTTCGCTGGTCGCTCGCGAGCACGCCCCGCGCGCCTCCGCCGCGGGAGTCACCGGTGAAGATGAGCCCTGCCACGCTTAGCGCTCAGCCTGCCGCGCGGCCCAGCGTTTGGATAAAGACTGCTGGCAGATGAGAAAAGGATGCGCAGGAGGTACCCGCCAGCTTTCTCTCTGTAGGTCTCACCTGAGCCCCGAGGCGAGTTTATCTTGAAAAGCTTCTCAGACACCCAAAGCTTGTTTCTGTGGAGGGCGAGGATACTGCAGAGCGTGGGCCATTCACCTTTTCCCTCATTCTGAAAACGTCTTGCCTAAGAAATCGCACGTTTGCAAGACCACTGCCTTCTAAAACTCTTGTGTTACTGGTTTCTTGGTGGTGGGTCGCGATGCCCGAGGGGGGCACGTTCCTGATGTCCTAGTGTTTCTACCCCTTTGGGAAGGTGGAATAAGGGATATCAGAGGCAGTCAAGAGGGACTTGCAGTTTAGTGAGTGGGCGGAATATGAGCAGAACTTGTTGTGGCCATAAGGGGAGGGTCTGGCAAGCTTAATCAATGTGTACTGACAGTCCCCCGCACCCCCGAGGGAGAGAGCACTGTCTTACAGCTCCCCTTTCTCTACCAAAAGACGCCCCATCCTTGGCTTCTCCAATCCTCTGGTAGACTCTCCTCAGAACTCCGATGTTAAGAAATGAGCACCCTGGTATAAGCCAATGCAAGAAGGGGCTCACGAATACTCAGACCAAGGGCTTTTCTCTTATGATCACCAAGGCTAACACGTGGAAGCATTTGTCTTCTCTGATCTCTGGTCATCGCTTAACACGGTGAAATACAAGATAAATTAAATGTCCCTTACCTTTCGCCAAAACTCTCCTTCAGAGGAGACCGGTGTTCATTCCATTTCTGACTCATTAGACTAGACGTGAGTTCTGAGGATGGATTTTGACCATCTGGGGACAGAGCTGCAGCAGAAGGGGTGCAGAGGAGCAGACGCACGAGCTGTAGAGCCTGTACTGTCTGACTCGAATTAATGAGACGCAGTGAAGAGAATGGGAAAATAGGCACAATATGTTTATAATGCTTAGGCAAAGTTGCCTTTTTTTTTTTTTTTGACGCTGCATCTATCCACATACCCTAAAAAGTTGAGGATATTGACTATCTGCTTCGTATCTATTTGATTCTAATTCTAGTTATCCTATGAAAGAAACTTGGTGAATTATTTCGGGGAGGGGGTTGGCACCAGGAGGGGGAATTTTTCCCTCAAGCAGTCACTGTTTGTTCTCTTTTCAAAGGCTGTGTCAGCTTATGAGGTATTCTGGAATTGGCTAATTCTGTCTTGGAAAAGAACAGCAGTCAAACCTCAATCAAATTATAACTGCTGTTAGACCAGACAGTCCCAAGTGGACAAAGAAATAGATCACATCTTATGTTGTGCTTAATTTTCAGACACTCATTTTTACTTTGAACAAACGATCTGAACCTTTCCTTGGGGGTACTTTCTTACATCTATGAGAAGGAAAGGAAAGGTCATATATTCCTGAAGGCTGAGGATTGTCACAAGTAACAATGTCATCTCAAAAGAAAACATTGCTAGAAAGAGAATGTCCTCTGATCTAATTTTCCTAAAAAGAGAACCTCAGCTGACAAAACTGAGGGGACTCGGAATCCAATGTCACTGAGTTTAGTTATACATTTGTTTTGAGTCACTGCTGCACCATATTTACTATTGCAATATCAAAGCACTTTATCTCCTTTGACTCCTGGCCCACTGGAATTTAAGGTGACCCTCTCCACATCTCTAATCTCTACTTGAAGCTCTGCGGTAGGAATTTCCTGACAGTTTCTTAGGTGAGGTCTGTGTGATTAAGAAGTGTGAAAGAGGATTAAGATAATGTTAAAAGCCCTATCAGGATATTTCTAAAATAATCAGGGACACTGAAAGGCAAGGCATTTGTCTCTTTAACAATTCCACCCACACTTAACAGGATGCAGTGCAATGTCTCAGTGGGGAGACTGTACCTCCTCAAGAAAGTGTTTCCTCTCAGCATCCTCTCTGGAGTTACAGTCCTCCAGCAGGAGAGGATGGTGCGCCACCATTTTTTTTTTTTTTTTAATAATGGAGAGGCAAATTGCTTGTGTTGTGGGACTTCACTGGGGAGAATTAGTGAGGAATGCTCTGATAGGACAGGCACACAGTCAGAGAGATTGGGGGCAAGATGGAAGACTTTTCAGTGGTACAAAAGTTGGACGAGGCAGGATGGCCTCACCTGGTTCCACAGGCAGCCAGACATGCAGATGAGTTCACTGGGATTCAAAATGGGTAAAATGGAGACAGGCTTCAAGAAGTAATTCTGTTTTTCTTTTCCTCTGAATTGAGCCTCTGTTATAATTTTGGCTAATGGAAACAGTAAAACAAACTGGGCAGTTACTCAAAGGTTTAATGAAAGACTGGTACCAGTTAACATGCTTATAAGAAAATGGGACATAGATTAAGGTGACAGATGTAACTACAACTTCTCCATTTGGAGCAGGGAGTTGTGCTAGAGTATATCTATTATCAGCAGCATTAAGATGTAACCTTTCCTATTTCTCTTTGCAGCACATGTTTAAAAACTTAACTAAAATAGTCAAAACCAAAAATGTATGCTTACTATGATAGATTGACTGTGGATTTTCTGTTTGTTTGTTTGTTTGTTTGTTTGTTTTCCTTCCATTTTCGTCTTAGATAAGCTAATGAATACATAAAAATTGCTCCCTGGATGTACCAGGTCCAAAATTGTGGAGGGCTGATTCTGAGAATGAAGGGTGTTTTTACACTGGGATATTTTCTACTTTGTTATCATTTGCAATAATTTATTTTCTAGCATTTGAAAACTGAAGCAGTTCAAGCAATTACAGTGTGTAATACACACCGTCTTCTCTGCACATTTCTTCAAGATGAAAAATTTCTGGAACTGTGCTTACCTGTGATTCTGGGAGGATAAAAAGTATGGAGTAACTATGACCTTGGGCAAAACCAAAGTCCACTTTGGAGATGGTATTGCATCTCAGTGGAGAGTGATTGTTTACTGTACATTAAGTTCTATGTGCAATCCATAGCAGAAACAGACCATAGACGGTGGTGGGTAAGAAAACATAAAAGGAAATTAAACTTTTAAGAAGATTTGTTGATATATTTGAATATATGTGTATCTAACTATATGTTATGGTTGCTGGCAGAGACCGGGAGAGAGCATCAAACCTCTGAGGGCTGTTACAGGTGGTTGTAAGCCTTCTGAGTAGATACTGGGAATAGAACTATGATCCTGTGATACAGCAGTAAGTGCTCTGGATCAGTGAGGCATCTGTCCAGCCCCTCAATCTTTACTTTAAACAATATTGAAGAAGTCTTAAGACCAAAAGAGCCTTTCAGAAAAGTTAATAAATATTTACTTAAACAGGATAGTTTTAAAAAATTATATGAGATTATTTTTAAACCAACCTCTGAATAAAATCATTAAAAGATATTAAAAGTGACCAAACTGAACAATTACGGGGATTTCCTCAAGACCGAGGTGCTCAGCCTGGGGTCCTTCTATGGGTTTCTGCTTCAGCACCTTCTGAAGATTTGTCAGAAATGGAAACATGGGGTACAGAATCTAGGGTCTATTTAGATATCTGGGTTTTGACAAATGCTCCAGGGAATCCTATTCCCGCTATTGCTTGAGAGTCACTGCCTTAGGCAATTTCTTTTTCATATGATATATGTAAAAATGAAAAAGAAAAAAATGAAACAAGTGCTATATTAATGCTGCTTTATTTGTTGTTCTGAAGTATTCTTGTTTCAATAAACTATCAAAACTAACAGATATAAATAGAAAATTACCCTAAATAACTCTGTGACTACTTCAGCTGTATTAATTATGGGATTTAATAACTTTTTTTTTTTTTTTTAGAAGTGGTTACCAATTCTTGAAGTGAAATCCTCTTTAAGTAAACAGTTCAGGACTATGGATGTTGAGCATTCTCTGCTACCGGCTTTAGCTGTCTCTGAAATTAGGGCTGTATCTCTGAATATTGACTGTAATTGCTAACCTCAAGCTTGCCATTATATTTTCTGTAAATGGTAGTATAAACACTTTCTGAAAGACCACATCTGTGCAGAGAGCATTTTGGAGAAGGTCTTCAGAATGGCATTATCTCCCATCTCCCCAGGTGCTCAAAAAGAGATAAGCCCCAATTCAGCTTCTGAACAGAAGTGAGAGAGGGAGGGGCAGGAAGAGAGATTTAAAGAGACTGGACAAAGCTATCACATAAGCCAGCCCCGATCTTCTGGACTACACATTGAACATTTAGTTTTTAATTTTGTTTTCTTTCTTTCTTTTATTATCTTAAGTGTGAATAATAATTAAATTAAGATCCTGGAGCCCTCTTGCTTTTCTTGGGAGCTAAAATAATAATAATAATAAAATTTAAGCAATGTTTCACATTATTTTTTAAGCAGAATAGAAGAAATGAACACTTCCTATATATTACTAGTCAGTTATAACATATTTTATTCAACATTAAAATATGTTCAAATTTATTCTATTCAAGTATTTTTAAGGTAATTAACATTATTTGAATATCTGTGTTTGCTCGCAACATATTAATAGAGATATAAAGGTGAAAGCAGATATGTAGAGAAACAAAGAAATTGTCGCCTTATGTATCTAAAGAAGCTTTTGATTCTAGTTAGTTGGTATCAAGTCATTTATTACACAGACAAATAGCACAAAAACATGCATTTGAGAAATGCTGAGAGGTTGAAAGGAAATGCTATTTGAGCGAGTGTGTGCAGGAGTCTTTTGTCAGTCAAGGCTGCATACTGCTGTCTAAGGATGTTTTTGCTCATTTATTTCAGGTGCTGCTGTGTGGGCAACTGGCTACTGCTTGTTGCTTTCTCTTCTGCTTGCAGAGGCACCAGTCCTGTTAGATGGATAGTGAAGCCTTTTTTTTTCCTTCTACTTCAAGTGCCCTCTAGCGAGCAATATCTGTGCAGGTTGCTATGTGGAAGGAGCCTGAATGAAGAAAGAAAAAAAGAAATTCATCAGTTGCCGTTTTTCATTCCTGAACTGCTCCAGTCCTCCTTTCTTCCTTGCTCAGAGGGGTCATTTCCTCGTAAGCGGCTGGCAAAACAACAACAAAAAGATGTTGTTGCTTTTGCATGAGAAACAAACCATTCATTTACTAAACTGTGAAGCTGAAATGAATGCTAATCCTTTCTCGTGGGGTTTCTTTTGAGCACTCATCATGATTTTCCCCAAAGTTACATACACCGTGGTAATCAGGCAAATAAAAGAAGGTAAGTTGCTCCCCAGGAAGAAATTTGGTTTTGTTCCCACATGTACAGCAGAATAGCTCTAAGGCCTTTGATGCAAATAGATTAACCTCTCCATGGGCTTTGAGTTTGTGTCTCCATAAAAGTGCATAATACTTCTTTTTTACCTCAGGGGGGTGGTATGAGGCTTAATTGAAGCTTATAAAACAATTTCAGCTCCTCAGACCCAATTTGATATATAGTTAGACTCACTTTTCATCTACTAACAGGGTTTCAAATTCTCTTCAGTAGTCCATAGGGAAATATGACCGAGATTCTGTATTTTCATAAACATGTTGTTAAAACAATATCTTTTGTAAATAGTGGATTCTCTTAAGAGATTTGGAATGTTAAGGACTGTAAACATATATATCAGAAAAGAAATATTTCATTGCTCCTGAAAACATGTTTGCATATAATAAATATAGCTAAAGAGGAAGAGAAAAATGTCTTATAAAGCATATGCTGGTCATATCTCCTTATGTTTTATGCAAACTAATAATAACAGAAGGCAACTTTTTCCACACAAGGACTCCATTAAACAGTTACTCTGAGCACAGAAGAAATACCAAGGCATTTTTCAAATGACTGGATTCCAGATACCTGTTACTCAACTTGGAGTTTCTCTTACTGATGTTATTATGCAGCACTGTATTTGACTGCGCCATTTTAGAGGGCAAATGTAGAGGGAGGCAAGCTGCCATGTAGTATACTCCATTAGACTCTCTACTTGCAGCATCTCTTTAATTATTAAAACTCTGTGCATGTTAGCCACTGCTCACATCGTTCAGTGCAGTGCAAAACTAAGGCTCTGAAATTTTAACTGATTTCTTCCCAGATTACACAGTTAATAAGATCACAATTTAAATCAAAAATGGTCTGAAGAGACAGCTAAGTTTAGGAACGTACGCTGTATTGCAGAGGACCTGATTTGGGTTCTAAACACTCACCTTGGGCCTATGACTCCAGCTCTGGTGTATCCAAACATCTGGTGTCTGAAGGTAACTGTGCTGATATCCACACACTCATGCACACTCACGCGTACACGTAACTAAAAATAAAACCACAAAGCACAAAGATTGGATACTTTTCTGATACTATTCAATATTAAAGTTATGTTAATGCAAGATTATAGTAATCTAATATTTTGTGTTGCTGTACAGGAAATCAAATCTATTTTCTGCAGGAAGATAAATATGTGTTCTACTACTGAGAAATACTTTCAGCCCCTTATAATCTACTTTTAATTCAGCTTTACCTCACTGAAAGAATTCACAAGTTGAAATGAAACAGAAAATAATGTTTACATTTGCAAACACTATCACAATACTACCAGTAAGTAGGTTTATAATATACACCCCAAAATCCACGGATCCTAAGTTCACTCAAAATTCTCCAAAGAAAATACATGTTTCTCAAAACAATTAGATAATTGATTCTAATTCAACATCATAAATACCATTGCAGAAATTGTTTGGTAATAGTAGATTTGAAAAAGTGTACCACGTCTTACTTAATTGCTCAGTTTTGTAATTCAAGATTGTCATGTTTCTATTACTATGATTTACATTTGAATAGTCCTTTATAGGTTTTTAAGCACACTGACTTTCTTACGTGATCTGTGAAACAATTATGTGAGATGTGTAGGTCTTTTATTTTGCGGTAACAGGCATCTAGAGGCAACAGAGTCCTTACAGCATGTCTTCATTTTATAGAAATTGAATTGGCCAGTCTTGTGAGATCTGAACATAGCTATGTAGTTATGTAGACACATAGCTCTTTAAAGACACCACAATCAGATTACAAATGATCAATCCTTAAAGTGTGCTAACAACCTACCTATTTTTACACATATGATTTTTGTGAAAAAAAAATAGAGCTAGCAAACTAAACAATGTGTAAGATATGGAGACAAAAGACTGGATAATACAATACAAACACAACACTGTATAGGAAGTTGGATCCAAATTATTGCAATCTAGAAAAGACACATTCTCACTTTCTAATGAGAACAATGGTATTTCTATCTTTCACCAAGTGTCTGTACATAAGTGTAATGTGTATAAAAGCTTTGTTGCTTTGTAGTGCTTGAAATGTTCCAGGACCTTGGAATCTGGCTCACAAACACAACCTCACAGGTCCCTTCAAAGCAGATCTGTTGGATGAACATTTTTGGAGTGAGGGCTTGGAAATCAGTTATCAGGACAATATCTGGATCAGGTAAAAGGAAAACAGCAACATAAAATTAAAAACAAAAACAAACAAACAAAAAAATCACCTGGTAGAGCGGCCTTGCCAGCCCACACAGGAAGAGGATCCAGACAGTCCTGATGAGATTTGATAGGCTAGGGTGAGATGGTAGGGGAGGAGGGCTCCCCATTTCTGTGATCTTGGGGAGGAGGATAGGAGGGAAAAAGGAAGGGAGATTGGGACTGGGAGGAGGTGAGGGAGGGGGCTACAAATGGGATATCAAATGAACAAATTATAAAAAGTAAAAAATTAAAGTGGAAAAAAAGACGGGAAAATGTTAGTAATTGTTTTTCATGTGCTCTAAATATGCCCTGAAACTTTTTCTGGTAGCTGTTAGTAATCCAAACAGTAAAAAAAAAGAAAAAAAAAATCTTTTCAAATGCAGCCAGTTAAAATGGATCTTTAGTCTCTTAAAGCAGAGCAAAGCCAACTAGCCCAAGTCAGAGTTTGGTGAATATTTTTTTTTCCTCTTTCTTCCATTTTTCAGACAGTTATTCATGATTTCTTACTCCAAATTATATCACTGTTCCTGGTCAGGAGCAAAATTTTTCACCATGTTGTTTTACTTCCTCCAAATTACAGAAGAAAAAAATCTCCTGGCATTACTTAGTAACCAAAGTTCCCTGTGAGTTCCCGTCAAAACAAACTTGCCTTAGCATTTTGAAATTGATAACTTCATCATTAGATGTCACAGAAAGGGACTGAACCTTGCAAGAAAAAAAAAAAAAAAAAAAAAAAAAAAAAGGCAAGACAGTGGAGGGCCTTGAAGTACTGTTTCAAGTGTTGGAATAGCATTATTATCTACTTAATTTTGAATAATTAACTAGTTTAATGGCTTCTTTGAGTCTCACTTTCAGTGTGTGTAAGAATGATTCACTCACGAACGTTTAAAGAGTGCTCTCTAGTTGTAGGCGTTCAGGTTGTAAGTTCTCTGCATGTAGCCATCTTCTCTCAGGTGACCCCATTAATGCATCTACTGCCCAAGAAAAGCAGAAAGCCAGAGAATAGATCATTTTCTACATTTGTGCAGTGCATAATGTACAAATGTGTGTGGATGTGGGGGACGTCTACTGACCAGACAAGACATTCTGCTAGCTCTCAATCACCCTTTAAATGGTACCTCCCACTGTACTGAAACACAGTCTGAGCTCCAGGCAACCACCCTTCCTTCATCTCTCTCTAAATTGTCAATTTCTAAATAGTCATACCTTGTTCATGCAATAACATTACTTGGAGATAAAATTAGTCTTTCTTGGGATGTTCTCATGGATCAGTGGTTCAATATTTGCCTCCTGGCATGTATGAAGTCCTCTGTTCAATCGCAAGTACTACCAAAAAACAAACAAACAAACAAAAACAAAATCAAAGAAAAGAAAGAAAAAGGAAAAATAAAGGCTGGTGATTTCATTCTATCTGCTCCTCTCTTATCTAAATTAATACAATACTAAAGTCAACTAATGTTAAAAGAAAATGATTTCAGTCTTGAAATCTGATAAAGAAACATAGTTTAATATTTCTTATTTAATGACCTAAGGAGAAATAATGTAATTCTAAGGAATAAATGAGATAAAGAAAGATTTATATAGAAGGAGAATTTTGCTACTGTCCAATGAAATGTCAGCTAGGAGTCAGGAAAGCACCACAGCTTAGAGACAAGGGAAAAGTCTGACCATCCTTATTCATGCCAGGGTTCAAAACTTCTGGCAGGATGCTCTTGATCAGGTCAGCACTTCAGAGGTAAATTGCCTTGCCAATAGCGAGTCAGGTTCTTCATGCCAACTGACCTCTGGTTAAGTTGCTTTATTTATCTAATTCCCTGGAAGCCATGGGCTCTCGATATCAAACTCTGAACACCCTTATGCCTTAAGGGTAGAAATTCATGAGACAAGGCTAAGGAAGATGGTACTACTACTTATCCAAGATCTTGACTGAAGCATTGATTTAAAAATGAGAAACTTTGTTTTTAAGATTAAATATTTATCTATTTGGAGATGCATTATTATGCTGTGGTGTAACATTAAGGTCCCCCCCGGCACGTGCTTGCGCGAACGTGCATGCGTGCACACACACACACACACACACACACACACACACACATATCTACATCATAATTACTCCTTTGAATAATTATGAGACTCCTTACTCTTTTGAGTCACTCTGAGACTATCAGGGTCAGCTGGTGGAACAGACTGTGGACCCAGAGAGATGATATTTTCCCTCTCGAATAAATGACAGTCATGCTGTATTTCCCAAATGCATCTCTCTTATGGTTTGCACCTAAATGTGCTTCCATGTAGGCTATGAGCAAGAGGATTGGAATCCGGCAACATCACTGAGAGGTTTAGCATTATTTAGGACATGGCTATAATGGAAAGGAAGAAGTTAATCTGAGGCGGATTCTTTTAGTGGATAGTAAAATCTTGGCCCTTCTTTATTCTACTTGCCAGGCCCCAGAGAGAAGTATACAGCCTCACCATGGTCTGAAGACAACAATGCCAAGTAGCCTTCAGCTGAAACCAAGTGCCAAAATCAATCTTCCTACAACCTTTCAAGTATTTTCTCACCCTGACCAAAAAAAAAAAAAAAAACACAACCACAAATGTAATGTTTTGATGTTTTGTGACTTCGAGATGTGGACAAAGATTTATTTACTTCAGAGAAAGCCTGAATGGCCAATCAAACAAATAATTCCACTCCAGTCTAGCTTAGAGAAAAAGTGAGTTTATCTGGGTTACTTACATGGGTAAGTGCTCATGTACAAGAGCTTGGGTGGCACAAAGGTACCTGCATCAGTGAAAACCCTAGTGTGTGGGTCACTCATGAGAGCTGCAGTTCTAGAACTCCAGAAACCATTTTAAGGCAGCCCAGCTTTGTACTGAGCTTTTATGATCCTACTCTATTTCTTGATTCTGATGACCCTCCCGCCTTCAGACAGTGGGGAGGGGAAGTATTTCAAGTCACAGGCACTAGCTACAAAACAGATGTGTGTTCTCAGTCTTTACTCATATGCTCACTTTATTCCCGCGGTTTATTGTCTAGCATGAGCTTTAATATATTGTCTTGTTGTTTATGCTTTTTTGTCTGATATCGTCACTAGACTGATTCTTAGCTACTTGGAAATAGTATGAATAAGAATAGCTAGAAAGAAGTTGTTTCTGACTTCAATGATGAAGTTAAGAGTTTTGAATGCTGCAAGTCCAGAGCTCCCATCTTGGGACATCTTAAGCCCCCTTAATACCCATTTACTGTCCACTTTTTGTGTCTTTTAGATAAGTCTTTAGAATTTATGAATAGGCCCCTAGTTGCCACTAACCCAGAGGCTGAGACTGCTATCAGTCAACATCCAACTCTTTGAACAGAGTTTTTCCTAATTTGCTGTAATTTCCCTGCTTAATGTATATACCACCAATTTGAAAACGGTTATTTTATGACTTCCTTTGTTTTATTACTATAAAAGGTTCATGAAACTGCTGCCTCAGTGAAACATGCACACTCATATTTGGCTACTTTTATTCCTTTGAGGTGAGAGCCATTTCTTTCTTGGGTACCAAGGACTCTATTATTCATATCTGTGAGTCCTAAACTTAGCTTAAAGCCTGATCTATAGTCCATGTTTAGAGATCATATTATCTAAAATGATGAACAAGTGGCTAGGGCTGCAGAAATAACTATGGAATTATTTTCAGCTGCTAACTAGAAATAGACCCAGATTTGGACTTAGAAAATCAGATGGCCCAACAGATCGGTGTGGGGAGCTCAAGCAGATAACAGATTTCACTGGAAAAGGGAAGAGGGAGAGAGAAGCATGATAAAACAAAGCAAAGCCAGGAAACTCAATCTCCTTGCACAGAAATAGAACAGTCAAGAAAGCAGAATTAAAGAGAGTATAATTTCATATATACACTGTATATATGTATACATATATATATATATGACACAATTAAGTGTGAACATAGGAAGACAGGTCAGATCTGTAATGGTGATTTGCATTCTCCTAATAAGTGTTACTAATAGTTATCATAATTACAATGGCACCAAGTATTAAGGTGGATACTTCTGCTTCTTAGCAGCTCATAATCTAATACCTGAGTGTTTATAAAACAGGTTCCCTTTTAGGAAGCTAGTGAACCCCCAGGTCAACTATACTGTCTTCTTTAGTATTACACCCTCACATATGCCATTCCACCCCAAAGACAGAGTTTTAAAACAGATTCCCACTATGCAGAGCTGAGAGTTTCTTTTAAGAACAGAAAATACATTTTGTCCATTTATCTTTGAATCCCCAGGAGCACAGAAGAAATGCTCAATAATTTTTTATTGATTTATTATCTTATATTTTCCCACAGCAAGCTACAAGATAAATAGGCCTGTACCCCCAATATTTTAGGTGAGGGAACCAGAGACACCTGGTCAGAATTGAAACTGACTAACAAATTTCTAATGTTTTCACATGCTAGTTTCCTTTACAGTGCTCTTCTCCTGCCCAGGGAGACCAAGACTGCCAAGGTCACATTGCTTATTAATTACTTTTTTTTTTCCTTGTGAGGAATTCTAGGAAAACAGTTTCCTTTCCTTCTTATTCAGATGGAGAATCAAAGAAGTTTTCCTGGCAAAGTGCCCACATATCTTGGTTTGCAACAATCAAGGACAAAGCTGTGCAATCCTCAGTCAGCCTTGAGCACCTAAAGCACTCTTTCATATGTTGACATGGCGGAGAACAGGAAAGATATGTGTCTGGATGTTAAAATCCATGTGTATTCTAGGGGAGACGGAATTAGTGGATTCCTGATTAATTTACACTTAAATCAATGAAGTGTTTTGCAAAAGATATTTGATGTTCAAGAAGCCTTTTAAAGGAGTCTGATGGGACTTTAAAGCTGTTTTTGTCTTGAGAAGGGAACTTTTCTTCTCCATGATCTTAAACACAAATAACTTATTTTCAAAGTGTTATTTCAGAGCAAAATCTTATTGCTTTCAAAATCTTTCTACTTACATATATTTAGAAGTGGTTAATTATTATTTTATCGTATTGTTACTAGTTTTTTAAATCTATATATCATCTACTTTTATTGTTTATATATCATCTATCTATCTATGTATCTACCTATCTATCATCCTATCTATTTATCCACATCACCTATTTACCTATTTATCTATCTATGTATTCATCTATATCTATTTATTTTGCTAATGAAATTCACAGAATGATAGGTGTATTTAAAGACCTTACCAATCAATATATTGGATCTGATTTCCTACAAATAACAATAATCTGAGGGTTAAAGTAAGGTTTTAAGTCTACAAGATACACTTTCTGTGAAAAGAAGAAATACTCAAAGTACAGTGATGGAGGCTTAAATAGATGGAAACTTTTTCATGTTTGTTATATAGATGAAATAGAAACATAAGTGTGCTGAGAGTCAACGATAATTTGAAGTGACTGAGTAATCCTGTGCTAGTGTTTGGCGTGAAGTCATTCTGTTTATCCCAAACAAACATTTGGAGAGGAGGATGTGATCACCTCCTTTTTGCAGAACAAGAATTGTGAAATAAAAGAAAGGGATGCTGAATTCTTCAAATCCTACATCTGCTAAGAAATTCATGTCATTTCTATTATGGTCTGTATCTGTACCAAACTTCTTAGGAGAGCTCAACATTCGTCATGAGTGTCCTTGCTGCTGTGATTTCTGTTGTAACACAGATCCTAGATGCATGAAATAAGTCGATGAGAGATTACATGCTTTTCAATTATCTGTCTGAGATTTTGTCAAGAGGGAACATTTCTATTCCTATTCCTGCTCCAGCTGATGCCTCTAACAAGTAGAATGCTGGCTTGTCATCAGAGCCGTAAGAAGACTCCAAGTGTCTCTTTGAATCTAACAATGTTTTGCATTCATTCAGTTTATTTCCAAGTTTACCTTGTGGTGTGGTAAGTAAAAGTAGCATTCTTATTTGAGGTATGGGTATAAGGTTCCCTTTTAAACAAGTGTTTATTTTACAGTTTGAAGAAGTGAGGTGATTAAAATATTGTAGCACTCAGATGGTGCACAGACAAAAAAGAAAAGCAATACAACTATATTTATGACTGAAGCTTGAGGAAGAAAAACACTATATTGAATCAATATCTTTTCAAAGAGCCATAATGAAGCAAATTATCATTTTTTAATTTTTTATTTATTATTATTATTTATTACAATTTACTTACTTTTTATCCTGACTGTGACCCCTCCCTCCTTCTGGTCTCACCCTCCCTTCTCTTCACCCCCCCATTCCCACCCTCCCTCTTCCTCTCCCCTCCATATCCCTCTCATAGTCCACTGATAAGGGAGGTCCTCCTCCCCTACTATCTGACCCTAGCCCATTAGTTCTCATCAGGACTGTCTGGATCCTCTTTTTCTGTGGCCTAGTTAGGTCACTTCACTTGATCAAGTGAGTCCAAGTGAGAAACAACTCCTGCTATCCTTACTAGGAAACCCACATGGAGTCTGTCCTGCCCTTGTGGTATGTATGAACTGGGGGTTTCCTCATCTTCATGCATGATCCTTTGTTGATTCATCAGCCTCTGCAGAACACCTCAACCCAGATTATTTTTGGTTTGGTTGGTCTCCTCTTGGAGCTCCTGTCCCCTCTAGGTCTTTATATCCCCCCTTCTTTCCTAAGATTCCCTGAACTCTGCTTAAAGTTTGGCTATGAATCTCAGCATCTGATTTGATTCCCTGATGGGTAGAATCCTTCATAGGCACCCTGTGGAAAGCTCCTGTCCTGCTCCCTGTCTTCTTGTACTTCTGATGTCTATCTTGTTTGCAAAAGAACCCTGAGATTCCACCTTACACCCATCAGAATGGCTAAGATAAAAAACTCAAGGGACAACACATGCTGGAGAGGTTGTTGGGAAAGGGAAAGACTTTTATATTGATGGTTGTAATGCAAACTTATACAACCAGTTTGGAAATCAATCTGGCACTTTCTCAGAAAATTACAAATAGTACTATCTCAAGATCCAGTTATACTGCTCCTGGGCACACATCCAAAAGATGCTCAACCATACAACAAGGAAATTTGGTCAACTATGTTCACAGCAATTTATTCATAAAAGCCAGAATCTGGAAACAACCTAGATATCTCTCAACTGAAGAATGGATACAGAAATTGTGATATATTTACACAGTGGAATAATACTCAGCAATTAAAAACAAGGAAATCATAAAATTTGCAGGCAAATGGTGAGAACTAGAAAAGATCATCCTGAGTGAGATAACCCAGGAGCAGAAAGACACACATGGAATATACTCACTTATGAGTGAATATTAGACATAGAATTTAGGATAAATATACTAAAGTCTATAGTCCAAAAGAAGCTAAACCACAAGGAGTACCTGAGGGAAGAGGCAAATTGTCTTTTTAATTTAGGAAGTATACAGATTTAAAGCATTATTTCTGTATTTTAATTTTGTATTAAATTTCAAATGTTCCAGACATCATCACTTTGGTTTCCTATAAAAAAATCAATATGAAAAGTGATGTCTTGGATTTATAAAGAGTCACAGGAATACAGCCTACACTCATGGACAATTAAGATGTACTTTCAGGTACAAACTAAAGTATTAGATTTTTATATAGTCACCTCTCCATGCTTCCTTCCAGTAAAATTTCAAGACACTAACCATCATTTTCAGTTATAATCTTGGACTTAAAAAACATCACAGTCTTCCTCTTATTCAGAGACTGAAGTAAATAAAGGAAGTAAATCTTCCCAATGTACAAATTTGGAGTAGAGTATGTAAAAAAAAATGTGAAAGCCAACTTCCATTTTTTTTCTGCCTATTTTATTTGGTTTATCACTCAGTTTTATTTGGGGAGACATTGTGGTCCTCTTCCCTGAAAGTTTATTTTTATATGTTTTCCTTTGCCATTGCAATGGGAAGTCAACATATTGCTCATAAAGTGTTAAAGTCTTTATGAACTGCTGATGGATATCAAGAAAATGCTCTGAGGATTAGGAAGTGATATTGTGGCAAAATATCCAGTTCCTCTAAATATTACCTTCAGTAGTTTTGTAACAAATATTGCTGAAGAAAGAAACTATAAATCACTGAATTCCTAAGTGCTTAAGGTTGAAGGACCATTTATGTTTTCCTTTTGTTTGAATTATTGGCCAGCACAACTGAATAAGGAAAAGAAACATTTTACCAAGAAAAGTAAAGAAAAGAGAGGAGGAAAAGAAGAGGCGGAGGACAGAGGGAGAGAGGATGGTTAGAAAGCGTGATACAAGAGAAGGTAGAGAAATGCTAAACATACTGTGGTATGGAGGAGTCTCGATCTCTTTTTATTTTGTTTTGAGATGAGGCCTCATCATGTTTACTCAGCTCTTACCACCAGGTTCTTTATACAAGACCTGATTTACCTACTCATTCATTCATTTATTTATTTTAAATTCATCTCTTGCAATGATATACTAAAGCATTTAGGTAAGAGTACTTATGATTAGAAACATGCCAATAACATTTCTTCATTTCTAATCAAGGTCAGGTGTGTAATTACGGTTCTGGAAAGCATTTAGGAAATGTCTAAGATGTATGCAGCAAATCTGGGACATATTCTGTGTCTTACCCCTTAGTAGGTAAGGGAGCTATAAAAATTATTCTTTTTTTCCACCTGCCACTGTATATTTTTTCTTACTACCTGAGTCAGGCAAGATGGATATAGTCATTTATTATAGGTCCTTTTTGTCACTATCACTTTAACACCTATACAGAGCCTCCCTCTCCTCATTTGTAGGACCTGTTAGTGAAAACAGTAAAAGATGTCTTCTTCTCAATGGTCCTTCCCCACTCTCTACACAACATGTAGATTGTAGTAATTCTAATAACATGAATTATATGTGAAGAAATGTTGTTAAATATAAACATATGCATCATGAAGGTTATTTATATTGATAAACGAAGCAAAAGACAAGAAACAAATCATCTTTCCACTTATATTTTCTCTGAACATTTTGGTCCAATCTTTCTCATTTTGTACAGTGATACGAGAAATAGAAATGATGGGTTTGTGTTGCATGTGTGAGGATAGAATCGCTTGTAACAGACATACTTGTCTGGCTTGTCATTACCTCTGAAAATTTCACTGTAAGTGTATCTCATTAAGTGCTAACACATTATGTTGAGTCCTTAGCTATGGCAGTATTTAGTTTGATTAATCCATGAGAAATCAGTGTCTTATTAATGTATAAACAAGTGCATATACAAATACATCTGTAAGACTACCCAGTTTCATCTGCATGCATTAAATCTCATGTTGTTCCCTACTTAGGACCAGGTGCAGATAATTAAAAGATGAATAAGCTAAGTTGCCCTCAAAAGCTCAGTCAAGTGGAAGAGACAGACAATGTGAAGACATAATTTTGGTATAAGGACAGCTCTCAAGTGCTGCAGCAGAAAAGGATGATGAAAATGCAAAGGCTTAGGAGTCTGAGAACATCCTTGGAGATGTCACTTCACTGCCATGATTATCCTTATGACTGTCTACCATTGGGAGCCTCTTAGCCTCTCAGATAAAGTGTTTGGGTGTGGCTGAAATGAGGATTCACAGCACGATCAAAGAATAGCAGTAGACTATGTTCTGGGACAGTTGAATAGGCAAGCCAAAGAGCCTTATCTTTAAGGCTGAGAAACTAGAATGCCACTCTATTAATCCTCTATCATACTTAGAACTATATAACAAACATGTATATTCAGCTTTATGCTAGCTGCACTAAAATATAGTGCTAGAATTTGCACACAAAAAAAAATTACCTGAATATGGACCAATGGAGGGAAGAAATACCATTTACAAAGTAATTACAATACTAAAAGAAAGACAGAAAATACAAAAGCACTGACTGTTCTTGGTGCTTTAGCTCCATGCCGACTGCTCAGGAACTTCCAAAGTACAGGCATTCTCACGGTCTGTGCTTTACACGTGAGGAGTGTGGGGTAGGCAGAGCTTAAAGATCTTGTTCAACATCATTTGAACAACCATAAAATTATATTGTGACAGCCCAGGTTTCAAGAATTTAGGGCTGGATTCAGGTTAACTATTATGATAACATACTTTTCACATGACTTGTTTTGCTTGGTATTTCTCTGTTTCGTTGATAGTATATCGAAGACATACTCTGAATTCTTTGAATCATTATTGTCTTTATTTTGTATTAAAAGTGTGTGCTTTGGTGTTCAGCACATAACTCCAACTTGTGTTCTAAATATGAGAGGGTCAGGAGCATCATTAAATATCAGGCCTGTGTGCTAGTGTGCAGTCCACTATGGCAGGCATGTGAACACAATTATTGTTCTACAGGCCTATGGCAGTATCAGCTGTCCTTCTCTTCCCCTGTTATACATTTTTATTTCATTGCTTGTGGCTAGCTTCTTCATTGCTCCTTGAAGTTTTAGCAAATGATCATATTGCCTGGCCTCTAAACCCTGCTTCTACATCTTCCTCTGCTTCTGTCAGACATCTTTGCTCTTGATTCTCCATAGTATCTCCATCCAAACTATTGTTCTTACCTTCCAGAGAGCTGGTGTTTCTCCTGTCATCCTTACTAATGCATCTAGTGACGTGGATAGCACATAGGTTTTCAGGTAGGTAGAGGATGCACAACATGGAGTAAGGACAGATATGTTACCTTGGATGACTGTTGGTGTTTGCGAAGTAAAGACTGTCAGTTTCTAAATTGTGCAAATGGAATATGTGTCAGCTTAAGTCAGACAAGTTTTTCCAAGTAGACTTTCACATCGTACACTGAGTAACCCATATAGTAATGAATATTTTCCCAGTATATATTTTTCCTTAGTGTGACATTTATCATCCCTTAAAATTTGTCCCCAAATTCACTTAGCTAACCAATT